>NC_090265.1:980907826-981216076 GCF_040414725.1 Anabrus simplex
TACGAGTAGGAGTGATGTATTTTCTCTGGGGAACAGTGCATATTACGCGAGAACGGTCGCAGGCGTTCGGCATAATTTCACCAGTGAACAGTCGATTACAAACTGATACCAGGTCAGCCATGCGAACGTAAGCCGAGAGAAACGCGAACAGTCACGGAAGTGCCGTGTTCAAAACTTGAGTGCGCGCCGGGCTGTTGAAGGTGATACCGATGTATCACTAGTTCCTTAGTGCCGGGAAGGAATGAAGAATGTATGTTTACATTAAGCGGGCTAGATAAAAAGCCAGCAGTGTGAACATTTCTGTGTTAAAATTAGAGTGTAAAATCTTCCAAATGATTTTTATTTGTTTTTCTAGAATTTAAAATGTGTCATATTGAAAAGTGTAAAGGATTACCTCTACTTGCTGACATGGAGACCAACAGAATGGCGTGATAAACTGGACGGGCCATATGCTCCTCGTCCGAGTTTAGCATACTACAGGCTGAGATGAGTACCATATCAATGTAAATTTGTAGATTGCTAACGTTAACGGAGGGGAATCATATTCTTTAATTATGGTAACTTGATCATTAAACGAGCCACTTCCCGGCTCGTCAAAATTTAGATATAGAGACAAAGGGACAAATTAATTTGTAAATGATCATATCAAGTACTCATAATATTTTTGATTATTTATTAGAGAAGATTAGGGTTGATTTTGGTTTTTTCAAGTGCTTGAAGTGTTCGTGATTGTCTAGGAGCACGTTTCGCGTTAAGATAAATCGATATTTTTTTTGCTAGTTGCTTTACGTCGCACCGACACAGATAGGTCTTATGGCGACGATGGGACAGGAAAGGGCTAGGAGTGGGAAGGAAGCGGCCGTGGCCTTAATTAAGGTACAGCCCCAGCATTCGCCTGGTGTGAAAATGGGAAACCACGGATATTCGTTTTAGAAGTGCTCAAATGTGTTTGTCTGACTTAGGTCAGTTTTCGTAAACTTTATAGATATTAAGGCATGTTGTAAGTGTACCGGGCGGTACACCTCCACGCCGCGAATTCAAATATTGCGCCAGTTGAAACCTCTCTACAGGAGAAACTCTGGACTTTAAAATCTGTATTAAATCAAAGGTTTCTTGGAAGATGTCACTACTGTAAATTTTGAAGTGTTCTGAACTATGTCTATTTCGATTTGTGTTTGTTTGCTCTGTAGCAAGAAGTGTGGACATTCTCTTCTAGATGTCACTACTTAAAAACTATAACTGTGCACCCTGGTGCGAAGTGAACGAACTGTTTTTGAAGAAATTTTGTATCTATAAGTTTGTTCTTTGTTAAATTTCTTTCTCTCATTTTTTGGGTTGGCAATATTAATCTCTGTTTCCGCCAGTTTTAAATTTAGCCAATCCTAAATTTTCTAAATTAATTTTCCACCAATCCTAGATTTCTTCTTCAGTTTTGACTTGTAATCTTTCGACGACCAATAAAAGTTTGTGGGCGGGTTGTTATCATTCATGAAAGGTCTCGAATGTTCCACGAGGGTATATAAACTGCTGATTTTCTTGTCTCGGGGCCACTTCAGTAACATCTTTCTCAGTGTGTGAATATATATAGCAGGGGGCGGGAAGCGCCTCTTTCTCCAAGCAGCAGCTCATCTACAAGGTAATGGCCTGTTAACATCTTCATTTCTTGCTAGCTCAGCAGTTTAACTCTCGGGGAGGGTTCGAGACCTTTAGTATGTAACCTACCCCTTTAAAATGTAAATTCTTTTCTATCTACAAATTACAAATCTGTAAAGCGGGGATAGAGAGTGCTTCACCCTCTCGAACTCCCCTTCATTTTTGAAAAAGGAGGTGACTACGTTTTCATAACCGTTTTTCTCTTCTTTAATATAGTAAGTTTTCTCATACGTGTCACCTTCCTAGATTGGGATTAGCCCCTGTATTATCGGCCTAGCGCCACATAGGTTTTTTGACGCAAACGTTGTGTAGGAGTGCAAGTTATCGCCTCCATTCAATCTTGTATTATGGGCCAGTAATTTAACCTGATGTTTTGTTTTCCTCATGTAAAGGCCCTGTAGGTTGGGTATCAAATACCCCTGTTTCTTAGTGTGCCTTGAGGGCAGTCTGAAATGAAGGTTGTAGCCTTTGATAGGTTGGTAATATTGAGAGCGGTTCTGCTCTTTTCTTTAACATTGTAATTAGGAGCAAGTGCTCCTTGTTCTTAGGGGTTTTCTGCCCTGTAGCTTTTGTGATTGTGAGCTGAGAGCTCAATAGTTAATGAATTCGGGGCGTAGCCCAATATATGTAAAAATCACTTAACTGGTTTTTGGTACAGTGGCTGTATACCTGATTGTCTTTGTTATTTCCCCTAGTGGGAACCTGTTAAATATTCTCTAAATTGTGTACCTGATTTAACTTGTTGTTATTTGTTGTATGCTCAAAATTCTATGCTACCATTGTTAAGTTTTGAAAATATAACCTTGTTAAAATTTTAATTCATCTTTCGTGCTTCTGTAGTTGAGACCTATTCCAACCCGCACCTTCTTTCACCTCTGCAAATCCACAAAACTCCGTAACAGTAAGTATCCATAGGTAGATGGTTGCCAGTGAATTTAAAGGTTGTGGGACTGGAATGAAGTCCGTTTGTTTGTCTGTAAATATCAATGATTATGTGTGCCACGAAATTTCGACAGGGGACCGCTATATTAATAATCAGTAGAAGTCTTCTTCTTCCTCCTCCTACTCTTCTTCTTCTTCTTCTTCTTCTTCTTCTTCTTCTTCTTCTTCTTCTTCGAAGGCTCTACAGTTCATTGTGAACCTTGGCCTCGTCAACAATCTTCCACCATTTATCTCGATCCAACACTAAAACTTTCCAATTCCTATAGGAACGTGGACATCGCCGGATGGAAACATAGTTAACCAGATTGATCATTTGTTGATAGTTGCAAGACACAAGTCAGATCTCTTGGATGTGAGGAGTCTCAGATACCCAAATATAGACTAAGACCACTTCCTGGTACGTGCGCGAATTAGGGCTACGATCTCCAGTGCATTCAAAGGAAGCCGAACCAACATACCAAAATACAACAGCCCTCGAATCATCTGAAGTTAAAAAGCAATACTCGGAGAGGATAATACAGATCCTTGAAAATACTGAAGAGTGCAACGACATTGAGTATCAGTGGGAAATGATTAAAAATGCAGTGGAGACGTCAGCAAATGAAACACTGGGAAATGAAACAAGATATAAAAGATCTCCTTGGTTTGACACTGAGTGTGAAATAGCAACAGAAGAGAAGAACATGGCATACAGAAGGACATTACAGTAAAATTGTGCAAGAAGAATGAAGGAAGTCTATAAATAAAAACGGAGGATTGAAAAGAAGACCCATCAAAGGAAAGATAGAGAGTGGATGAGGGCAAATTTCGAAGAAACGGAGCTTCTGAGAAATCAAAATGAGGCGAGGAAATTTTACAGAGAGGTAAATGCAGCACGGAAACTCTTCTGTGGCAAAACTAGCCTGATAAAGGATGAAACAGGAAAAATTGTTAGCGAAGGGAAAGAGATATGTGAAAGATGGCGGCGACATTTTGATAGACTCCTGAATTTCAGAATCATAACAAGACACTCAGTTGACGCGCAAGGAGAAAATGACCCTGACGAAAATATAGGTCCACCAACTTTAGAAGAGGTGATAACTGCCATGAAGAAATTGAAGAATAACAAGGCAACGGGAACAGATTATATTCCAGCGGAACTGCTCAAGCAGGGTGGCAATGAATTGGAGCTGACTTTCCTAAAAATAGCTACTTCGGTATGGGATGAGGAGAAAATGCCTCAGCAACAGGAAGAAGGAATTATATGTCCTATATATAAGAAAGGGGATCAGCTTGAGTGTGATAGTTACAGAGGAATTGCGCTATTTAACTTGGGATATAAAGTATTCTCCAACAATCTATCTGACTGTCTTCTCCCAATTGTTCAGAGAGAGGCTGGGATTCATCAGTGTGGATTTATCCCAGGAAAGTCCACTATAGATCAGATTTTCACCTTAAGGCAAATTTTAGAGAAGACAATCGAATTTGGAATTGGCACGCATCACCTCTTCATTGACTACAAAGGAGCGTATGACAGTATAGGCAGAGAGCAATTGTACCTTGCTATGATTGAACTGGGAATTCCTGGAAAATTGGTAAGGCTGGTGAGAATGGCAATGAGTGGGACACGAAGTAGTATAAGAACGGGAGGAATGATGTCTGAGACATTAAATATTCAAAATGGGGTACGGCAGGGAGATGCGCTGGCACGTCTCCTTTTTAATGTTGCCTTGGATAAGGTGATGAGAGATGCAAACTTCCTGAATAGGGGAACAATTTTCTATAGATCAGTGCAGATACTTGCTTATGCCGATGATATAGATATAGTGGCAAGAACTCGAAAGGCAATGGAAGAGACATTCATCGCCCTTGAACAGGCCAGTAGGAAAATGGGACTGAACATCAACCGGCAGAAAACTAAATATATGGCTGCTGGGAAAGCACGTAAGGAGAACATGCTACCATCAATAACTGTGGGACAATTACACCTTTGAGATAGTTTAACAGTTTAAATATCTGGGATCAGGATCAACAGTCACCTACTCAAATGATACCTCCCATGAAATTAAACAGAGATTAATAGCAGCCAACAGAGCCTATTTTGCTCTAACAAGGCTTTTCTTCTCAAGGCTCTTGACCCGTACCACTAAATTAACCATCTATAAAACACTTGTAAGACCTGTGCTTACATATGCCTCGGAAACTTGGCCATTAACAGCAAAAGATGCTGGAATGCTGGATGCCTTCGAAAGAAAGATACTTCGAAGAATCATCGGCCCACTCTGTGAAAGAGGAACATGGAGGAGGAGGTACAATCATGAATTGTACAACATTTATGAAGACCCACCTATTAGAAGAATAATGAAATCATCCAGATTGAGGTGAGCCGGGTATGTAGCACGGATGAGTGATGCGGAAATATCTAAAAATATATTAAATGGAAATCCAGGGGGACAGAGAACAATGAGGAGCCCACAGCCATATTTCTAGATGCTGCAAATAATATAAGTCTCGTTCCATTATCATTAACTATAGTATATTTACTGTGGGGACCTATTGTTGGCTTATATATATCTGTTCCCTTCCCACCTGAGCATTTAGATCACCAGCAACTATTTTAATGTCATTGCCTGGGTAACCGTCATATGGTTTCTCCCAAAGCTCATAGAACAATTCTTTCTCTTCTTCCTCAGATTCTTCTGTTGGTGCATGGGCGTTAATTATAGAGCAATTAAAGAATTTACCCTTTATCTTGAGTACTGACATTCTTGGACTAATAGGTGTAAACCCAATTACAACGTGCCTTAGCTGGTGGTGTACCACAAATCCTGTGCCGAACTTGTGCTCCTCCTCGCTACAGCTATAGAATATACTAGCCTCTCACTTTTCTAGAATTCCACTTCCGGTCCACCTTACTTCTTGTAGAGCTATGATACTCTGTTTCAGCTCCATTGTTTGGTTCAGCAAGTACCTTCAGGGCTCCTGGGCGATACAAGAATCTCACATTCCAGGTTCCAATATATAAATCTGACTTACGCTTCATATTTCTTTCTTTCTTTCATGTACTGATGGTCGATTATCATTGACCTTTTCCACGCCAAGTTTGTCTCCATTGATCAGCCCTACGTCCAACCTCTTCCGGAGGACGGGTAATTTTTAGTCAGGGTTTTCTTCCCTTAGCCTTTGGAGAACCAACACCACATACTACAAGGCAGCAGCATCTTCACCATAGCTCCGTTCGCCGCTACTTTTCAGGGTTCCTGCTCGGCATTCACAGCTACCGAAGCGGTCACGGGGCACACGCAGTCCCCACTGTACATCACCCCACCAGGCAATCCCTTACTGTATGACGTTGCCCGTCTCCTACGACGTGGACGAGGGGTTGGACTTATGGGAGAAAATCAGTACAAGTATCGGAGTGATAAATGAACACGGGTAATGTCTAAATGCAAGTTTAATAGTATTGCTTTGTGAATAATGGCGCGGACCTAGTTTATAGAATAACTGCAAGTTAAAGTAATTTAAGTGTGGAGATAACATGTGGCGTGGAAGACTATTCGGGCAGAAAATTTGATTTTAACATTAATTTTTGATTTAACGTTTTTGGACTCCATAATAATCATAATAATTTGTTTAGAAGCGATAGAGGCACTAATATGTGATGATCACGCTATGTTAAAGGCCCAGAGTGGTTTAAGTCCATTTTTGATTTTGGAACTCGTGTGGGACAAAAATCCGGCATGAGATAAAATTGAGTCGTACTGATGTTGATGAAGAAAGAGATGAATCGCGAAGCCTACGTCGATATTATATGCCGATTCCGGTGTTATGAGTGGCAGAAGTGTCCACGCACCGAGGATTCGTTAATGAATTAAATGTTTTGAAGAGTTCCAGTGGAATACATGGACTTCAAATGAGAAGTAAGGAATGATTTAGTACTCGCAGGGACTGGATGGAGATTCCCAGCCGCGAGGTGCCATGGGATTTGAGATTTGTCTTGGTAGGACATGGAGTTTCCATAAATTAACAACAGTACGAAATGAAATGTCCGCCTCTGTGGTGTAGTGGTTAGCGTGATTAGCTGCCACCCCCGGAGGTCCAGGTTCGATTCCCGGCTCTGCCACGAAATTTGAAAAGTGGTACGAGGGCTGGAACGGGGTACACTCAGCCTCGGGAGGTCAACTGAGTACAGGTGGGTTCGATTCCCACCTCAGCCATCCTCGAAGTGGTTTTCCGTGGTTTCCCACTTCTCCTCCAGGCAAATGCCGCGATGGTACCTAACTTAAGGCCACGGTCGCTTCCTTCCCTCTTCCTTGACTGTCCCATACAATCTTCCCATCCCTCCACAAGGCCCCTGTTCAGCATAGCAGGTGAGGCCGCCTGGGCGAGGTACTGGTCATCCTCCCCAGTTTTATCCCCAACTCAAAGTCTGAATCTCCAGGACACTGCCCTTGAGGCGGTAGAGGTGGGATCCCTCACTGAGTCCGAGGGAAAAACCGAGCCTGGAGGGTAAACAGATTACGAACGAACGAACGAACGAAATGAAATAAAGTTGCGGTTCGAATAGCGTTATTGTGTCCCGACCGATGTGAAATCGGATCTTGCTGGTTCCTATGGGATTTAACATACTGTATGTGACTAAATTCTAAAGATTGGAAATTAAAATATAAAATTTAAAATAATAATAATAATAATAATAATAATAATAATAATAATAATAATAATAATAATTTGAAGAGGCATAAGAAGAATAATTTATGATATTAAAATTGAGAAAAATAATAATGGCGAAAAAATGAAATTGAAATATTAAATCAATGTTGAGTAAGTGTTACGATAATGATGATATCCACTAATGATAGTAATAATAATGATATTAAATATTTTTAAAAATTATTTCGGATGATGATGTTGACGGATACTAGGGAAGTCAGCTGGCGAAATAACGTAATAATGTCAAGTTGTTGTAAATAATAAGCTAAGTTTATGATGTTTAATGTGATGATAAATCCCTACATCTGGACCATTCGGTTAGAGTCGCTTTGTCGTTTCCTTCAGTTAACGATAGCATATCTTGGTTAGGAACTCAGGGACGGTATTGTACTATCCCGGGTTGGTCTCATCTCAATAAAAGTGGAGGCGATGACATGATTCATGTGATCGCGCTCACCTGGCCAACAGCTAATTGGTCCATGACCATAAATGGTCATGGTGCGGTCACGGGGGTCGTATTTCAATCCTCAACAATCAACGGTTCAACCACCCAAGTAGATGGGTGGTCTACAGTGTAAAATTTTAATATGTGAAATTTTCAGGAATGATTTGCCAAATTTGGGCAAAAATATGGGTCAACGAATTTTGTGTGTGTTCCAATCTATATAAATAAAGTTGTGGAGGGTCCGCTGTCTGTAATTTCTTTTGTTTTGCCAATTTTTCAGATATTTATCCGTTTTAGGTCAACTCAGTACCGAATCAGTGGTTTTTACTTTTCGTGTGTGTCTGTTTGCCTGTTTGTCTGTTCCACCATCACGTCGAAACGGCTGGATAGATCTCAACCAAACTTCATATTTAGAGTATACTCATCCTGGGGAAGGTTTCGATATGCATATCATTTTAAAATATTTGAATAGACGGGTGGGTTACAGGAAAACCAGAACGGTTTTCCTCCATTTTCTCTTATACTATTGATTTTCTGTAAACTCCGTGGACCGTGCGTGAAACGTCTCTTCATTATAAACTTTCGTTATGTTCATAATTTACCTTACTCTTCACATGACGGAGAAATTTACTGTTTTCTGCGGGTATCATGCTCTGCATTGAGTGACCGACAGACCGACGACGAACCTACAGATTACCATGGCAACGTCTCTGACTGCTTGCCAGCAGGGAAGTAACGTATTGCCTTTTTCCTCATCATGCTTTTAAATTCGTGGTTGTTTCGTGGGTAGAAGGCAAGAGAGGCGTCAATCGGCCTATCTGCGGGATATTAGCGGAATATCGTTGGAGGTTATAACCGCCCTCGAATAGATTAAGTAATAACACCACTAGTCATCTTCTTATCTGTTTACCTAAGAATCACTGCGCCTAAATGTCTCCTCTGTTACCGCTTTATTATATCCATAACTCACACCAGCATAATTTATTGAGAGGCATTTGTTTTTCCAATACTTCACTTGGCATTTACATATTTGTCGTTATCCGGCTCTCCTCAGTTATAATCCATTTTCTATTAATTTCAGCTTTCTTAACTGTATTATTTTCTTACTTAATTATTCCGTATGCACGAGAGTGATAGAATCTACTGGATATATTTCCATCAAACTTCATATTTAGAATCCCCCTGTCCTTGGGTAGGTTTTAGGGCATATATTGTTTCTAAATCCCTGAAATGACTGGGGGTTTATACGAAACCGAAACCGTGATTTTGCACTCCCACAAAGCATACACAACCAAACTTAATGGAAATCTACCTGCCTTAATGGAAATTCATTTCTAAACCTTCTTTCTCATGTGCACATTTCGATACGAGGATTAATAGGGGAGATTTCATTAACGGGCCGTTTTTCGGTACAAGTCCCATTATTATTATTATTATTATTATTATTATTATTATTATTATTAAAGCGTCGTTATTGTGGCGAAGTTAGTGCTGCCGGCCCTTTCTTACACTTAACCACTTCATGTATATACAATGTATATTTTACATAAAATTTAAACATATGAAATCTTTACAACCTAAAGTATAACTAAAGCAACTAAAGTATCACTAACTAAACTAAGGTGAGTAAAGTATAACTAAATTATATACAGGAACACATTGCAATAAACAACCATATTCACTCTCATTCATGCATCCCATTCACACTCAAGAAAGACTGGAAGTGCTTATAAGATGACGCTGGCAAAGGATTTTAAATTTTGTCTTAGATGTAGCTTCCCTGATGTCATTGGGGAGTTCATTCCACCAGCTCGTGGCGGTGATCGTGAACGATCTGTTGTAGGTTGCGGTTCGATGCACAGGAATTTCTAGCGTACAGCCTGACCGGGTATTGAACAGGTGCAGGGAACTAAGGTAGCGAATTCTGGTGGATAGGTAAGGAGGAGTGTTTTCAGAAAGCACTTGATACACCAAAGTAGTTGCGTGGAGTCTACGTCTGCCATTCAGTCGTAATCAAGATGATTGTGTATAGAATGGGGATACATGGGCGTATGGTTGTATGTCGAATGCATACCTGATGCATGCATTTTGGGCACGTTGCAGTCTCATGCTTTGCTCGTTATTGATATCAATAAAAACTGTCTAACCGAGCACGATAGCTGCAGTCGCTTAAATGCGGCCAGTATCCAGTATTCGGGAGATAGTAGGTTCGAACCCCACTGTCAGCAGCAGTGAAAATGGTTTTCCGTGGTTTCCCCATTTTCACACCAAGCAAATGCTAGGGCTGTACCTTAATTAAGGCCACGGCCGCTTCCTTCCCACTCCTAGCCCTTTCCTGTCCCATCGTCGCCATAAGACCTATCTGTGTCGGTGCAACGTAAAGCAACTGGCAAAAAAAAAAAAAACAAACAAAAAAAAAACTGTATCACAGTATTCGAGAATTGGAAACAAGAGTGATTGAATGATCTTTATTTTCAAGGACCAAGGAAATATATTTTTAAACCGCTTCAGAGGATGCAGGCTTTGATATACCTTTTGGCACACTTTCATCACATGTTGCGACCAGTTCAATGTTTCGCTTATAGCCACACCAAGATTCATAACTGTTTCACAAAATGGAATAATGGTATTGTTTAGTGCTACAGAGGAATTTCGTATTTTTTAAGACGTGTAAGTTCTTCGAAGTACCAATGATTATTGCTTGCGTTTTAAGAGGATTAATTTTGAGATTGTTACTCAATGCAAAATTACTTATGAGACTTAAATCAGCTTTAACTTTTTCTACAACACTCTGAATTTTATCAGTTCTTGAGTCGTAATAGATCTGCAGATCATAATCGATTTGGCAACATCGTGTAAGTAAATTGCAAACAGCAATGGTCCAAGTACAGACCCTTGGGGGACACCGAGGGGTTTGTTAAGCCACTCAGATCTGCTATTATTTACTTTGACACACTGACGGTGATTTTTGAGGTACGAACTGAAAAAGTTTATTGCCGTCTTGCTGAAATTTAATGAATTCAATTTTGAAAGTAGCAGTTGAGGAACAACAGTATCAAAAGCACTAGAAAAATCAAGTAGAACCAGTACAGTCACTTGTCGAGTGTCAATTGCCTGTCGGATATCATCAGTTACTTTCAGTAAGGCAGTCGTGCTGTGTCCATCGGACTTAACTCAAGAGTTGATGCGTGCAAAGCGTATTTCTTACAACTTGAAAACTACTGAAGGTATTCAAACCAAACTTTATATTTAGCATCCACCTGTTCAAAGGTAGGTTTTAAAGGTCAATAACATTCCATGTTCCCGGAATGGACTGGTGGTTTATATGGAACCGAAATGGTGATTTCACTCTTCCACAATATATACAGTACAAGACCAATCTGACTGGAAATCGACCAAACGTGATGGAATTCCATCTCTAAAACTTTTTTCATGTGCATTTTTTCGTCAGGAGGATTAATAAAGGAGATATCATGAATGGTCAGTTTACAGGTTAAGTCCAGCGGACATAGCCCAAAAGGTGTGTTGTACGTAGATCAGATTCCTTATATCTATATATATAAATAAAATCGTAACGACTGTGTGCCTCTACATTGACTACTTTGGCGAAATGTTCGCACAGCTACCTGTTTAATGGGTAATAATGACCATCTGCATATTTTTTGGTTTAGTTTCCTGAAAGTCCTAATTTGTACCCTCCTCGCCCAAAATCCAGATTGCGCCATAATCTACCCGACGAAAAAGGAAATTGAAATTTGACAAAATTATACTTTTTAGCCTGTAACGGACGGAAAATTCCTAGATCTTTAAATTTTTCACTTTTTATCCCCGAAGAATATCGAAATATGGAGGCAATTTTAATGATGGTGCAGACCTTCGGGAAATCCTATCACATAACGGATTGCGCAATCTCCGTTCAATTGGGAATGATCTACAACCTTGGTCTCATGACCTTTTGTCGTATCTGTATCCCTTTTACGTTTGATTTTTCTCTATTAATCGATGTTAAGTAAATTTGGACATTTCACATGCATAATTCATACTTTCAATGACTTATAGGAAATATAGAATCATCGAACTCTTCACGAAAATTGGCCCACGCAGTAGCCATACGTGAGCCAAATGCTATGTATGTAGCTGTCACATAATTATCCGAAAAGTAATGCAATGTGAGATAATCTTACAAAAACTTTACCCTGTTCAACGATTCTAACTCAATCTGACCTAAGAATAGATGAGATATCATAGGATCAGCCATTTAGGCCACTAAATCCGGCGTGTCTTATGGTATAATCCTTTGTCGATATGACGTACGTTTAGTAGCAGTTAATCTGTAAATGAAGGTCTTCAATATTGTAAACACGCATATACTTTCGTATATCGATCTACTGTATATATATTCACTGATGTCGATTTTTAGCGATCGTGAAAGGGTGGGTCTGCTATTTGAATCAGTACTCCCCACACCGACTTTGACTGGCAGTAGGAATGGGTTCCTTCTCCAACACCTGTGTAACTGTCATTATTAAGGAAGGCCTACAATTGTAATGAATAGTTCCCTTCTCGATTTGACTTGCAGAAGGCAAGGGAGCATGCACTTTTATTTAAAACTCCCCTACTCAATTGTGTTTGGCTGTAGGCAAGGGTGCCCGCAATCATAAACAAATGTCCTCATCTAAAATGTGAATGGCATTAGGTATAGTGGCCTGCTATTTTGATGGAAACTCACCAATTTGGTGTGACTGGCAGTAAGCTGGCTGGCAGTAGGAAAAGGGGCCTGACATTATAATGATAACTGTACAACTCAATTTCGACTGATAGTAGGGTAGTTGCCTGCCATTATAATAGAAACTGTTCAAATGTTATCTGTCTGGAAGTAGGAAAGGGGGGCTGCCATAGTAACGAAAACTCCCCAAATCGATTGTGATCGCGCAGTAGGCAATGGGGCCTGCAATTATAATGTGAACTTCCCAACTCGATTGTGAACGGCAGTAGGCAAGTGAGCCTGCCGTTATATCACAAATATCACGTTGGAAACAGCGTATGGGGACCTTCTCGGATAACGCAAAGAGACATGCAATTTTAACAGTTCCAGTTTCTTGTTCTTGTAGAATAGTGACCGTTTAAAATAAAATATCCATCCCCTTTCCTAGGACGGAACCTCCATTTTTTCCGTTTGATCTGATTTAGCATATTTTTGTTTGTTTTTATGATGAGCCTTAACGTTAACTATTTGAGTGCCCCGTTCAACCCTGTAGTACTGATTAGATGGCGCCCAGCTATTTAACTGGAGATTCCGTATCTTCATGAAAAAATATATTGTTCATTAGTTGCGATAGATTCGAACCGTAACACCCCTGAGATAAATGCTCGTTGGGACTCAGACTTTGAACGGGTACAGTATAAGCTATATTTTCACTCCATTCATAACATAAACAGGCTGCATAAGGAATGACATTACTGGCATTGTTTGTACCTCAGTCAATTTTCTTATTTTCTTCTAGTCAAAGACAAGGATGAGACTGAGACAGGTCAATGAAATTAACAAAATATATTCTAGCCCATACCACAAGCCAAATTGCACTGTGAACACTAGGTCTCACCAGGAAAGGCATTATATTATACTGTACACTACTGATTGTCACTTAACAAATACAGTAATAATAATAATAATAATAATAATAATAATAATAATAATAATAATGTTATTGTTTTTACCATTAACTACTTTTACGGTTTTCGGAGACGACAAGGTGCCGGAATTTTGTTCCGCAAGAGTTCTTTAACGTACCAGTAAATCTACCAACACAAGGCTGACGTATTTGAGCGCCTTCAAATAACACTGGACTGAGCCACGATCGAACCTGCCAAGGTGGGTTCAGACGGCCAGCGCTCTACCACCCGAGCTACTCAACCCAGCTGTCTCTCTAATTAGGTATCTATCAAAGTTTATGGCAATGTGTGTTCTGGATAAACGTATTGTTGCGGGATGGCCGACATGTTGTTTCGAGGCGGAAGGGGCTAGTTAGTCTGGACTCGCTAGCGAGCCACTCTATTGGCCCGTATTTTGCACTGTTTTCCACTTAGGCAGGACGAGCCGGTAGTGGAAGTCACCCTAGAAGGCTCCAAACAGCGGAACCAAGGTTTTTCAGATGTATCCTTCTGGACTATCTTGAGCCGCTAAGGCCGACTATGTAAAGACGGAGAGGCGGTCAGCCAAAGAGTTTTGTCGTGGAGTAGAGTCTCTCGAGTCTGTCTGGAGTGAAGTCGTGTCAGTTTGTGAGTGCTCTGTCGTGTCTTTGATGTGCAGCGCGGCTGACCGACGACGACGGGCAAGTGGCGTGTACGACCGACGAACGAATGCGAGTAGCTTGTTGGGACGGACAGTGTACGAAGTGCATGACTGTGAAACGTGTAACGTATACATTGTGGAATTGGGTGACTGTGTTAGCGTGGAAGTACTATAGAGTAGTAGAATAAATCGTGGCCTTAGACGTAAGCGCTACCAGTTGAGTTTTTGTTTATTTTGCTATCGGATACTCACGTTACAACACATAAAAGAGTAACAGAAGACATATTTTATCATGAAAGACCGGAACGAGCACGGGAAGGGGTATACAAAATCTGAAGCTGGTTCTTGCGCTCAGATTTTGTGTCAGCAAGTGTACGAAACGATTGTTTAGATAAGGACCTCTCAAACGCCCAAAATCTCACGCGCGCAAATCGAGGCGCAGAGACTCCGTACGCTGTGCATCGGTACGACTCGGCTCAATTCGGCTTGACTCGGATGGTGTAGTGTGCTGAGAGTGACAAAGCGTTCTGTGGTAGCCGGCTTGTTTATCAGTGAAATAGATAAGCGCAAGACAACAACATAATAATCGAGCAATCTGTTTCGAAGAAAGCAAAGACTTCCGAAAGTCCATTTCAATCGAACCGGGAATTTTCGTATTTTTTCAGTGGTGACGATAAAGCCAAATGCTTAATCCGTGGGACAATAATTATGTGAAAAGTTAATCAAAAATATATATTTTTCCAATACAAAGGCTTTGCTCAAATTCTACGAGAATTTGCCGAAGGAAGATTTTTCCTAAGCTGCATCGAGAAGCAGCTAAGATTATTTCTAAATTTGGTTCCACATGCACATGTGAAAAGTATTTTTTCCTGTTTTGACTTGTACGAAAACTAGATTGCGTGCGAATAGGCCTGTTTCTGATTGTAATTTAAAGAAGGCTCTCAGAATTGCTGTCAGCCGGTTTCTTGTTCCAGGTGTAACTGGTATCATTGCAAAGATAAAAGAAAAGAAGAGCTAGATAAGATAAATTGTCTGCTGAAATCAAATTGATAGAAGAGTGTTTTAACACCGGTAACATTGTCCCATACAACAGTGTCTCCGCTCACCGCACATAAACATTTCGCAGTGAGGGGAGAATCAGCGGGGAAAGTGGAGAAGGTGAAGACAGACCGAACGGGTGATACGGATGTAGGGGAAGTGGAGTGGGGGTTTGCACTCTGGTCAACCTAGTAAAGTCGTCTCCTGCACCTTGCGCCGTGCAGTGCACGGGCGCATGCACCCTGAGAGGTCCTGGTTTAGATCAATCGCAAACATTTCGAGAAGAGGGCTCGGCGGAAAAGTCATTTTGTTGCTAGCTTCTTACTAAGGTAACTGTAGTTTAAATTTCGATGAATCCTGGTTAAATTATGGTTGTTACGTCCCAGTGAATCACATAAAGCTGTAGGTCCCGTAGATTGTGAGGTAGGCACTCCGCACTTTTGTTTTTCATTATTTCTGTTTTGTTGAACGTCACACTAAAAAGTACAGTGCTTCGGCGACAATGGGAAAGAAAGGGGCAAGAACTAGAAAGGTAGCAGTCATTACCTTGATTAAGGTACAGCCTGGTGTGATAATGGATAACCATGGACAATCACACTCAGAACTGCCGACGATGGGATTCGAACCACCATGTGCCGAATGCAAGCTACCAGCTTCGTACCACGCATCGCGCAGCCAATTCATGCGGTTTATTAATGTGAAACGTCATTCAGTTTGTCCGATAAAAATCGATGTGACGCTTTTCGTGCAACGCATAAAGTGATTACGCGAAATAGTATTATTTAGATAGAACACTACTGTAAAGAATGGAATTTAAAGGTTAATCCACAGAAAACCAGAGTAATGGTTTTTTGTAAAAGGGCTGTCAAGCTCTCTAAGAGTGAACAGTGGTGGATAGGTAAGACAAAGTTAGAAGTGGTTAAAAAATCGAATACCTACGGACGATTATAAGCAGCAACGGTTGATGGTCAGATCAAATAAAAAGAGCAAAAATGAAGGGAGTAAGTGCTTTGGCTGCTATAAAATATTGGATAAAAAGGTGCCGAACATAGAATACAAAGTACAGGAAAACGTATTTAATTCAGTAGTCAAAACTAAAGTATAGTATGGAGCGGAAATTTGGGGAAAAGGTCATGGAATTGTAGCCTTAGAGGTAATCGTTAGTAAAGTTTCCGAAATGATCATGGGATTGCCAAACTGTACTGTAAATAGTGGAGTAAAAATGTTGTGTGAAGTCGTGAGTATAGGGGCTGATATTGTGAAACGAATAGTCAAGTGCTGATAGAAATTAAAAACGGGGAGAGTTGGTGACATTTTAGGCATAGCTTATCAGCACCAAATGAAAAATCTAAACGAAGGCTACTGGGTGGATGGGGTGAAGAAGCTTCTAGAATACATAGGAATAGGATATTTCTGGGAAAGCAATGCATCAAGGAATGGCAGGAGATTATATATGAAAGTCGTCCAAAGAGTGAAATGTATAGAAAGACAATAATAATGACAGAGTGAAACAGCAAGAGAACACTAAAATTATTTTGCAAAATAAGTGAAATTATGACTATAAGGACGCAAATGTTAACAAAAAAGGGAAATGAGAGGAATCATTTGGTGATTGATGGGAGTTTAAAAAAATAAAGCTTTAAGAGAAAAATGACGAAAATAAATGTATTTTATGTAATTCACATAGGAAAGTGGCACATTTGGTTGAGGACGGTAAAGAAACGATAAATATTAGAGAGAAATATATAGATGGGAAAAAGTTGGATAAAATTCTAAATGATCAGGAACTTTGCACACTTGCTGAGCTATTAAACAGAGAATGAAAGAAACCTGGAAAAAGAGAAAAAATATTTAACATTATTAGAGGTATTTGGGAAAAGAAATGTAAATAAATCTGAGGAAATTACATGTAGTTAAGGGAGAGGTATCCTGAAATGTATAAGTTAAAATCCCGGAAATACCTCATATGCATAAGGTTGTATACTTTCAAAGATATACCTAAGTAACTATTAAAGAACATATCTGTAGTACTGATGGATGCGATGATCGGACGGTCTCTCCCCCATATTGGTGGTTATCCGTGACTGGGGGAGGGGGTGTCTGTTCTTTGTTTTCATCGGTCATGTGTAGTTACATATGTTCCATTTCCCGTAATTAATAATTCTGGTTGCATGTGAATGCAATGATTGCGGCGGGTGGATGTTCTTCCTCACCCTCCCGGTTGGTGGTTATCCGCGACTGTGGGTGGGGGAGGGGGGGGGCGGTCAGTTCACCGTTTTGTCCGCTCATGTGTGGCAAAAATAAGTTTCGTATGATAAGGATGTATAATATGTATGGGATAGGCAACACATACTAACGTTATTTAACTTTTAACGAATTGGAATATCGTTGGAAATTTTGTTTCTTGTTTTTGTTTGTTTGTTTGTTTGTTTATAGTACGTTAAAATCTAACTACATGTAATGTTTTAGATTACAATAAACGAATACGCTCTCCCCAACTGGTGGTCATCCGTGACTGAAAGAGAATTGTATTAATTAACTAATTCATTCATTTATACATAAAGTGATTACAACTAAAGAAGTTACGGGAATGGTTCAGGCCTATACATTAGTTTATAGTAGAAGGATGAGTGCACAAGAGCACAAGATGTGATAGCGGTAGTCGACGTAATGTACATGACGTCATCACAAGATGGCTACCCAGTTCAGGGTATACAGGGTGTAATTGAAATAAGGTACGTCATTCGAACTGGTGCTGAAAGATAGGATTCTAAGCAAACATCTTCAACAATTTTACTCCTATGTTAATTAGTGTATAAGAAAATAGATCACAAAGGTTCGCCCAACGTTTCTGAGAAGTCATTGTTATTACGCACTGCAATCTCCACTCTGCTAAACAGAACGTCAATATAGCTGTAATTTCCCCAGATCACCCTCCCCTCCAAAGCTGTACAATGTAGATCAAAGTGTATTGAGTTTAGTGCATTACGACCCGCATACACGCTCTGACTACAGGCGAAATGACTTTACCGAATCATTAAATGTGTGATTCACACCGGTGCTTATTACAGAAATTTTTCTGTCGTTTAAAAATCAATCAATCAATCAATCAATCAATCAATCAATCAATCAATCAATCAATCAATCAATCAATCAATCAATCAATCAATCAATCAATCAATCAATCAATCAATCAATCAATCAATCAATCAATCAATCAATCAATCAATCAATCAATCAATCAATCAATCAATCAATCAATCAATCAATCACTCACTCACTCACTCACTCACTCAATCACTCACTCAATCAATCAATCAATCAATCAATCACTCACTCACTCACTCACTCACTCACTCACTCACTCACTCACTCACTCAATCAATCAATCAATCAATCAATCAATCAATCAATCAATCAATCAATCAATCAATCAATCAATCAATCAATCAATCAATCAATCAATCAATCAATCAATCAATCAATCAATCAATCAATTCAATTCCACACTTTCCCCTCCCCGACTCTACCATGCCCCAAACCCCTCTAGCTACAACAGGGATTGCCACAGCTGCTTGGAGATTTACTGAAAATTTAAAAGCATTGATATTTTAATATCTAAATGTAAAGGTAGCTGACAATTACTTGGCATATGTTGCTGAGAATAATGTCTTCTATCACCAGTTAGACGGACTTACCTTATTTCAATCACACTCTGAATTTTGAGGTCGAAAGTCAGTTACCGTGCGATTTAGCTTGGCATGTAGATGTCGCGCAGAGACGGGTGAGACGAATAAAGTCTAATTTGATTCGTAACACTGGATGTGCATGTAAATTTGAAAAATAACGCGAAAAATTAATGCGGAAAGTCATGCCTTTCAGTGGCGTATGCTGCGATCAAGACGTAGGCTACCACTAGACCCAGGTTACTCCTTTTCGATAGTTGGTTTCGTAAATGTCAAGCCTTATGCATTTTGAGCCACCGAAATAGCCTGCTGTGTTGCCGATGCAGTTTCACAAGCTACTGCCCTGGCCTCTGCCACTGCCAATACTCAACCCCCGGTCAGTGGCAATGGTAGCCTCGAGTTTAGCAAATTAAAGTCCAGCTTTATGAATAAATGGGCAGAATGTTTGCCTTTGGTCCGATGGCCCCGGTCCAATTCTGGGAATCAACCTCCGCACCTGTGGACTGGGTGTTCATGATGTCCTCGCCATTCATTTCATTCTCATTAGGTCACCACCAAACCTTTCCAGAGTCTGTACACTATTATTATTATTATTATTATTATTATTATTATTATTATTATTATTATTATCAAATTAACACGTAGAATTTTGCAGCGTTACAAGCGATCGTACGCGCCGTTCACTGGTTTATTAGATTCCTCTGTAATGGTAGTGTCCCACCCATGATCAGGGGTGTTCAATTCCAAACAACAAAAGATAATACTAAACATTCTAGCATATCTACGTACAAAAAGAAAATTATATTACTTCTATAACAGCAGACATTGTAGTATCTTCCTACAAAGCTGTAGAAGTAGACGGGAGTGAAATACCAGCACTCTGTTATCTATATAATTAAAAGTCAGGGTATGAAGTGAGGAAGTATCTGTGATCTGATAACGAACACATGGTTGCTCTCTCTCCGTGGTTAACAGTGGCGAACTGACGGACCGAAACCTTGCACCAAATACAGTAGACAATACGCGACACTTCCGGATTTAGCCTTGTTAAAATGGGAGACAATTCGCAAGTGGCGCTCCTAGTGGCGTGACATGAACATTAGCGCTAAATTCAAATATCAATGGAAATGCATATAAGGAAATGGGTAAATGAATTACGTCAAGAAAGAAAGTGTTACTAAGTTATTAACTTCAAAGTTGCTAAACCAATTCTGGATAAATGAATGAAAATTTATTTAACAGGTTATTATTTAAAGACTGAAATTAGACATATAAACAACATGTGAAATGGACTGCTGTGAAAGGGCTTGATCTTTCATTTATGCATTACTTTTTTAGCTTTAGTATTCCTACCTGAACTTTCACGGCTAGATTTGTCTTTCTTCTCATTTAAAAGCACTGTATCATCACATTAAGACACCTGTCAATAAAAATGTCGGCACATTCCTTACCCACATGATTCAATGAATTTATATTTAAGAGCTGGACAATTTTCCTTTTAACTTGAAGCCTACTAACAGAAAGAAAAATCTATAAATTTACCCTCAAAGAACATTCAAAATTTCCCTATAAGCAATACATGCCATTACATTAGGGTACAGCAAATTTGCATCGTCATATTGTTTCAACAAAATATGTACATTTCTTAAATCACCCATATTTTCTTCAGTGCTTGACAACGCATTACGGGATTCCAAATGCGGTAACTTGGAACACAACCAGCCACACACATATGCATATGCATTTTCTTGAATTAAATCAAAACCCACAGATCACACTTACAACACATCGGTATTGAAGATTAACTGCTGCACTGTACAATAAAATAAGATTATATTTTAAACCAGTTAAAATATGGATCGCGCAGGTCAGAAATGTTGGAAGTACTATAAAAATATCTTTGTAACTGGAAGAATATCTATGCAACCACAATATTTACTTACATTTTCTTGTCACGAGGGAAATGGAAGAAAGACCGCGAATCCTTCTGCACTTCATAGTATTGCAGCCAAACACAGCATATGTTTCCACTTATATTGAGAGGAGATATAGAGGAATGGCACACGCTACTATTTACTTATGTCAACTTAATTCAAACGCATAAATAACGCCAAAATCTTCACAAACAAATACACGTGCTCTTATGACAGAATCAGTAACTCTCAGGTCACTCCGCTAGACAGAGCTCTTATCGCTGTCCCTCGATATGTCGCAGTGTCGCGTATTGTCTCAACTGCATTTGCTTGCACATCTATCCCCTCGGTCCCCTCACCTTTTGGATATCCACCAACAGCCGCACGAGGGGGGTCGAGGGGAGAGGGACGTACTACCTGGGCTGCAATGTCGGTCTCAGATGCCTTGTACTCGGTAGCCTTGGTAGCCCTCGGTATACGCCACTGATGCCTCTACAATACGTATGATTTACAATACAGTTTGCTTTTAAAAGAAGCCAACACTGCTGGCTCAAGTTGTCCTGCGGATGTACTTTTGGTCTATTCGATCCCTTATTGATTCTAATGTCCTCCTGCATACAATTTCTTTTTTTTTTTTTTTACATTTATTAGTCATATATTTGGACATTTTTGTGAAGATTGTCCAAATTCGTTAATTTCCTGTCACAAAATTTGAAGATGTGCCCAAAGAATCTTGCGAAAATTTGGAAAATCATTTTCGGTAGCCTACAGTTAACTTATGCCGTCCGTGGTGTAGGGGTAGCGTGCCTGCCTCTTACCCGGAGGCCCCGGGTTCGATTTCCATCCAGGTCAGGGAATAATTCTCGCTACTTTCATCTCTGTTACTTCTAACTTATAATAAGCTATCCTGAGTCCACTCAGCTTTCACTCCCATAAAGCAAAGTTGGTCTGAAAACAGACCTATGTGAAGAAAGTTCCGTCCAGTAGCTGACTTCTTCTTACAAAATACTGTTGATCGCAACTGTGAGCTCACAACAATAGCTTTACTGCACCTTGATTCAATCTCACTTTCTATATTACCATCCTGGGAGAACACATAGAGTAAGCCCTGTATTTTACGAGCGGAAAGTTTTAAGCAGGTTGCCGTAGAGAAAAGGCCCTGTAGTTTGTTAGAGAGGAATTTTTGTGGCAGTGTGTATATGTTTCATATCTAAAGAACTAGAGAAACTGGGAAATGCCTTTTGGTCTCAGTTTAAATGACGATGAAATCCTGACATTCACCTCCCCGTGGTGGAGAAGGGTCAATAGTTTTATATATATATTATATACAGGCGGCTAACGAATTCAGGGACCGAGTATCTCCCGGTATAAGGTGACCACCTTCTAACAAATGCCAACGGCCTCCTAGGAGGTGGATGAGCGGGCCATTGGAGTGAGAAACTGCTGCTAAAGGTGGAAGAGACACTAGATGGCCACGGCATAGGATGGAGAAGGGAATGGGACAGTCAAAGGACAGTTGTTGATTTTCATAGGAAAGTAACCGAAATCCATGCACGTGGATTACTATACGTTGGTGAAAAGAACGATGAATCTACGTCTTTCGCGTGCCTTTGGGAGATAACTTTGATTACCACGGTGGCCTATTTACGACACTCAACTCGGAAAGAGTTGAGAGTGATACTAAGCGATAATCGACTGAAGGGGACAACCAGTTGCGGTGTTCTTTTGATTTCGAGGCGGTTTTCAACACACCTTGCAATACAGTATCTCCTCCACTATACATAAGTGGAGAGGTAAAGTGCCGTAATTTAATGTCAACTCTATGTTCCCCCGGGTATTCCGTGTCCGAGAGGAAGTTTTCACGCAACTGCTAATCCGCAGGGATCTGTACTGTACACTACATGTAGCAATTGTCATGAATAGTACAGTGAAGTTTCTGAAGCTTCAGTCGTCCTACCAACGGTATATACAAGCTTGCTCTGTATTTCTGGTCTAGATGTTTCAGTTAACTCCAGTATCAAACCAAGTACACTAATGGTTTTTGATTACTAGACAAACGTTCGTCAGTATCCATAGCCGAGGCTCGTATAAGTCTATATTTGATAATGTCCGATTCCTATTCCTTATTTATGTCACAATCATGAGGATCTTATCAAAACTATTGATCTTGAACTTTTTGGTCATAATGAGAGCTGTACAGTTTGCGGAAAGAGACGACACATCACTCCCTCATGGGTGGCGACAATTTTAACTAATTCCATGCAATTGATTCTTGCTTTCTGCAATAAATACTGGTGCAGCACATCACGTTAGTAACTAGGTTCCGGTGGATTGGCCTGTGTTTGATTCTTGGCTCTGCTGTAAATTTAAAACATCAGAGGCTTGGAAACGGGGTGCACGCAGTTACGGGAACACAACTATGTGGATGCCAATATTTTGTATTTTTTTTTACCACTCTCGGCCATTATTATGCATGGCTTTTTCATTTCAACTTAAAATCGTGGTGTGGTGACCTCGAAACCCAGCTGAGTCTAGTATTATCTCTGCTCACTTGTGCAGACGCCTCGCTTTTATCTTAGTTATCCGACTTCCACTGGGCCAGTTCATGTTCCCTCTTCATCCCGATGATATAAAGTTTTAAGATGCGTAAAAACTATTTGCGGTAGAGGTGGGATCCCTCGATGAGTCCGAGGGAAAAGCCAACCCTGGAGGGTAAACAGATTAAGAAGAAGAAAACTATTTGATTTTCACACCCTTCTTGGCCTTCCCTTCCTTTATTCCTTTCATTCTTCAAAGAAACGGACCACTTCACTTTTCTCCTCACATTAGAGTTACGAGTGGATGATTCTTCTAAAACCATTCCCCAGTGGGTGGGAACGGAAGAATACATTCACGGTATCCCCAGTCTGTCGTAGGAGGCTACTAAAAGGGAACACTTAGGGGTTGTCATCTTGTGAGTGTAGTAGCTGAGCCTGACATTGCTTCCATCTACTTGTGTCACTCTCATCACTTTCATCTTTGTAGTTCTCTTCCGACCTCGATGATTTTCACGGTGATTTTCACGCCCTTCGTGTTCCTTCCATTTTTTGCCGACACCTTCATTCTTCTGTTCCATTTTTCTCATGAATAGAAGGTAGTGTTGGTGACTGTTGTTTTAAGAGTACGTACAGCTGGACAAACATCCTTTCTTACAGAAGAGTTCCGACAATTAATTGTAACAGTAAGAGTATCGGCTAAAGATAAAGAACGGCTACGACGGGCGTGAAAATTAAATATTTTATAGGTCTCACAAACAGTACGTATCGTTGGCTCACAGTCAGCATACTGCCCTTCGACTGAGAGGGTCCCGGGTTCGATTCCCGAACGGGTCTGGGATTTTAATCGCTTCTGATTAATTCTTCTGGCTCGGGGACTGCATATTTGTGTATGTCCCAACACTCTCCCCTTTATTTTCATACAACACACCACACTACCAACCACCACAGAAACACGCAATAGTGAATGCTTCCCTCCACATTGCGTTGGCGTCAGGAAGGGCACCCGGCCATCAGAGAAGTGACTTCGATAAGGTATACATGAAAGAAGGACGTTACGTTTGAATAAGAATGATACAATCTGTTAAAATCATTTTCAAGTCAGCAACTTTACAAATCCCCGACTATTCAGCGAAGGGTACGTTAAATTCTTACTCTAATTGTACATAAATATTCCTCAAAACATAAATATTGATAGCAGTTTTATGCTTTTCATTATTTTATCCCTCTCCTCAGATAAAGCCGTGATCTGTATCAACACAAAAGCTCCCAAAAAATGAAACATTAAATGCTACCGACAGTTCTAAAAGGGGTAGTCCTTCCAAGAGAAAAAGACAGTATGTGCCTATCTGTTTATTGATACGTGTTTTAATGTGATGATGCAGTGTTTTTTAAATGAGGGAACAGACAAATCTAACCAGAAACGTTCAGGCAGGAATGCTAAAGCGAAAAAAGTAATGCATGAATGAAAGATCAAGCCCTTTCACAGCAGTGCATTTCACGTCTTGATTATATATCTAATTTCAGTCTTTATATAATAACCTGTTAAGTAATTCTTCTTTCATTCATCCAGAATTGCTTTAGCAACTTTGAAGTTAATATCTTAATAACACTTTCTTTCTAGACGTAATTTATTTATCCATTTCCGTTGATATTTGAATTAGCGCGAATTTCCAGATCACACCACTAAGAGTGCCATTTGCGAATTGTCTCCCATTTTAACAGGGCTAAAACCGGAACTGTCGTGTATTGTCCATAATGCATTTGGCACCAACACATCGAAGATAATCAGCGACGCAAGGACGGGAAAAGGCTAGATTTGTAAACATTCTTTTTCCAGTTAGGCGTACTGGTGTTTTTCTTATTTTTCTCGTTCTTTCCCGGTTTTCCTTTTATATTCTATTTGAGGTCGATACACACTTCCAGTCCCCGAGCCAGTGGAAATAACCAATTAAGGTTAAAATGTCCGACCGGGCCGGGTATCGAACCCGGGGTCCCTTGAAGCAAAGGCCAGCACGCTAACCATTTAGCCATCGAGCCGGACGGAACTGGCAATGCAGCGTCCATGGACTTAATTAAGGTACAGCCCCAGCATTTGCCCGGTGTGAAAATGTGAAGCCACGGAAAATCATCTTCAGGGTTGCCGACGGTGGGATTCGAACCCACCATCTCCCGAATGCGACCCTTATCACACGGCCAGCCGCAGGGGCGTAACGTTAGGGCCGGCGGAGCCTGTAATGCAGGCCGGTACGGATCTTTATGGGGTCCCGCAGAGTCCTCCCAAACTTTACGTCACACTAACTACTTTTACGGTTTTCGGAGACGCCGAGGTGCCGTAATTTAGTCCCGCAGGAGTTCTTCTACGTGCCAGCAAATCTACCGACACGGAGCTGACGTATTTGAACACCTTCAAATACCACCGGCCTGAACCAGGATAGAACCTGCCAAGTTGGGGTCAGAAGGCCAAGGCCTTAACCGTCTGAGCCACTCAGCAAAATAGTCTAATACACATAATATACGCTAGCGTAATGTCACTTTTGGGGCTGCCTGTAAAGGCGTGCTCGGTTCATTCGGAAGGACGTGGGTTCGATTGCCCGTCAGGAAGTCAAAAATTTTAAGAAACGAGATTTCCACTTTCGGAGGTGCACATGGCCCTGAGCTTCACTCAGCCTACACCAAAAATGAGTATCAGGTTAATTCCTGGGAGCAAAGGCGGCCGGGCGTTGAGCTAATCACTCCACCCCACCAAGAGCCGAGATTATGGATAGTGAAAGCCTTTACCTTCCACCACTCCAAGGGCCTTCATGGCCTGTACGGCGATGACTTATTTTGCTTTAATGTCACTCTGCACAAAATTGGTCAGAACGGTTTTGCAGTATGGGTTGAAATAGGTTTTACCTTTTCAATTTGTACGTTGATGAGTTGCCACTTGGTTGCATCTAGCAGAAGTTTATTGTGTTGAATGTATCACAGCGCAGTTGTACAAAGTATTTATCCCTTACCATCTCTCATAATATCGTGACACGTTCCTTAGAAAATACCTGTACCAAATTATTTAAACATAATTTTAGCAATGGAAACTAATACCAGAATACTGTGTCATAGTTTAGTTAGGAAATGATAGTTTCTACTAGATATGTAGTGCACCTGAGATCGTATTATGCACAAATTTTGTAGAACATTTAAATTTTGTCACACATTTATTGGACAACAGTGTATGATGCCAATAAGAAGTTGTAACAATGATTCGACTCAGTTTCGAATGAGCTCTCTTTGCGCGAAGTTAATACGAGGCTAGCACTTGTGTTTTTTTTCAAACTTTATTGGAACAGTTTATGATTTAATTTTGTTCGTATATTTTTCTGCGTTGTAATTTAATAAATTATTGTAACTGAGACTTCGGTATCGGTTACAGAGTATAGTTCAGTAGTTACTAAAAAATGAAACCAATTAAGTACGAACATCTGAGTGGTTCATGGCTGGCAGTTCAACAGTGCAGCCATTAAACCACGCAGGCAGTCAAATAATAGTACGTTATGCAACAAGCCTATAATGGCAATAATTAAGACATGAGTTTTATAACTTCCATACGAGTGCCTTAATTACCATTATAGGCGAGTTGCATACGGCTATTTATGCTTGACCATAATTATAGCTCTATTTTTTAAATATTCATATATTTCTGTCGAGATGTCACTTGACAGTAGAGTTTACTGAACAGAGCGCATGCGCTGGGTTATTGGTTTTTCGTGAGTGGATCAGAGACCTTGACAATGTCATATGTTTTCAAAGCTTTGATAGAAGGTTATCATAACCTAGCTTTATTTCAAACACAAATTGTTTATTGTACAGTTGAAGTGAATTTTCGGGAATGTGCCGTGTGGCTGTGGAATATTGGAAGTAGAAGGTGTATTGATGTTAATAAGTGTGTCCGACATGTTTGATTTTGGAAACAAGTGCGAAGCTAGTTCGTTGAGCGCAGGTGCGATGCTATCTTTACCTAAATGTTCAAACAGTTGTATCATAATGAAAATATGAACGCTGATTGGTGGAGAACCTGTATCATAATGGAACTGAACTATAACGGGCCTCATTAAGGTTCAGTTTTCTGGCATATAATAGAGGAGAATCGGGTAATATGGAATAGTCGGGCAATATGGAATACCACAATATCTTGCCTGTAACGTACTCCTCTCAAGTGGAAACTCGTCGAATTATGGTAAATGTTCTCATGATGCTTTGTATTCAGTTTCGACATGCTCGTGAGTGAGATTAGTGCGTGGAGCAAGAATATTTGTTTTTCATATTTGAAAAGCTTTTGCAGATAATTCTTTTAAAGCTTGTATTAATTACCAAAACTGAGTTTAGCCCTGGGAAATCCAATGTTACATATTATACAAGAGTTGCTTATATTGCTACACCAGTGTAACTTCCTTGTTGTGCAAAGTTTAGGGCATGACGAATCCTTTAATTCAAACATGGTGTGTCGGGATATATGGAATACTGTTTTAGTTTCAAAGTAAAATGACGTTTAAAATTAATTAAAATTAATTGCATTAATCCTGGTATATTATAACATGTAACTACCTATAGATATCAGTTTCTGCATCTGTGAATTTTGTCACTGAATGAACAAGTGACTGTAGAAAGAAAACTATGAATAATTAGTGTATACAGATTATCATTTAAGTTAATTACCAATTTTATTCTTTCGATTTTTTAAAATTTCTGTACGTCCACCTGTAAGAACGTTCCTTAAATATAACTGAAAGAATTTATTGAAGCTGTATTTTAATTTACATATTATTTACCCTACTATTCCATATTAGCCGACTATTCCGTATTACCCACCAAATGCAACTTTTTGAAAGAAATAATTTTGACGTGAAGACATTTACAATTTACAATTTAAAAATATAGAGAATCTTGGCTAATTATTTGAATTTTCAAAGCATATTTATTTATATTTCATAACTGAGTTCGGTAAGAAGTTATACTGCCAAAAGTAAATGGTATTCCATATTATACGACTCTCCTCTATTTATATATTGGCATCGTTGAGCATGAAACCTACTAAACGTTATTTTTTAATAATCTTACAATAACGAACAATCCCTTTGTTTATATAGCTTGAAAATATATTACATTACTTCTAACTGCTAATTAAAATTGTTTTAAGTTATTGATATGTTTCAGATTTTATTTAAAGAGGGGAGGGCGAATTTTTATTTGAAGACTGGGGGGATGGCGAATTTGTATTTGAAGACTGGGAGGGGGCGAATTTTTATTTGAAGAGGGGGGGCGAATTTTTATTTTGACAGGCGGGCCCGTATCACATTCGTAACGCTCGGTGGGGGAGTTAGTGTTAAGAGAAGTGTTCCCTTTAAAAATATATAAACAACAGCACTGGCATCATCACCACAGAAAGGAGAATAATTGAGATGATTTAGTGGTGAGATAACTCTGCCGAAAGTGGAACATGATATCCTTCAGCTTCAGTTACAGACTATGCAAGAGACGAAGGAGGAGGAAGAGGAGGATAGATGAATATCAGGCAGAGCACGACACGTTATGAGCGCCGTTACCACTCAGATTACACATACATGCGGTGAGCTGTTCGTATCGGCTCATTAATTAAGGTTTCAACGGAGCTGAGCTCAAGAAATGCGCGTGCATTAAGAGTAATGAATGTTAGAAGAACTTTATGTACGTACGTAATACACTACATGGGATGGAATTAATACGAGCGGGGCTTAGTGTGAAATGGACTGGAGAGAAAAGTCTCCCTCTTGCGGCACGAACATTCTGAATACAGGATGAACACAATCACGGCACGCTTAGGAATTCAGCTCGTCTTGCGAATGAGAGCTACTTACACCATTAAGAACGGAAGTTACGGAGTATGTTCCCCCTAGAACAGGGATGACAAACCTTTACCGACTAGCGTGTTCAATTAAGCTTTTTTTTTCATTTTAGCTGTCTAGTGTGCCACCCGTTTTTCTATAAAATCATCATGAAAGCCCCCATTTAACTTCATTTAGATATTAGATTGCATTACATATTAATCCATTCGACTCAATATTTCTTTTTATTTTCCAAACATCACTGAAAATTATATTTTAAAAAACAAAATTTTATACCTTATTCTTAAAACTTTTGCTACCTAATAACATGCATACATACACTATCACTATAGACCGTTATGCCTTTTAACATTCAGTCTGCAAGCCTCTGTGAATTTACTAAACGTCGCCACAATCCTCTATTTCCAACTAGTGCTGTGACCTCATTTAGTTCTATACCTCTTATCTTTAAATCGTTAGAAACTGAGTTTAACCATCATCGTCTTGGTCTCCGTCTACTTCTCTTACCCTCCATAAGAGTCCATTATTCTCCTAGGTAACGTATCCTCCTCCATTCGTCTCACATGATCCCACCACCGAAGCGGTTTATGCGTACAGTTTCATCCACCGAGTTCATTCCTAACTTAGTGTTTATCTCCTCATTCTAAGTACCCTCCTGTCATTGTTCCCACCTGTTTCTACCTGCAATCATTCTCGCTACATTCATGTCTGTTACTTCTAACTTATGAATAAGATATCCTGAGTCCACCCAGCTTTCGCTCCCGTAAAGCAAAGTTAGTCTGAACGCAGGCCGATGTAAAGATATTTTCGTCTGGGAGTTGACTTCCTTCTAACAGAACACTGTTGATCGCAAGAGCGAGCTCACTGCATTAGCTTTACTACACCTTGATTCAATCTCACTTAATGCAGTATATTACCATCCTGGGGGAACCCACAACCTAAATACTTAAAATTATCTACCTGTTCCAGCTTTTTATCACCAACCTGGCATTCTGTTAATTTCCTACCTACTGACATCAATTTAGTCTTCGAAAGGCTAATTTTCATACCATACTCATTGCACCTATTTTGAAGTAGCAAGATATTAGACTACAGGCTTTCGGCACAATCTGCCATTAAGACCAAGTCGTCAGCATAAGCCAGACTGCTTACTACATTTCCACCTAACTGAATCCCTCCCTGCCATTTTATGCCTTTTCAGCAGATGATCCATGTAAACTACGAACAACAAAGGTGAAAGATTACAGCCTTGTCTAACTCCTGCAAGTACCCTGAACCAAGAACTCATTCTACCATCAATTCTCACTGCAGCCCAATTGTCAACATAAATGCCTTTGATTGATTTTAATAATCTACTCTTAATTCCATAGTACCCCAGTATGGTGAACAACTTTTCTCTCGGTAAACTATTGTAAAAAATATGTCCATGGAATTAACTGGTACATACTTCTTTATTAATGCGCAATGTTAAAATATGCTATGTTGGTAGATTTTCGACCTGTTTATTACTTGTTAAAAGCATTCAAATATGTTAGTATGTTGTGTGACGTGCCACAGAAGTCCTGTTCGCCTGTCACCTAGTTTCATAGGTTCGCCATCCCTGCTCTAGAAGATGAAAATCTGTTGTAGTAGAATAGTTTAAACTGGTTTCAATTAACAAAATGAGATCTGAGATTGGGTAGGGGCGAAAATACTTCCACAGTACCTCCTGTCTATCGTAAAAGGTGACTAAAAGACGTAACTTGGAGCGGTGGGTTGGCGATCATGCTTCGTGTAGCTGATCGTGGCATTGCTTTCACTTAGCTGTTCCGGGTTCCTTTCATCTCTTCTGACCGACCTTCCGTGATGAACTCTCGTTCTCGTCCACATTAGGTTTGCAGGAACTAAGTAGTCTTTCATTTTCACACCCTTCTTGGCCTTTCTCTCTCTCTTTTGCCGATACACTCATCTTCTGAGGGTCGGAACCTTTACATTGTTCCACCGAGGGCGGCCGCCCTGTTGTACTTTCTCTTAAAACAATAATCACTAAAAAACCCTTCATCCACTCGTGTTATCTTCTAACCCTGACGTTATTAGGTTTTTACGCCCATCTTGGGCCTTCGTTTCCTTTTACTGACACCTTCATTCTTAGAAGGGTTGCAACTCTTCCACTTTTCCTTGTGATTAGTGTTAAGAGAGGATGATTGCCAAAGTGAACTTCCTCTCAAAACAACAATCATCATCTCCGTCATCTTAGTGCTGTGATTAAGAAGAGAGGAATTCGGGATGAGTGGTTCAAATGGTAGACCGAAGTTCCTCATACATTACAAGGACTGATGATATAGTACTTCATACTTAACCATCAGAAATTACGTTCTTGTGCTAGAAATATCGTGACATATTTCTTGTTTGATTTCACTTTGTCCAATCACTTGGAAGCTCTCAAACTTAAGGGCGTGGAGTGATTAGGACGGAGGACCCACACCTGGGTGTACCATAGCTTCCACATACGTGTGTCAGACTCCTGACATTTTCTTTTCTATCCGATCTCCCTCCGCAATATATTTTTACGAGCTTGATTCCGGCTGAGCTCGGTGGCATTTGAAGTTCCTGAAATGCACTAGCTTCCTGCAAGTAGATTAATGGCACGTAAATTAACTCTTAGAGAACAAAATGTCCACCACATCAGCGTCTCCGAAAGCCGCGATGGAATGAGACTACTCATAATACACGCAGAATCGAAAATACAGACAGGTGAATGTTTAACTGAAGCATTCACAGGAGACTAGAGCAGCAGGCACGGAGGCACCACACCCACATAATGACATCGTGTGCATGTAGGCACGTATTGCAAGACGGGCAGCTGCCCTTCATGTGCAGTCATCATGAGAATAGACTTTGAATTTATTTTTCTGGCCGCATGATCAACCCTTTTTCTCCTCCCACCCAATGACACTAAGTAACGGCACCATTTTTCTATAGACGTATTTCTTTGACTCCCAGAGATACGAAGTTCCTCATACATTACCGGGCGAGTTGGCTGTGCGGTTAGGGGCACGCAGCTGTGAGCTTGATTCCGGGAGATAGTTGGTTCGAATCCCACTGTCGGCAGCCCTGAAGATGTTTTTCCGTTGTTTCCCATTTTCATACCAGGCAAATGCTGGGGCTGTACCTTAATTAAGGCCACGGCCGCTTCCTTCCCATTCCTAGGCCTTTCCTATCCCATCGTCACCATAAGACCTATCTGTGTCGGCGCGACGTAAAGCAAATCGCAAAGAAAAAAGAATGTAGTACTTCATACTTACCAATCAGAAATGATGTTCTTGTGCTAGAAATATCGTGACATATTTCGTGTTTGATTTCGCTTTGTCTAATCACTTGGAGACTCTCAAACTTAAGGGGTGGAGTGATTAGGACAGAGGGCCCACACCTGAGTGTACCAAAGCTTCCACATACGTGTGTCAGACTCCTGATTTTTTCTTTTCTATCCGATCTCCCTCCGCAGTATATTGTTACGATTGCGATACCTGCGGAGTCTCTCATTCTCTCCGCTCCTTTCATGACTCTTCCCTTTCTTAGAGGATACCCTCATTATTTCTTTTTCTTATAATTTGCTTTACGTCGCACCGACAAAAGTAGGTTTTATGGCGGCGATGAGACGAGAAAGGGCTAGGAGTGGGAAGGAAGCGACCATGGCTTTAATTAAGGTACAGCTCCAGCATTTGCCTCGTGTGAAAATGGGAAACGACGGAAAACCATCTTTAGAGCTGCCGGCAGTGGGGTTCGAACCCACTATCTCTCGGATACAAGCTCACAGCTGCGCGCCCCTAACCGCACGGCCAACTCGCTCGGTCCCCCATTCTTTGAGGGACATATTCTTCTTTTACCAATTCAGTTCACACTAAACTCCGGAAAGAATGTGGGGAAACATCTTTTTAGAAGCGGTGAAACAGCTATCCCAATTCCCTACACCAAAGTAATTGTATCTATTCACGTTACCACATATTCTACAATAAATTGTGTCAGTCATTTAGTGTAGAAGCTGACTATTAGGTTGACACGGGTTCGATTTTCTCTCATGCTCAAATGTAAGACTGGCGTTAGGATCAGGAACGTAAAATCAACGCAGGTCAAGTAATCTCAATTAGTTTGAGAGCAGTCGTAAACTCCCTTGTAGTAGGCCTACTTACAGTACTTTCGTTCTCAAGTCCGGATTACACGACGTCCACCCAAAACGCAGCTATGTCAACTGAGTTTTCATTTGCAAGTATAAGATCTTGCTTTGTGCAGGGTTGACCTATGTTTATACAAGGCAGTATATGCTGGGAATCCTGCACTATCTAACAGGAACACAGGGTGTTTCCTGTTTCCTTCTTCCATCCGACGGACGAATCAAAATCTCTCACTCCATATGAGCACTGCGGAGAGGATTGGAATTGAATCCAGGCTTTTGTCACGCAACCTACTATAATAATAATAATAATAATAATAATAATAATAATAATAATAATAATAATAATAATAATAATAATAATAATACACATTATTTTGAGTAATACCATTAGCGATATAAAATTTGATTATAACTTGTGTCATTTCATTCCTAAAACCTGACATTAATACATGTAAACAAGAGAGAATATTTGTATTTCGACCGGTTAATTGAAATGTATCAGAGTTAAACTATATAAATATACCCATCTTGTTAAATATAGTGAATCTGATATTGCTGAAAAGGAAACAGTGACTTATTTTTCACGACGAAAGGGAGGTAAAGATTTGAAAACTGCTGGTGAATGTAAATAAGAACACGGTAGTAAAAACAGATTGCTTAGAAGCTCTACGGAAAAGACCTTCCTTCTCATCATCGTCGTCATCAACAAAGTTTCGAAGACAACGCTCATTAACAGGCCATCGAATTTCCTTTCAATCGATGTCAACTGCAGTGCAACGATACATTCATTCTCTTATGCTTGTTAAGGTTTTTGTTTAAGAATTTTGAAATAGTTTTCAATATAATTGTGAGAGGTCTTAAATATCTAAGTAATCATTTGAAGCATCAGAGATAATATATCTGAAATGAAGGTTTTTTCATGCATCCATAAGTATTAAAGTACGATGTTGATTTTGTACCCATAGGCCTTTAATTTTCAATAAGCACATTTCTTTCATCTTCAAACCAAGGCATATAATTAGGTGTGTCTAGGTTAGTCTGACGCATCATGTGGTCTGTGACGGATCCGTAAATTCAAATTAATGCTCCAACTGACGTGATATGATGGCTCTGATGTAGATGGATGGATAGATGGCTAAGGAGTTAGAGTTCAAACCTGTGTCCGCGTGCGAAAGGGAGATATATCGCCACATGAATAGTCTATGAATCAAGCTGATCTGTGAACACTTGAATGTCTCCACACTTGAAGAAGCACTATACCAAGCGAGTTGGCCGCGCGGTTTGGGTCGCGCAGTTGTGTTGTTGCATTCGGGAGATAGTGGGTTCGAATCCCACAGCTGGCAGTGCTAAAGATGGTTTTCCGTGTTTTCCCATTTTCACAAGAGGCAAATACTGGGGCTGTACCTTCATTAAGAACACGGCCACTTCCTTCCTAATCCTACCTCTTTCCCAACCTTCCGTCGCCGTTGATGTGTTAAAGAGACGTTAAACATGTATCCATTGAAGGATGGACAACCTAGAACGTAACCGAGGAGGATAGAAAGAAGGAATGATACAGGACGCACCAAAATCGAATATGACATCGGCAACTGGGATCGGCTGATGTGGCCATGTATTGTCCACGAGGGCCCACAACATTTTCAAAAATAGCGACGAGGGGACGAATCTGATGAAGGAGATCGAAGAAAAGAATGGAAAATATATTTTAACAGCATATGGCTCCATAAAGGTCTGATGCAGGTCTTTCGAGTTAACGCTCTATAGGGGACCTGCTAGTCTGTGAGGATGGGGCACCGAGCTCGATAGCTGCAGTCGCTTAAGTGCGGCCAGTATCCGGTATTCGGGAGATAGTGGGTTTGACCCCTACTGTCGGTAGCCTTGAAGATGGTTTTCCGTGGTTTCCTATTTTCACAACAGACAAATGCTGAGGCTGTATCTTAATTAAGGCCACGGCCACTTCCTTCCAACTCTTAGCCCTCTCCTGACCCATCGTCGCCATAAGACCTATCTCTGTCGGTGCGACGTAACGCAAGTAGTAAAAAGAAAAAAAATAGAGGATGGGGCGCTACCTAAGATGAATTCTAATGTTGAAGATGGCACAAATACCCAGCACCCGGGCCCTATGAATTAACTATTGAAGGTTAAAATCCTGACCCGGCCGGGAATCAAACCCGAGATCCCGTGGACCAAAAGCCAGCTTGCTAACCATTTAGCCACGGAGCCGGTCGGACAAGAAATAACCGCAAGGTTCTACAACAAGCAGCTTTATTAGTTTTGATGTGCTAGTATTGCGCGTGACATATCGGCTCTAGATTTGTATTTATCAGCCATCGAAGGATCTACAATTGACAACCCTGAGGCACTCGCAAGACAACTGGGCCGAATTAATGAGATAAGTCAAAGTTAAAGCAATAGCTCGGTTGAACTCACATTAAAAATACAAAGAGAGCTCATACAAAGGAGCCACTAACGACGGGTTGCGTTTAAGAATGTCATGTTCGGCACAGCTGAAAGTTGTGAATGCCCGATTCCTTTCTTCTGAAATGAAAATCTACATTTCGTATCGAGAAAATGTTCTAATAGGAAGATTATTTCATAATGAATGGATTGAGGACCGATTCCTTTTGCTGAATATAGGCAATGGCAAACAGTACTAAAAAACGCCACTAGGTCAGTTTTTTTATAATTTGATAAACTCGGAAGTCAATCGTGTGAATACCTGTGACAAAGAAGATGATGATAGTGATGATGAACCTTTGTGCTTCATATAGAATCCAAGAAGAAAGACAAGGGTAGAATATACAGGAAACATCACTGGTAAGGCGTGAATGGGAATTCAAATTCCATTTTGTTTTAGGATATTCTTTCTTTTTTAATCTGTTTACAATCCAGGGTTGGTTTTCCTCTCGGATCCCACCTCTACCGCCTCAAGGGCGGTATTCTGGAGCGTGAAACTTTGGGTCGGGTGTGTGTATGTGTGTGTGTGTGTGTGTGTGTGTGTGTGTGCGTGTGTGTGTGTGTGTGTGTGTGTGTGTGTGTGTGTGTGTGTACAACAGGGGAGGACGACCAGTACTTCGTCCAGGTTAGCGGTGGGGACGGAACGGTTCGGTTCGGAGCAAGTACTGTGACGTCATTACTCGGTTAAACCGAGTACAACTTTATGGCGGTAAATTTAAACTTTATATTGACCTTCTAAGCTACAGTTTACATTTATAAAGAAGATTATCAATTAGTATCAGTGGTACAGTCCGCCTCTGTGGTGTAGTGGTTAGCGTGATTAGCTGCCACCCCCGGAGGCCCGGGTTCGATTCCCGGCTCTGCCACGAAATTTGAAAAGTGGTACGAGGGCTGGAACGGGGTCCACTCAGCCTCGGGAGGTCAACTGAGTAGAGGTGGGTTCGATTCCCACCTCAGCCATCCTGGAAGTGGTTTTCCGTGGTTTCCCACTTCTCCTCCAGGCGAATGCCGGGATGGTACCTAACTTAAGGCCACGGCCGCTTCCTTCCCTCTTCCTTGCCTATCCCTTCCAAACTTCCCATCCCTCCACAAGGCCCCTGTTCAGCATAGCAGGTGAGGCCGCCTGGGCGAGGTACTGGTCATACTCCCCAGTTGTATCCCCCGACCAAGAGTCTGAAGCTCCAGGACACTGCCCTTGAGGCGGTAGAGGTGGGATCCCTCGCTAAGTCCGAGGGAAAAACCGAACCTGGAGGGTAAACAGATGATGATGATGATGATGATCAGTGGTACAATGCTCCGTATTATCTATTATTGGTTATTTGCACAATTTTTATAATGTAATATAAATTTAACACATAACGTAACAAACAGTGTAATTACAAATCTGTGCTTAATATGAGGCATATCAAGTAGACGTAAATAAAGAAATAAATATACAAATGAATAAATAAATACAATAGATATTAATGCATATGGATAAACGTACCATATTCCATAATGTGATAACTGACGAAACGAAATCTAGTGCTTTGAAATGTGCCTAAACTCATATAATGTCAAACATTTCATTTATAACTATGTGGTAAGGAGTTAAATGAAAAATCTGTTAAGATAACATCAGTAATGGAAATAAGTAAAGTATACAAGTGAACTCAATTCTTCATCTTGCGACAAGCATTAAAATCAAGACACAACACGTTGTACACAGAGAGTAAGGGAAGTACCGTTAGTGTTCTGTATTGTATGGAACAGGTGTTATATAGAAGGAATTTCCATTCAGAAATATCAGAGTTTCAGCTCGTTTTGCAGAAAACGACAACCTTTGGTCTGAAATAATTTGTCCAGTACATGAAAACACCTCCTATGCGGGCACAGACGTAGCAGATACGCTAAGGTACGGTCAATGAATATTGGATTTTCAAGACCGCATTGTAATCGAAATCGACTTTCAACCTATTCGGTCATGTTACGTACATTTAGTACGTGTCGAAGAGATGTTAAGTACAGAAAAAAATTGCCAACCGGACGCCAGTGTGATCCGAACTCACAACCTCCCGAGTTCGCGTTGGTAGCTCTACCAATTGAGCTATGATGGCCTAGCTCTTTTTTGTTCTGTTGGAAAGGATATAAGCTACAGGTCTGGCTCTATTATCTTCAGCCCTCAGTAACTGCATGTCTTCGCATACAAAAATAACCAAACTCCTATGCAACTTATTTTTTTCCCTGCACTATCTCATCCATACGTAGGAATGATTTTACTTTCACGATGTGCAGCTGTATTTGTACCATGTCCTTACGATGCGCCCGTTTTATGTGATTCCATAAATTTGACGTTCCTCCACCTACACAATAGATTTGATTGCAAAGTTTACAAGTAGCGGATTTTCTACCTAGACTGCTAGTAAAAAATACTGCCATGTTTGGGAGAACTTTCATGGCATTATTGCTTCTTTCTTATTACAAATATCGGCAGAAAATATAGCGCAACAACTTTAAACAAAGGTATATGTAGTATAACGAAACACAAATAGAACAGACGTCTCAGTCTGGAGTCTAAACAACAGCTCAGTAGTGTTGCGAGTGTAGCCTGGCTTGAAGGTTTACTGCAAAGACATGAAAGATATAGACTGCTAAACATACTCGTTACAGCGCCCCTGGTTGAAGCACAGCGAATTAACTGTTGCCTGTAACTGTCATGGCGGCTGCCACTTCTTGGCCTTGATAGTTAGCCCTATTATCAGTTCAATGAGTTGATGAGATTATATGCTATTGCAAATTATAGTTTTATTTTAAACTAAACACGACATTTTCGAACACTCTTAATGTTGCATTAATGCTATAATGAAATAAACGCAGTAAAGATGGTAGGCATTTGCTTGGCTACCTTAAAACAAGAATTACGTATGTAGGAAGATCATACACTAACAATAAAGTCATTCACTCCAGGAAGACATGTTACACGTACAGCAGTTCATTGAGCTATTCACACGCGTAGATCCCCCTGTGGGTGGGGGCAGTAGAATAACACCCACGGTATTCCCTGCCTGTCGTAAGAGGCGACTAAAAGGGGCCTCAGGGGCTCTGAACGTTGGAGCGTGGGTTGGCGACCACGGGGCCCTTAGCTGAGTCCTGGCATTTCTTCCACTTACTTGTGCCAGGCTCCTCACTTTCATCTATCCTGTCGGACCTTCCTTGGTCAACTCTTGTTCATTTCCGACCCCGACGCTATTAGGTTCGCGAGGGCTAGGGAGTCTTTCATTTTCACGCCCTTCGTGGCCCTTGTCTTCCGTTAGCAGATATCTTCATTTTTCGAAGTGTCGGATCCCTTTCGTTTTTCTCTCTGATTCGTGTTAGATAGGGGATGGTTACCTAGTTGTACTTCCTCTTAAAACAATAATCACCACCACCACCACCTCACACGCGTAGAGAAAGATACCACTGCCTTATAACGACATATCTTTAGTGTATAATTTTTGAACTTAACTTCTTGGTCTAGTTTGTAAGGTTTTATGCATTTTACTACGTATGGCTACCTTCTGAGAAATGCTGTGCAACAAACAGCACATACACCCGTTGGTTGCGGCGTAGAACATCTCTACGGCAACCTCAGCCTGTCGTAAGGGGCCACTAAGCTGGGTACTCCAGATTCTAAACTTGAGACCACCAGAACCCTGGCTGAGTGTAGCATTCCTTCTACATATGGTACTATTCTACCAGCTTCATCGCTTTAATGTGGTTAGCGTGCTGGCGTTTGGTCTTAAGGGTCCCGGGTTCGATTCCAGGCAGGGTCGAAAATTTTAACCATAATTGGTTAATTCCCCTGGCACGGGGACTGAAATGTATGTGCCGCCTTCACAATAATTTCATCCTCATCACAACGCGCAGGTCTCTTACGGGTGTCAAATCAAAAGACCTGTACCAGGCCTCTCCGGAGGACACATGGCATTTCACACCGATTTAATATTTCTATCGGACCTCTCTCGGTCAATCCTCGCCTGACTTCATAGCCTACATTTATTTATTTATTTATTTATTTATTTATTTATTTATTTATTTATTTATTTATTTATTTTAACCTTGTATGCCTTCTTAAAGACCGTACTCCATCACACAACAACTACAGATCCGCTCTGTGGGAGATTCAAAGGAAATAAGCATATGTTTTGCCTTCAAGTGTCATGGCCGCCAGTGGTTCAAGTTGATTCACAGATGGCCAGCAGATTAGCAGTCTATATTTTTAATGTCGTTGCTTCACTGAAGCACCCGCAGCGCTACATGGAGTATTCGAGGTGAATCGGTGCTCCGCTGCGACGTCACGTAAACCTGAAGAACCGAGTTACTCTACAGTTCTACTCGCTCCGTCCCCACCACTAGTCCAGGTGGCCTCGTCTGCTATGCTAAATAGGGGCCTTGTGTGGGATGGGGAGATTGGAAGGGATAGACAAGGAAGAGGGAATGAAGTAGCCGTGGCCTTAAGTTAGGTACAATCGCGGCATTTGCCTGGAGGAGAAGTGGGAAGCCACGGAAAACCACTTCGAGGATGGCTGAGGTGGGAATCGAACCTTCTCTACTCAGCTGAGTTTTAGCTACCGTGGCTGAGCCTGAGTGCACCCTGTTCCAGCACTCGTACTACTTTTCAAATTTCGTGGCAGAGCCGGGAATCGAACCCGGGCTTCCGGGGGTGGCAGCTAATCACACTAACCACTACACCACAGTCCGGCTCCATGGCTAAATGGTTAGCGTTTTGGCCTTTGGCCATAGGAGTCCCGGGTTCGATTCCCGGCGGGGTCGGGAACTTTAACCATAATTGGTTAATTTCGCTGACACGGGGGCTGGGTGTCGTCTTCATCATAATTTCATCCTCATCATGCTGCGCCGGTCGCCTACGGGAGTCAAATCAAAAGATTTGCATCTGGCGAGCCGAACTTGTCCTCGGAGACTCCCGGCACTGAAAACCATACGCCATTTCATTTCACTACACCACAGAGACGGACTCGTTTCTATATAAGCTTTGAATCGTAACATACTCATGTTTTCATCCTTAAACGACCACTGACAACAGAGAATACGAACCCTACTGAATGATCACAATTTCAATACCACTAAGTACATGACGCTTGTCAGCACCTCCTCTTCCCGCCAGTAAGCCAATAAACCGAGAGCTGTGTAAGTCCTCCGTCTGTAGTTTGTTGCATGTGTCACGTGAAATGAAAAAAAGAACTAAAAATGACACGCAATGGGAGTTATCCAACAGAACACGTAAAAGAGCTATCCTACACAAGGGGATGTCAGGTTTTTCGACTCGTTCAGTGGCAACAAAGAGAAGGAAATGAAACTACCAATATTGACAGTCTTTTTATGTTTTAACCGACGGTCACATAGGGTTGAGATTAGCGTGCCTTTGCTGGTATTTCCTGTCATCTGAGACTCCCCTTTCACAGACCGACACGAAGGCATGTAAAATGCAAGTCATCTAGAGCGCACCGGTATATTGCGTTCCACATAACTCGTATAAGTGGTGATAGAATATATCCTTTGCATCACCTGTCTGTTGTAAGAGGCAATTAAAGGGACGGCCCTCTGTGGATACAGGTGGAAGAATACATCCACGGTACACCTTGTCTGTCGTTAACAGGTGACTAAAAGGGGACGCTCCAAGGGCTCTCATCTTGGGAGCGTTGGTTTGTTGAATCTGAGTGTGCTTCCACTTGTGATAGGCTCCTCACTTTCACCTTTCCTGTCACACCTGTCTTCATCATCTCTTCCAACAATACAGTAATAGATTTGCGAGGTCTAGGGAGTGTTTCATCTTCACGCCCTCCGTGACCCTTCATTCTTCGAAGGTCGGGCCTCCATTTCTCTCTCTCATTAATGTTACGAGGGGATGGTTGCCCAGTTGTACTCCGTCTTAAAACAATAATCACCACCACTACAACAACCGCAACTCTTAAGGGGTACTAAACTAGGGAGCATGGTATGGTAACCACGGGGCCTCTAGATAAGCTTGTAACTAATACTTACTTGTGGCACTCTCCTAGTTTTCATATTTCGTATCGGACATTCCTTCAAGACGTACGGATTGTTTCAATTCTCTACGATTTCCTTTCTGTGGCTGATAAAAGTGATAGGGGATAGATCTTTTCCATTTTCTCCTCTGATTAGACCTTGTGTTAAAAGGCGATGATTATCTAGCTGTACTTCCGGTTAAGATAATAATCACCATCACAACCATCAAACCGGGCGAGTTGGCCATGGGGTTAGGGGCCCGCGGCGGCTGTGAGCTTGCATTCGGGAGATAGTGGGTTCGAATCCCACTGTCGGCAGACCTGAAGATGGTTTTCCGTGGTTTCCCATTTTCACACCAGACAAATTATTGGGCAGTACCTTAATTAAGGCCACGGCCGCTTCATTACAACTCCTAGCCATTTCCTATCCCATTATCGCCATAAGACCCAAGACAAGCTATATGACAACCATCAATATCTAAACCCGACAGAAGTTGTGCGGCGACCATGAGCACCGGCACCAAACTGAGTCCTGGCACTGCTTTCTTGTGCCACGCTCCCTACTTTCATCTTTTCTCCCGGTACTCTTCTTGGTCAACTCTTTTCCCTTTTCTACCACGGTGGAATGAGGGTTGGCAGAACATGAACGTTTCTACTTTTCTACCTTCCATGATCCTTCTTTCCATCTTCGCTTGGGTCGAACCGTTTGCTCTTTCTCCAGTAATAATAATAATAATAATAATAATAATAATAATAATAATAATAATAATAATAATAATAATAATAGCGTGCGGCGTCCGAACAGGCCTTGTGCAGGTCTTTCCAGTTGTCGCCGTATAGACGACCTGTGCGTCTGTGAAGATGAGGCTCTGCCTATGATGAATTCTAACTTTGAAGACGGCACACACACCCAGCCCTCGAGCCACTGGAATTAACCAATGAAGGTTAGAATCCACGACCTGATCGGGAATGGAATCCGGGGCCTCCTGGATCAAAAGGCCAGAAGGCTAACCGTTTAACTATGGAGCCGGACTTTTCTTTCAGTGATAAATTTAAAAAAAAAGAGCCGGTAGTCTCAATATTTACCCCCACCTCTTATGAACTTGTACGTTTTATACTTCTTGTACCGAGCTTGATAGCTGCAGTCGCTTAAGTGCGGCCTGTATCCAGTATTCCGGAGATAGTAGGTTCGAACCCCACTGTCGGCAGTCCTGAAAATGGTTTTCCGTGGTTTCCCATTTTCATACCATGTAAATGCTGGGGCTGTACCTTAATTAAGGCTACGGCCGCTTCCTTCCCACTCTTAGCCCTTTCCTGTCCCATCGTCGCCATAAGACCTATCTGTGTCGGCGCGACGTAAAGCAACTAGCAAAAAAAAAAAAAAAAAAACTTCTTGTACTCATTCTTGAAGAAATCGGATATCTCTCTTGTCTTTCTTCGATCTCGGGGCTAATAATTTTGATATTGTAAATATAAATTCGTGTCCTAGCATTCTTCTAGGAGGTGCAACTCTTCTGAGACGCGTCCCAAAGGCATGTGAGCTTTGAACCACATACCAGTCCACATGACATTTTAAAATTTTGATGGGAAGGCAAGAGAGATTTCCAGTCTGGGTCTCCGAGGATGGCAGCTAAAAGCACTAGCTTTTACACAAACAGGGCTCGACACTTTTTTAATGATACCGATTCAATTGAATCAGTAACAAATACATGTATGTTGATCCTCCACAGCTCCGCCAACAGGTATCACAGATAGCCTAGGCGTCGCTGAAGAGGTTTACTAGAGAAATGAGGAGTGAGGTAGTTTCCCGTTGCTTTCCTTACCGAGCCAGAAGTTACTATTGCATATCAGTCTGCCAAGCACACTCAAATGCACGCACCAACCGACCCTATGAGCGATATTTTCACAGACAGACAGGTCAATGAATGTAACAAATTTATCCTAGCCCATACCTGAAGACAAAGTGTACTGTAAACACTACATCTCGCCAGCAAAGGCATAATAAATACATATACGGGTGGAAATGTTCACGTATTCTTCTACTATGTCGTACCAGTCTACGTACTACTGTTGTACCCAGGCACCTTGTAATAATAATAATAATAATAATAATAATAATAATAATAATAATAAAAGCCCATATGGACTCAACTGACACCGCGGACAGAAACCTCTACAGAAAAAAAAATGGATGGAAAGTGCAACAAGAGAACGAAGTGAAAAGGAAGACTGGAGCAAAGTGGACAGAAGATCAAAAAAGGATCCACGGAGAAAGGATGAGAGCTGTTTGGCAACTCAGAAAACAGAATCGTTAGAGCTTTGCGTGATCCATTGGGTCCATACGTACATAATAATAATAATAATAATAATAATAATAATAATAATAATAATAATAATAATAATAATAATACACGTCAATTAAGTGTGACGAAGTTTAGTCCTGCAATCTTGAGTATAAGAGTCGAGCACTTCACCAAATGAGCTACTCAGACAGTCGCTACCATCAGGCTCTGAGATCAACGTCAAACATTTTCTAGTATACGGGACAATACATTTTAGTAAAACGTGACGTGACTTAACGGTCAGTTTTTGTGTTTATGCTAGGGACTAATGACAGGTGTTCCAGCTCTGGAACAAACAGAATCTTTGTACTGGTGTATACACGTTCCCTCTGGCTTTGAACCTCACTACAGGGCTAGGCTGCCAAATGCAGGAGGATGTTTGTTGAAAAAGTCTTTGTTTTGGACGGCACTAGTAGCAGCCCGCATTAGAGTGACGGATTAAAAAGAATGATAACCTCAGTGAAGTTATCTCCAGGTCAGGCTGCAGTGGCGAAGAAAAAAGAAACCCTTTTGTTTCATCTTTCGAATTCAGCTTCGGAGTTTGTTTTCCTTATTTGTTTCATTTCACTTCCACAAATAAAGAAGTGGGTTATGACTGACCTGCTCTGAGAGAATCAAGACTGGCTCACAGCAATTTATTTTTATGATCGACCTAGAAATTGCAATGATTGGTATTTTTCAAGTTCCTCGCAAGAGTTAAGAGGTTAATTTTCAAAACAGTATTAACTGCTGAATGTAGAGCTGGATTAGAAATATTTATTGTTACGCTGATACTCGTAATAACTACATGAGTGCGATAATACCTAAAACTTTTCCGACGCTCAGAGAATATGAGTGTTTTGAACGATAAATGCTCACCTTGCGTAGCCGCACTGTTAGCTTATTACTTTTATCTACTAACAGGGTAACTTTTGACAGCCGTGTTTCATTGAAATTCGATCGTGATCATTAAAATCTCCGTGTCCTTACTGAGATTTATTACCTTTATCTTAAATGTTCCACTGCTGTCAGGTCATCAGCTCAGTAGCTGGTTGATCCTCAAATAGCGCCACTTAAAGGATATACCGTTACAGTGAAACAGCAGACAACTGGCGGCGGTGCCAAAATGAGGCGTACTAGACAAGATGAAGAGAGTAAGTAGTTTGCCATTGCTTTCCTCAATGGTCCAGACAGTGCTATTGCAGCACGATTGGCCCTATGAGCAGCTCCATCCGTAGCATCCGGAAGAACTCATATCTCAGCAACTTTCATACTACTACAGCTTCATATGAGACCGGGCCTTCGGTGGAATTTGCCTTTTGCTCTGTCATGTGCACTGTCATAAATACAAAATTCAACTTAATCACTATTGACCCCGGTTCAGATGTCCATTCGCAATCGATGCGAAGGTTTTGGAAGCAGCCTAAGTTTGCTGTATACTTTTGTCGAAAACTTTTAGATAGCAGGGATGTCTTTATGCCCCTTTCCTTTCAGCGGGACAAAGCTGAATAAATCTCACCGTGACATTATGGCACGTGACATAGGAGGCACGCTTGACCTGCAAACCGGGGGCATTCCGGTTTAGAAATGTAAGATGGGAAAGCATGGGACTGGAGCTAATTACGATAATTGAGGAGTTCTAGTGATAATTTCATGTTATTGACTTAATTTGGGGGGTGAATGGTGTCAATGCTGTAATAATGAAGACGGCACACACATCCAACCCCCGAGTCAGACAAGTTAACCAATTAAGGTTAAAACCCCTGACCCGGCCGGGAATCGAACCCGGGGCCCCTGGGCCTCTAACCATTTAGCCATGGCGCCGAGTAAACATGGTATGACTTGTTGATAAAGGGGGAGGATGCTTCAGTTCGAGAATATTATTGGGTTGTTCCTGAGCAGCATGTACTGGATTTTGTAGTGAAGGTTGGGAAAGAGGCTGCTGCCATGCTGGTGTTTTAGGGGTTTGAGCCGGTGAAGGTCGGGATGGTAGCGGAGGAAAGTTTCACCATTATTAGCTGATAACTGGGAGCTTGTGAACAGTGGTGTTGAAAGAGAAGTGAATTCGCACCTGATTGTATTCTTCATGTTTAGAAAGTGTGGGCAACATTTGTAGTTTGCAAAATATTCTTGGCCGCAATTGCCACATGCTTCAGGACGAGGAAAACCACAGTAAAAATAATCAGCCTACAGTTAAACATCGGGGTGGATGTATCATGATATGGAGTTGTATATCGGAGGCTAGTGTAAGCAACTTCTACATAATAGCTATAATAATGGATAGGGTGTTATATGTGGACATTTTGAAGCAGCATTTGAATCCCAGTGTCGAAAAATTAGGGACTGCCAGTGACTACTACTTCACCAGAAACAAACTGCCTGGGTCGTTGCTTGATTTACAATACACCTTATGCGCTGGAAACACTACTCCAGTCGCAAGATTTTAACTTCATAGAGCACTTACGGGCGGAACTTAAAACAGAGACTGCTGCAAAAGAGGAACAGTTAAGGAAAGATTTAAGCCAATATTTCTTGAAGAGTAGCAGAAGATATGACCAGAAATCACGGCAAAACTAATCCAATCCATGCCGAAGAGGCTTCAAGCTGTCACTGATGCCTAATGAAATTCGACTGGATACTGAAGGCTTATTTGTTCTGAGTCAAGTGCGTGTGAAGTAAATGTGGACAAATACTTTTGTTACACTAGTTGGAACAGACAGCAAGAGGAGCCACTATTTTTAAACATGTTGTGCTATTATTTGATTGTTGTATATCATCACACTGACATGTTCTCATTTCAAATAACAGGTAACTAAGTATTCCGGTCTGAGTCGGGTTCGAACCCGTCAACTTAGCAGTGGCGGCTGATGATTATTCTATAGAAAATGCCAGCAAACTGAAAATCTTGCAAGAACGGACAGTGCATATTTACTTATGCCATAAATTACATGAAATCACATTATTTAACTATACTATTGTATAAGACCGTTCTTCTAATGAAGTATCAATTGAAACGAATTTATAAATTGAGAAATTAATATAAATATTTAATTTAATACACATGCATTTTTCTTAACAAAGAAATTTATTGAACAAATCAGCAACCTCTCTACGGAAAAAATGATGAAAACATACGTAGGGCTTACTCACCAACAGCGTTTATTCCAAAACAACGAACAACCCCTTCAAATGGACCGTACTGAAAGTGACACATGTTTGCCTCACATAGAAATAAATAACCATAGCTATTACCAACATTCGCGCGCGCACAAGAACTTGATCACAATGTCAGTAGCCGCTAAATCGAAATTTACAAAACGGCTTACCTTCAAATTCAAGGATACTTTACACCCATTCGTATACACTTGGAAGAGATATTCGCTGCACCCTGTATCATTACACATAAAATAATTTTACGACGCTATTCACAAACACATAAAATAAACACCAGAAATGTCAGCCATTTTGATATTTTGTGCGTGCATTTTGGTAGGTAAAGGCAATGGTAACTGTGTCACCAACTTACATCAATGCAACAGAGCAAAATTCATGGCAAAAATCCCCGATTGGTCATTAAACATTGAGAAAGAGTTACTTCTGTCGATAATATGAGTTTTTTAAAAAAAATCACTAGGTGTCTTATTTTAACACGAGGGAACTATATATAGCTAAAAGACTTGCTAAAGGATATAATAGTTATCAGATACACAGACAAAATCGATCTATTGGTAACACTGGGTGTTTTGCTTGTCATATGCAATACTATGGCGTTTCTAGTGGGTGGAATATAAAGCAGTTTTGAGTTGTGCTTATACATGCTGCACTACAGCGGTTGAAATTGAAGCGTTGCGGCATGTGGCCACTGGTACACACTGAGCCCTTAACAGCACAAATAAAAAGGAAGCCAAACTGAGCCAAACAGTCTTTTATACAGTGTCTTACGTTAGGAACCGGTGCCCGTGAGATATGGCGCACGTTCTCCGACAAGCGACTCCAGTACGGATGTCGGTTTCCGTGCTCGTTCAAATAAAGGCAAAATAAGATATGCATACATTCGTTTGAAACTGAATATAAACTGTTCTTGGGGGAAAAAAGAATCTCATATTCTTTCATAGCACTGGTGGTGCCATGGCACACCGGCACTACCTCACGAACCACCCGTGCAACTTAGGCTTAGAAGGCCAGAGCTTCTACCATGTGAGCTACTCTGTCCGTGAGAATGAGATCTTCAGTATCACGTTGTTATCTGTTGAAACAACAATATTGATCAAGCCGCCTATATTTCATTGATGAATTAATGTATATCTGCTAAATTTATATCTTAATGCCTTAAGGGGTAAGGGGCTGCCTGGCCGAGGCGGTAAAGGCGTGCTCGGTTCACCCGAAAGGACGTGCGTTCGATTCCCCTTCAAGAAGTCAAAAAACTAAGAAACTAGATTTACACTTCCGGAGGTGCACATAGCCCTGAGGTTCACTCAGCCTGCACCAAAATTGAGTACCAGGTTAATTCCTGGGGGCAAAGGCGGCTGGGCGTAGAGCTAACCACTGCACCCCATTAAGTGCCGAGGTTCTGGATAGTGGAAGCCTTTACCTTCCACCTCACCAAGGGTCTTCATGGCCTGCACGGAGATGACTTAGCTTTGCTTGCCTTAAGGGGTAAACCAGTCAACAGTAATCCAAAATACAGGATATACTCGATCGAAGTGTTATTAACCACTTACAGCCTATCGACAAGATTGAAAGAAAATAACCACGCAATGTATAATATTTTTGAAAAATGTCGAATAAGATTTGCTCGTGGTATAAAATATGTTTCAGGCTAACATACGATAACAGTGATCCATTGAAGAACACATCGAACAATCGGAATGAATTGTTTTAACGCACTTAAATGACTGGAAGAACCTTGATCAGTTTTGCATTTGAGTTTCATAGTTCAAATTCGACCTCTGTCTCAAATATTTTTGTCCATTAAAATGCCTGGATGGTGTTTTGGACAAAATATATCTGTTATTGAATAAGTCATATTCCAAATATTTCCGAAAGTCGACATGAAATATCCACAGAAAACATATCCAGCAGTAGTAATGATCAGATATTTAGCGCCTTGATACAGGACGACTCACAATTCAGGTTCTATGGTAAGTTATAAGGCACACGAAATAAGTATCTAGTAAAAAATACTCTACTTACTGCTCGTATTTAGATTTAGCTGTACATCAGAGGCACATGAATGCTCCTCGTACTTACCTAAAAAGAAGAGAGATAATGTTAATACAAGAGCGGAATATTATAGGTGAAGTCACACTTATAATAATCAATTGTATAAAAGTTTAATTCCGTCGAGTAACTCGTTATACATAAGAAATAATACAATATATGGGGGCATTACAAGGAATTATGGGATATATTGATCTCAGAACACAGTGAAACACAAAGCATCGACTTGTCTTCATGCCATCAAATCAACACATAAGTGTGAGTCACATAAATGTCGGTATTACAAACAAAATATATAAACAGAGAGACACTGACAGAAATGCATACCGTTTAATGGTCAAAACTAAACCTTTCCTAACATCCCTTACATCGGCTAGCCACAAAGGAGCCGGGAATTGATCAGAGGAGCGCAGGAAAGAATTCAGCGAGAAAATGAAGGAATACTGGGCCAACAGGAAGGCTCAAGGGGCCACTAAGAACACAATCCAGTACGCTAAAAGGGGCAGACGACGACAAAAACACAGCTAGAACACAAGCACCGTGGTCCACAGATGGCCTAAACGCAAAGAGAAAAAAACAGAGAGACAAACATGTAGGCATAGATACCAATAGTTGTTAAATGTATATACCTTCAGCATTAAGGTACTTCACCAAGAAATTCCACACTCGTAGGAGTTCCTGTGTAGCTGGGGGAGAATACCTCGGGCAGCCTTTTTTAGGTCTGCGTCTGAAGGAAATCGGCAACATTTCAGTTTCTTCCTCAGTGCACCACGCATGTAGAACTCATTGGTAATAATAATTTCGTGTGGCTATTTCTAGCCGGGTGCAGCCCTTGTAAGGCAGACCCTCCGATGAGGGTGGCGGCATCTGCCATGTGTAGGTAACTGCGTGTTATTGTGGTGGAGGATAGTGTTTTGTGTGGAGTGTGAGTTGCAGGGATGTTGGGGACAGCACAAACACCCAGCCCCCGGGCCAGTGGAATTAACCAATGTAGGTTAAAATCCCCGACCCGGCCGGGAATCGAATCCGGGACCCTCTGAACCGAAGGCCAGTACGCTGACCATTCAGCCAACGAGTCGGACAAAGGCGGTGAAAGGCGCAAACTATAGGGAGGGTGTTTCAGGATGCCTTACTTGCATAATGTTAGTTATGCAGTCATGCAACAAGATTATTCCTTGAGACAATCCACCGAGGAGCTGGTTATTGATTGCCGGGCGTTGTGGCGTTGCAGTATGACGTTCCGCGTCCGTTACCGGTCCATATTCAGTGAATTCGATTAATAAAATTCCCTGCACGCCCAAACAAAACGACAGTATCACCTGTCTAGTGTAGAAGGCGGTCTAAAACTACAATATTGGTTTGGAGAACCCGGATGTTTCCATTGCAGGGTTTGACGTCGAGGGTCGTAACGGTGGCAGTACGTTCCATTGGTGGTCACAGTATGATACAGAAACGGTTTACCTTCTTTCTGATGGTCTTTCAGACGAGGGAATGTGCTTACTCTCTGTTGTTTCATTTCCTCATACGGAACATCAAAAACCCATTGAACAGAGGCAAGGCAACAGTTCAAAAGTGTCGGAGTAATCCTGCACCTTGAACATCAACATTTCAGCGTTGATCTTGTTGGATCAATGAATCAACATATAAAATTTTGTCTAGAGGCATATTGCGATGGCTTTATCCAGGTATTGGGTTATCTCTGTAGATAGCATGCACTTTTTGGAAATATTTGTGCCATTCTTCCACAGCGGCCAAAAACATGTAGGCCTAATCCTCATTTCATGATACAGATATCTGGCGATAGAACGCGTGTTGTGAACCACCTTTGGCGGTCAAAAATGTCATCAATTTTCGCCACTCCTCTTTTGGAGCCTCCACTGTGACATGGTTCTAAGCTTAATACGCAAGTTACTAGTACAGGGAATATTACACCACGAATACGATATGGTTATCAGCTTTATGCCGTTACTGCCCAAAGGATTATGATTAAATTAGAAGTAATTTACATTATAGATGATAAAATGTACTCTGCCCTAGAGTAAGGATACATTTCAATAATTTCAAGGAATGAAATTGGATTACGTGGAGAAAATATATAGTTAGGAAGGACACCTGAAACCATCGCGGCCATGAATCGAAAATTCAGAGTAAGTTTCCGCATCCTTCCGGGGTACACGAATTACGGTGACTACCTAAAATAGCGAGTAGTTCCTAAACTCTCTCTCTACTAGACACACATCATGGGATGGCAGGTTCGAAACCCGACTATAGGTTTTAAATTCTGTACGGATTGAATAGAAATAGAACAAGTTTCCTCATGTTTTCGGCTTTCACGATTTTTCCACTACCAGCAGCTTTTAGTAACCATTCGATTATGACAGCTGTTGTGACAGGCAGAAAATCTGAATTTTCAGCAGCTCTGCATGCACGTTGCCCATGGAAACTCCTTTCGCATAAAACAAAAATACATGAAAAGTGATTAACCTCTTGCTATTCCATGTTTTAATGAAACAAGCTTGTAGTTTCATGCTGTCGATATCAGGATCATAACCACAAACCACAGAGACGTGACTTTTCTTTTCAAGAATCCCAAGTGTATTGGCCGGAATTCGAACAACGGTTGCCTTGTGAGAAGTGACAATGCCACTCGGCTATCAGCCTTTATTCGTGCTAAGGGATTATTCTGACAAGGGTGGTCTCAAATTATTTCTGTTTCATGCTTTTATTTTTTAGGAATCTTCAGGCTGTAGTGAATATAACATCACGAGTTATTGGGCCGTAATGAAACATCTTTGTTATACAGTAAGCAATCACTCAAACACTAATTATTACATGGTTTTAGAAGAGTGAATGTTATATATCTATATACATACTGAAACTAAAGCTTCTGTGATACAAGTAGCGAATTTTGTCTCACGCTTCATATACAGGATGATTTACTTGAAGGATTCACGTAAGTAACTCGTAAACCGTTAGATACCGGAAATCTGTTTTCATTTTCGGCATTGTTATCAAGGGGCTCGTAATCGAACTTGTAGTAATTTTTCAGGGAAACAATATTTGTGAGATAACGATACTAATACTGTAAATATGGGGCGTGGTTTTGAAAATCTGACAAATACTTGTCGAAAAATTGGAATGTCTTCAAACGTGTTTCACTCGCCACAAGTAGGCTGCCCTATGCGAATTTATGTTGTTCCTCTCAAGGCGCCGTACATCAGTTTCTCATTTATCCGTTATCTAGTGTGATATTAAACGTTTTAAATATATATATATTTTTTTGCTAGTTGCTTTACGTCGCACCGACACAGATAGGTCTTATGGTGACGATGGGACAGGGAAGGGCTAGGAGTGGGCAGGAAGCGGTCGTGGCCTTAATTAAGGTACAGCCTCAGCATTTGCCTGGTGTGAAAATGCGAAACCACGGAAAACCATCTTCAGGGCTGCCGACAGTGGGGTTCGAACCTACTATCTCCCGAATACTGGATACTGGCCGCACTTAAGCGACTGCAGCTATCGAGCTCGGTATTAAATAATTCAGTGTTATCGCAGTGTATTTACTTACATAGTATAATGAATATCTAATTGTCAAAATATGGCTAGGGAACACTTTAGCGGAAAGCCTGGTCAGTGATTTACTCGAACAGGCCTCATAGCTGGCAAACGAAGCACGTTCGAAGGCGTTGCATTTTATCGGGAAGTCCTTGTTGGATTTTGAAAATACACCCATACATTTGTAATGCCCATATCTATAATCGAATACGAAGAAAACTGTAGAATTCCGTTCAAAACAGAACAAATTTAGTATTGTTATCTCAGCAAATTTTAATTGGAATATTAGGGCGAACACAAAGAATTAACCAGAATCGGCTAAAATCCCCAGTCTGACCGGGAATTAAGCCCGGGTCCTTCCAAACCGAAGGCTTCTAGAAGTTGCGCTGGTGGATTGAAATCGCAACATTCCATCTCACATCATGCAACTCTGCCCTGTAGAGTCGGCTGATGACTCACGCTCCGTGCACTGCCCATTTTTGCTAAAGTGCATTGCTTCCAGCATGGTGTTTTCCACGTTCAGTGCAAAAGGTAAAAGTTGCGAGTGGTGAATAATTTTAATTTAACATTTGACATAAACGTATTTACTGATAAATTGACAAAATATACGGATGGATTCCAGTTCTGAAATGATGACATCCTGTTTCTTACAAGTCTTAAACCGCCAATAATTGTTCATTGCTAGGCTATTATTAGTAATAATATTGAACGACTGTCCGTCCTGATGAGATGTAACATGCAATGATCAGTTTAATGAAATGTCGTATGGCTTTTAGTGCCGGGATATCCCAGGACGGGTTCGGCTCGCCGAAGTGCAGGTCTTTCTATTTGACTCCCGTAGGCGACCTGCGCGTCGTGATGAGGACGAAATGACGATGAAGACAACACATACACCCAGCCCCCGTGCAGTAGGAATTAGCCAATTAAGGTTAAAATCCCCGGCTCGTCCGGGAATCGAACCCGGGACCCTCTGAACCGAAGGCCAGTACGCTGACCGTTCAACCAACGAGTCGGACATCAGTTTAATGAACTCATTTAAGAGAATGCTGTAGTTTAATACAATGCCAAGTTAAATCTTTCAAGCACTACAGCCCTTGACGGGCCTTAGCCTACAAAACGACCGCTGCTCAGCCCGAAGGTCTGCAAATTACGAAGTGTCGTGTCGTCAGCACGAGTCCTCTCGGCGTTATTCTTGGCTTTCTAGATCGGGGCCGCTATCTCACCGTCAGATAGCTCCTCAATTCTAATCACGTAGGCTGAGTGGACCTCGAACCAGCAGTCATGCCCAGATAAAAATCCCTGACCTAGCCGGGAATCGAATCCGGGGCCTTCGGGTAAGAGGCAGGCACGCTACCCCTACACCACGGGGCCAGCTGGTGTGTATAATCTGCAAAAGGATCTGCGATATTACCAGCTAGTGTACATGAACTCATCAGCACAACTGATACCCACCCGGCCACTGCGCTGACTATTCAGCCAAGGAACTGGACTGAAGAATATTATTTACTTATTATTCAATAAGTCCGCCTCTGTGGTGTAGTGGTTAGCGTGATTAGCTGCCACCCCCGGAGGCCCGGGTTCAATTCCCGGCTCTGCCACGAAATTTGAAAAGTGGTATGAGGGCTGGAACGGCGTCCACTCAGCCTCGGGAGGTCAACTGAGTAGAGGTGGGTTCGATTCCCACCTCAGCCATCCTGGAAGTGGTTTTCCGTGGTTTCCCACTTCTCCTCCAGGCGAATGGCGGGATGGTCCCTAACATAAGGCCACGGCCGCTTCCTTCCCTCTTCCTTGTCTATCCCTTCCAATCTTCCCATCCCTCCACAAGGCCCCTGTTCAGCATAGCAGGTGAGGCCGCCTGGGCGAGGTACTGGTCATTCTCCCCAGTTGTATCCCCGACCAAGAGTCTGAAGCTCCAGGACACTGCCCTTGAGGCGGCAGAGGTGGGATCCTTCGCTGTGTCCGATGGAAAAGCCGACCCTGGAGGGTAAACAGATGATGATGATGATGATGATGATGATTATTCATTAATCGGCCAACTAGGGACCATGATAAGTATCATTATACATTCTAGCGTTTACCGTATTCAATTTTTGATTGATCCTGTAGGTTTTCATTACATCGCTCTGTCGAGCACGGCGTTCATCCGACCACTTTGCACCGGTTGTCCACTTCTCATCCTTGAAACGTCTCAAAAGTCACGATGCTTGTTCTGGAAAGGTCACGTTTGTGCACTGGAGTAATTATTATTATTATTATTATTATTATTATTATTATTATTATTATTATTATTATTATTATTATTCCTCCCCTGCGAACCATGTGACCTTGCCGCGGTGGTGAGGCTTGCGTGTCCCAATGAAGCAGATCGCCGAGCCGCATCGGATGGGTATCTGTTGAGAGACCAGACTAAGGAATGGTTCATCGAAAGGGGGCTAGCAGCCTTTGGGAAGTTACAAGGGCGGCAGTCTGGATGGTTGACTGATATGGCCTTGTAATAATACTCAACATGGCTTAGCTGTGGTGATACTGCTACACGGCTGAAAGCAACGGGAAACTACAGCCGTAACTACCTCCCGAGGACATGCAGCTCTCTCTGTATGAGTGGTGTACTAATGATGGCTTCTTCCCGGGTAAAATATTTCGGAGGTAAACTAGTCCCCCATTCGGATCTCCGGGTGGGGACTACACAAGAGGGGGCGATCATCAGGAAGATGGATACTGACATTCTGCGGGTCGGCGCGTGGAATGTTAGAAGTTTGAATCGTTGTGGTAGATTAGAGAATCTGAAAAGGGAGATGGATAGACTAAAGTTAGATGTAGTTGGTATAAGTGAAGTACGTTGGCAGGAAGAACAGGATTTCTGGTCAGGCGACTACCGAATTTTCAACACAAAATCAAACAGAGGCTATGCAGGAGTTGGTTTAATAATGAATAAGAAAATAGGGCAGCGGGTAAGCTACGACGACCAGCATAGTGAAAGAATTATTGTCGTCAAGATAGACACGAAACCAATGCCCACCACAATAGTGTAGGTCTATATGCCTACTAGCTCAGCGGATGATGAGGAAATTGAAAGAACATATGAAGAGATAGAAGATTTAATACAATATGTAAAAGGTGACGAGAATCTAATTGTGATGGGAGACTGGAATGCAGTGGTATGCCAAGGAAGAGAAGGTAATACAGTAGGAGAATTCGGATTGGGACAAAGGAACGAAAGAGGAAGTCGGCTGGTTGAATTCTGCCCTGATCATTATTTCGTCCTTGCCAATACTTGGTTCAAACACCACAAACGACGGCTTTATACGCGGACGAGACCTGGAGACACTGGAAGATATCAAATAGATTTCATTACGATTAGGCAGAGATTCAGAAACAAGGTGTTGGATTGCAAAACTTTCCCAGGAGCAGACGTGGAGTCTGACCACAACTTGTTCGTCATAAAATGCCATCTGAAGTTGAAGAAATTGAAGAAAGGAAAGAATGCAAAAAGATGGGATCTAGACAAGTTGAAAGAAAAGAGTGTGAGGGATTGTTTCACGGAACATGTTGCACAAGGACTAAATGAAAAGGCTGAAGGAAACAAGTAGAGGAAGAGTGGAGAGTCATGAAAAATGAAGTCAGTAGGGCTGCTGAAGAAATATTACGAAGGAAGAAAAGATCAACTAAGAATCAGTGGATAACTCCGGGGATACTAGACCTGATTGATAAACGACGAAAATACAAGAATGCTAGAAATGAAGAGGGCAGAAAAGAATACAGGCGATTAAAGAATCAAGTGGATAGAAAGTGCAAGGTAGCTAAGGAAGAATGGCTGAAGGAGAAGTGCAAGGATGTCGAAGGCTGCATGGTCCTGGGAAAGGTAGATGCTGCATACAGGAAAATCAAGGAAACCTTTGGAGAAAGGAAATCTAGGTGTATGAATATTAAGAGCTCAGTTGGAAAGCCACTTCTAGGGAAAGAAGACAAAGCAGAAAGATGGCAGGAGCATATCCAACAGTTGTATCAAGGTAAAGATGTAGATAATTTGGTTCTGGAACATGAAGAGGCTGTTGATGCTGATGAAATGGGAGACCCAATTTTGAGGTTAGAGTTTGACAGAGCTGTGAGTGACCTAAATAGGAACAAGGCACCTGAAATTGATGACATTCCCTCTGAATTACTGACTGCCTTAGGAGAAACCAGCATGGCAAAGTTATTCCATTTAGTGTGTATGATGTATGAGACAGGAGAAGTCCCATCCGATTTTCGGCAGAATGTTCTTATACCTATTCCCAAAAAAACAGGTGCTGACAGGTGTGAAAACTATCGCACCATTAGTTTAGTATCTCATGCCTGCAAAATTTTAACACGTATTGTTTACAGAAGAATGGAAAAAGAAGTTGAAGCTGAGTTGGGGGAAGATCAATTTGGCTTCAGAAGAAATTTAGGAACACGTGAAGCAATCCTGACTTTACGTCTGATCTTAGAGGATCGAATCCAGAAGGACAAGCCCACGTACATGGCATTCGTAGATCTAGAAAAGGCATTCGATAATGTTGATAGGACCAAGCTATTTAAGATTCTGAAGGTGATTGGGATCAGATACCGAGAACGAAGAATTATCTACAATCTGTATAAAAATCAGTCTGCAGTGATAAGAATCGAGGGCTTTGAAAAAGAAGCAGCAATCCAGAAAGGAGTGAGGCAAGGCTGCACTTTGCCCCCCCCCCCTCCTTTTCAATGTTTACATAGAACAGGCAGTAAAAGAAATCAAAGAGGAATTTGGACAGGGAATCACAGTCCAAGGAGAGGAAATCAAAACCTTGAGATTTGCCGATGATATTGTTATTTTATCTGAGACTGCAGAAGATCTCGAGAAGCTGCTGAATGGTATGGACGAAGTCTTGGATAAGGAGTACAAGATGAAAATAAATAAGTCCAAAACAAAAGTAATGGAGTGCAGTCGAACAAAGGCAGGTGATGCAGGAAATATTAGATTAGGAAATGAAGTCTTAAAAGAAGTAGATGAATATTGTTACTTGGGTAGTAAAATAACTAACGATGGCAGAAGTGAGGAGGACATAAAATGCAGACTAGCACAAGCAAGGAAGAGCTTTCTTAAGAAAAGAAATTTGCTCACTTCAGACATTGATATTGGAATTAGAAAGATGTTTCAGAAGACTTTCGTGTGGAGCGTGGCATTGTATGGAAGTGAAACATGGACGATAACTAGCTCAGAAAGAAAGAGAATAGAAGCTTTTGAAATGTGGTGTTCCAGAAGAATGCTGAAGGTGAGATGGATAGATCGAATCACGAATGAAGAGATACTGAATCGAATTGGCGAGAGGAGATCGATATGGCTAAATTTGACGAGAAGAAAAGATAGTATGATAGGACACATCTTAAGACACTCAGGACTTGTTCAGTTGGTTCTTGAAGGAAGTGTAGGTGGTAAGAACGGTAGGGGTAGACCAAGGTATGAATATGACAAGCAGATTAGAGCAGATGTAGGATGCAGTAGTTACGTAGAAATGAAAATTTTAGCACATGATAGGGGGTTATGGAGAGCTGCATCAAACCAGTCTATGGACTGATGACTCAAACAACAACATTATTATTATTATTATTATTATTATTATTATTATTATTATTATTATTATTGTTATTATTATTATTGATTCCGTGGCTTACAGAGGAGTAAGAAAGTGCTGGAGTGAATGGGCGGACAAGGGAATGGGCAGAGCAGAAGATTATGCACTAAATTTTGAAATGTTATTTCTTTCCTTTTTTTACTTTAAAATTTGATAAATAGAAGATCTGAGTAAACAGTAACAATATAATATAGCTATATATATATATAATAGCTATCTTATAAGAGCACGTTTAAAAAAATGCTATTTGTTCTTGCACCATGTGTGAGGAACCAGCATGTATTTGGAAATGGCGGAAGTGTAAAGTGTTGAATGTGAGGAAAGGAAGATTAAGGACGACACAAACACCTAGTCCCAGGCCAGGGATATTAATCATTTACAACAAAAAAACTCCTGGCTCGGGTCCGCCGGGTGACAGGCGGACGCGTTGCCCCCTACACCGCGGGGCCGGACTAAGAGCATGTTTACTCCACTAATTAACATACGGTACCCTAAGAGTCTGAGCTCAAAGAGTTAATGTAGTCCAGTCTATCAAAGGCATAAGTTTCTTGCAGCGCACAAGATTATACTTGACAATCTTCAATATAGGTAATTTACAGTCACGCAGCCCCGGTTTGGGCTTATCTTCTGCTCAACAGTTTTTCACTTCCTTTTCCAGAAACATAAACAGGGGCAATGGGTGCCTGTACTAAATGGCCTTAATGTAAAAAGAGAAAAAATGAAAGGTAGAACATGATTGGCTAGGAGGTGAAACACTTGCACTCCTTCTATAAGTTTTTAAAATTATAAATGGGCTTATGACCCAATGACACAGAGGCTAAGCCTATTCTACGCGAGGGTGACTGAAAGAAAAAAAACATAAAATTCCAATATCCCTCCACCCATGCCACTACAGCCCTTGAAGGGCATGGGCCTACCAAGCGACCGCTGCTCAGCCCGAAGGCCTGCAGATTACGAGGTGTCGTGTGGTCAGCACGACGAATCCTTTCGGCCGTTATTCTTGGCTTCCTAGACCGGGGCCGCTATCTTACCGTCAGATACCTCCTCAATTCTAATCACGTAGGCTGAGTGGACCTCGAACCAGCCCTCAGGTCCAGATAAAAATCCCTGACCTGGCCGGGAATCGAACCGAGGGTCTCCGGGTAAGAGGCAGGCACGCTATCCCTACATCACGGGGCCAAAATTCCATAGGAGTGTTAAAAATAGTTGATGATTAGAAACTTCAGTCACCCCATACCAAGCTGAATGGGAATCAACAGAGGGAAATCATTCTTTGTTCCCTCACATTATATGTTTCTCAGCAGGGTTTGTACAGAGTCTTCAGACTTGCCAAAAATCTGCATTTCATCAGTTAAATTAGAACCTTATATGAATAAAACGAGCTTAAAATCTTCCCCTCAAGCTATTTGCCGGATCTATCACATGTTAAGATAATTCTGCCAATACCTTGAGTGGCTAGGCCTTCCGAACGCTGACCCGCGGCCCCTGCCCCCTTAGTAAACGCCGCACCAAATCAACTGGAGCGAGGAAGATGACGATATAGCCCTAAAGAACCCAGCATTTATAGTATTTCGAGGGGAAGTTTCCAGAACTCTTTGCAGATAGGCTGGATGCCTGTACACACCCCCAATTTTAATTGGCTAGAGAAAAATGTTCACAAAATTTCTGATTGGTTGATAGATACAGGAGTTGGAAGGGGCAGAAGTGTTGACAACCTTGACACAAGAACAGAACAGTCTTCAAAAACTAAGGTTCACCTACTGTGAAAATATATTTTCCCTTAAGAATTAATTGTCCTTAATCCCACCATGCTGATGGTAGAGACATCTAACAGTTGCAAACCCAAGTACCTTGCATTACATTAGTACAAGTTAAATTACATAGATGGCCTTATAGACGGAGAAGGTATTATTATTATTATTATTATTATTATTATCATTATTATTATTATTATTATTATTATTACACAGAAAAACAGAAAACAAAGTAACCCGTGGCCTTGACCTGTCAAGACGGCTGCTGCCCTTCCAGAGAGCCTACAGATTTTGGAGAGGCACATGGTCATCGTGACGATACTTTCAACCGTACTGCTTGGCTTTCATGATCGAGCCGCTCACGTTGCCTGTCGCATCAGAAAGATCTTCAGTTTGTCTCATAAGGCACCGAACCCGGAGCCTCCGGATGAGAAGCAGGAACGCTATTCATCCACCACGCAGCTGGCATTCACATATAATAATAATAATAATAATAATAATAATAATAATAATAATAATAATAATAATAATAATAATAATAATACAGTTACAGGTTTTAAGTAGTATCTACCATTCGAGCAGTATTCAATATTCGAATGAATTTGGATGAAATGCTGAACGGTCCACTGTGAGAGATATTTCATATCAGTATGTAAACACGCGTAGGACCCCCACAGCCCGTGTTCCCGAGCTAGTCTACCGCTACAGTACCCAAAATACAAAGCCAGTGGAACCGCGTATCTGCTCAAATGGAGGACATATCCAATGCATTGCCCTGGCCAAACACATGGCTAGCAGATAGAATTCTGGCATTAAAAATGGAATTTAGAGTCAGCTGCAAATGATCTTAAGATTTCATGTCATATCTTTACGTCCTAAACATTTATATTTCTTTTGGAAAGAATTTTCACTCAATGGTATATTTTTTGTATTTGAAAGGGGGTGAAAGCACAGTATAGTATTCAAAAGAAGCTATTTTTTCTGTGAATGCTAGATTCACTATTAACCTTCTTGAATTTTATTGAAGAATTTCGGGTAATTATATCTTTATTAACAGTTTTTTTCCATCTCTTTTCAGTTTCGACTGCATTAATTTATAAGAGTTAGGTTCTTCAGTCAGCCAAAACTAATTTTGATTAATAAAATGAATTAATACATTTAATAAATTATTTATTTAATAAAATTAACAAATTTTGATGAAAAAGTTATCTGAAAACGAAAACATTAAGTAACAGTATTATACTTGAAATAAGTGTTTCTGTTTCAACCACTATCTGCGTCTGGCGAGAAGTTGCGGCAGCTTGTATGTATGACACGAGTAATAGGTACTACACTCTTAGCTACAAACATAAGCCGTGACCAATGCGAGCTCTCCGATTCAATACATATTCATTAATAAACTGTTCTTTATGCAGTACTTATATTAAATGTGTAACTAAGGCACAATTATTGCCCTACAACTTTTAAACTTAATAACAGCACCTCAGTTCGAAAAAGTCACCGTGGACGGAACAGATGTTTATTGTCAGGCCTTGAGACTTGAGACAGGCGCATACGCGGTAGCGCATGCTTACCCCTCGCTCCGCTTACCCCGCATCCACGCGACTTCTTGTCGGAGGACCATAGTATAATACTATTACCACATGTTTTATTTTTCAGATAGTTTATACATTTATTAATCAAAATTAGTTTCGGCACACTGAAAAACTTAACAGTTATAACAGAGAAAGTACTGATAGGAGACAAAACTAAGTAAGTTCTTTCTGTTACTGATGTAATGCTCTCTCTCTCTCTGTGTGTGAAGTATTTTCTGTCATTGTCAACTTAACTTTCACTGCTTATTTATCTTTGTTACATCAGTTATAGCATTCGACACAATTTACAAGAGTATCAAAATTCAACACTATAATAAAAACAGATATATTTTTAGTGAATAACCGTGGGTCGGAAATCGAAAGCTGAAGTACATTTTGAGGTGATTGAGATTAAAACTATTAAATTCCAATTTTATTGTATTATTTTAGGAATATTTTCAATAGTGCACCCTCCCGCTTCAATATATGCTCGGCATCTTTAAGAGGGTAGGTGCTGCTCTTGAGGAATGAGAATCATAATTTGTACGGTACAGTTTCTACTCTATCAGTCAATGATTTGTTTCACAGCCGTCGTTATTTACTACTACTACTACTACCACAAAAGTTTGTTTCGGTCTCTTCTACCATCCCTAGAATTTAGTGTGTTGAATTTTGATACACTGTGTACAATGAGAATGATAACCTTCATGTATGAAAGTCTAATGGAGAGATGCTCAAAACAAATGGAGCATAATGTTGATAAAAATGCAGATCGTCATAAGATGAACCAATACGTGTAAGGATTTCTAGAAAAGTATATCCCCACTGAATAATGGCTGCGCGGTTCGGGTCGGGTAGCTATCAGCTTGCAAATGCTGGAGCATCGTCACTAAGGTCATCGCCGCTTCCCTCACAGGCATAGCCCTTTCCTATCCTATTGTCACCAAAAGACCTAACTGCGTCGGTACGGCGTTAAAGCACTCACTAAAAAGAATTAGTGAGGATTAGGATATTGATGATGAAATGAAATGGCGAACGCCGGGCGTGTTCCAGGACAAGATCGGCTCGCCAGATATAGGTCTTTTTATTTGACACCCGTAGGCTACCTGCGCGTCGTGATGAGGATGAAATGACGATTAAGACGACCCATACACCCAGCCCCCGTGTCAGCGAAAGTAACCAATTACGGTTAACATTTCTGACCCTGCCGGGAATCGAACCCGGGCACCCTGTGACAATAGGCCAGCACGTTAACCATTTAGCCTTGGAGCCGATATGGATGATGAAAGAATCAAATCAAAAATTGAATTTACAATTTCCAAGATAAGTATAGGCCTATGACAAGCTGAGAAGTTTATACGTTGGGTTAGAACAACCAGAGTGTAGTGTGGTATTTTAATTGCTTTTTTAAATTTTCTACAAGCAGATTTAGTTCAGTTGGAAAGTAAACTGAACTGTGGGAGAATAAATATAACTACAGTAGTACTGAAGTCTACTTTCAACGTTAAAATTAATTTCATAGAAACATTAGACCTATTTTAATTCATATTTTCTAACGTGTGATTTACAGTCAAATGTAGCCTACAAAAAATACAGGTATATTGTTTGAAAGTTTCCACAAATAGCATGCAATATATCGAACACGTAAACACAATGATTCAGCCACCGTATAATCTTGGGTTGTTCATATTTTTATTGTTATTGGCAAGGAAAATAACGCTCTTTCCAATATTAAAAAAGTATTAGGCCTATATATTTCTGTGTCGTTGCTGTAACGGAGGAATCAAAGTTTAAAAAACGCAATCAAGGATAAATTATCTCTGTAATAGGAAGTCAGGTAGAGGTTGCCCGGAAGGAGCATGGTTTGTTCAAAGGATCATCATAATAGATAACTGGACAGTTAGGCGAATGTCTATTTTTCTTACAAAACCACATATTCCCAACATGCATTTAAATGCAGTAGTTTACTTGTAGTCCTCCTCTGTGGTGTAGTGGTTAGTGTGATTAGCTGCCACCCCCGGAGGCCCGGGTTCGATTCCCGGCTCTGCCACGAAATTTGAGGAGTGGTACAAGGGCTGGAACGGGGTCCACTCAGCCTCGGGAGGTCAACTGAGTAGAGGTGGGTTCGATTCCCACCTCAGCCATCCTCGAAGTGGTTTTCCGTGGTTTCCCACTTCTCCTCCAGGCAAATGCCGGGATGGTACCTAACTTCCCATCCCCCACCAAGGCCCCTGTTCAGCATAGCAGGTGAGGCCGTCTGGGCGAGGTACTGGTCATCTTCCCCAGTTGTATCCCCAACCCAAAGTCTCACGTAGAGGTGGGATTCCTCGCTGAGTCCGAGGGAAAACCAACCCTGGAGGGTAAGCAGATTGAGAAGAAGAAGAAGAAGTTGTAACGAGTTTTGTACACTGACCTTGATCGTTCCCAAATGATTTGAAGCGTGTTTTGCACAGGATAGTATACACACATTCGGCCAAGACTCGGTTTTCTTGCATGGATGGACACGACATAACACACGTCACTGCTTTCGACGGAAACTCTTCTCTGTGATGTATTCATATCCATTATTTTTCCTTTTTAGTAAAACCTTATTTACTTACTTACTTACTTACTTACTTACTTACTTACTTACTTACTTACTTACTTACTTACTTACTTACTTAGTTACGTTGTCATTATTATGCTTCCTTCATGCCCACTGTTTCAAAAATGGGTGAAGTATGTTGCGTGAAGATGACTGTTTATGAATTACAATGTGATGAAGAATCACTACCGGGCGCACCTGTTTCTTACTCGGAGGTCGCGGGTACAATTCCCGGTCAATCAGGGATTTTTACTTGGATCTGAGGGCTGGTTCGAGGTCTGCTCCCCCTACGTGAGGACAACTCAGGAGCTATTGACGGTGAGCTAGCAGCCCCGGTCTAGAAACCCAAGAATAAAGGCCGAGAGCATTCGTCGCGCTGACCACGCTTACCTCGTAATATGCAGGCCTTCGGGATGAGCAGCGGGCGTTTTGTAGGCCAAGGACCTTCGCGCCGTCGAGTTTGGTTTTGTTTGAAAAACATAGACAAGCTTTAATATCGGAAGAGAAACACGGCTCCTCGAAGTGTTTTATCCCCTGTAAATGGGGACACCGACGGTATCATCCGCTCGTCGCAAGAGGCTCTGAATTTGGGAGCTAGCCGTAGCCTTAATATTACGGTAAAGCTTTTGGCCTGGTCTGAAAATGGAAAACCATCTTCAGTGATGTAGAAGGTGGGATTCGAGCCTACTATCGCTCGAATGTAAGATCCGCAGCTACGTGACGCGAACCGCGTAGCCAACTCGCTTGGTTACGGTGGTATGACGCCACCCTATTCCTTTGGTGAATATCTCTATAAATTAGGTAGAAAACTGTGAGGAAATGTCTTTGGTCTAAATACTGTTTGACAGATTGTACTTAAATGCATGCGACTGAGATAGACCTTTAGACTAGAAAGTAGTATATAAACATTTACCTGCGGTGAGTGTGTGAAAAGGAAGATTTTTAAGTAGCAAAATTCGAAATTCTCGACTCTGGACAAGTTTCCCACTCGGCCACGAAGGTGGATATGAGCAGTGTGCATAATTATGTTGAGCTGTTCTAATCTTTTCCGTCTTCTTCCATCTTTTTTCACTCCCTAGTGTGGTCAAGGGTGTGATGTGCATTGTACATGTGGGCCTGGGCTAGTTCTATGGCTTGATGCTCTTCCTGGCGCCAGCCTTCCGTAGGGGCGCATTTTTGTGGTGGTTAGTAGTGTGGTGAAGGAAGAGGAATGTATTAATACAAACACCCAGTCCTCGAGCCAGATGAATTAATCAGATCCAGCTCAAATCCTCGACCCAGCCGGGAGTCGAACTCGGGACCCTCTGACCTGAAGACCTCATTGCTGCCCATTCAACCAAGGGGCAAGACAATGCGATATCCTAATCTATGGTTAATAATATTTTCGTGTGGATATTAATAGATTAATAGCCTGGTGCAGCTTTTATAAGGCACACCTTTGGACGAGGGGGGTGACTTAGGCTGTGTATAGGACAGTGTGTATTAGTGTAGTAGTATGAGTGTAGTATTTGAGTTGCAGGGAGGCTGGAGATAGAATTAGCACCCAGATTCTGAACCAAGGAAATTAACCATTTTCGTTCAAAATCCTATGACCCACCTGGGAATCAAACTAGGACCCCGAGGAAGGCCGAGACTCTGATCAGTCAGTCACGCAGCCGTATAACCACTGGGTAATTTGACAGCAAAAAATACTTGACCAGAAGTAAAGTAACGACCCAACTGCTGGTTATTAAGGTGGTTATGCATTATTGATGGACGTTCAGAAATTATTACTCTGCAGTCAGTATTCTCGTAGGCCAATGCATTATTGAATACAACAGCTACAGTGCCAATCCCAGGAATCGGATTTAGTGCTGATGAATTATTTACAGGGGCTAGGACGTGATCGAGCTTCTCCGGGAGGTTCCAGCACATACAGCCGTGGTTTCTCTGTGGGCCCACCCCTTCAAAATTAATTGTAACCACTACGAATTCATTAACCTCAATAACAAGCATCCTCGTCAGAGCCAAATGTTAGTGGTTGCTTTATTAACCTTACAGTGTATGAAATATTTCAAGCGAAAGAGAAGATTTACTGCTGAGCGTTCAGCAATAGGTGGTATTAAAGCAACCCCCACCCACCATGGCACTACAACCTTGATGGGCCTTGGCCTACCAAGTGACCGCTGGTCAGCCCGAAGGTCTGCAGATTATGAGGTGACGCATGATCACTGTGAAGAATCCTCTCAGCCGTTATTCTTAGTTTTCTAGACCAGAGTCGCCATCGCACCGCCGAGTGGACCTCGAAATAAACCTCAAGTCCAGGTAAAATTCCTGACGTGGCCGGGAACCGAACCCGGAGCCTCCTCGTAAGTGGTAGGCAGCTACCCCCAGACCGCTTATTAAAGCAACCCCCAAAGCATAAAAAGCATAATACATAGTTAGTACCTTGAACATGATTTCCTTTCTCTAGGGGTCTATATAGAACTAATTTTAAAAGCTTAATGGGCATCATCAGTCTGTTTCCAGTCATTCGACCGGGTCAGGAATGGAATGAATGAAGCCCAGATCTAGCGGCGAGGATAGGAATTGTGCCGGCTACCGAAGCCTGTCGTACTCCTGTGGGGCAATGATTAATGAATGACGGATGAAATGACATTATAATGGAGTGTTGCTGGAATGAAATACGGCAGGGAAAACCGGAGTACCCGGAGAAAAACCTGTCCCGTCTCCGCTTTGTCCAACACAAATCATAAAGCATAATTTTAAAAATAAAGTATAGTCGCCACACCCATTGGATCCCCGGCATGTAGTCTTTGATTTGTAACGGAACACTTGCTTTCGTCCATTAACACCCTTGAAAGTCATTAAGCCTGAGCGCGTTGTTGCCAATCTGGCCTTTGACTATGAAATGTGCATAGGAAAGCATCTGTTTATAAACATGTACCTTTAATGAGCTTTTTTCTAACTAATTCTGAAATAAAAAATGTATACAAATTGCTGATTTAGTTTGCGTAATGTATCTGTTGTTCTTTTCTTGGGCATCGCATAGCTGGCGCTTGGTTGAGCACTGTTTACGGCTGTAGGTTCATTTGCTGCTGGAACTGAAATTGTCTGAGTTTCCCAAGACCTCCCTCTATTGGTAAAATGCGTATTTGTTTTCAAAGCACTACACAAGAGTGAGACGCAGTTAGGCATAAACCTTCAAGAACAAAAGATAACTAAGACAAGCGCGTACTACTTTCGATACTACGATGCAAAGCAGTCATTATGGCGGAGTAAAGACATTTGGCAACAACGAAACCTAACTACATCTTTTGAGGGTAGGCCTGCAAGGTCGGAAGGTGGGTTTCAAAACCTTCCGCTCCCGTTGGTGCTGGATGGAGATGGTATTGACGTGACGACTATACCTGCTGCCCCTTTGGATGTTAGCGCCCCTCTAGGGGCCAACTTTGGGAATCTCTGATTAAACTCAATTTCTCGTCTGGAAGAAAATTATTCTTCTCCATCGAACTGCGGGTTTACACAACGTTGTAGAGGGCACTAGATGACTGTTCGTGAAGTAATCAGAAGTCATTCTCTCTGCTAGGCCACTTTCATGTTCCTGCCAGCAATACGTACAGTATATAGGCTAAGTTACCTACCTCTAGTATAATGGTATTACATACATTTTTAATTTCCATGAAGTTGGTCTTGTTCTCACAAGTTAGTTTCACGTTGTTTGGTTTGGCATATATTACAGCTGTGTGTTCACATGTAATTAACTTCTAGCGAGTACACTGCTGGCTGCTATGAGCAGAGTAATAATGTTTCTCACTTTTGGTAACAGCTTGATGTTTGGCGGCACTTTGAACTAAAGACCAGTGCTCGAGTTTCAACACTCAAGTCACAGTGGGTTATTATAAGCTCATACAAGGGTTCGTTCCCTTGTGGTTCCTCATTTCAATTCCAGCCAGATGACGGGGTCATACTTTTCTCTGTACCAGATCGCCATACAGTATGTGGCTCTGTTATTCGTACAGGCTTCAATTTATAATTATAATTAAGTATCGTATATTCACATTAATGATAGAAAAATTGAAATAAAACGTACATTACGGATAAAAACACGATTTGTCAATGATAATTCGTTAGTCAAAACCATACTTATCTACATACAGTCAGGAAGATTTTATATGAATGTGCCGGCATCGACAAACGGGTGTACCAGTTGTATTCGTACACATGGACAGGATGATGCGCACCGTTTATTTGCAATGCACGGAAAAGTCTCAGTGACGGCATACGACTAGTCAAGTTTGTTAGTCTCCTTCCTAGTGTGTCTGTGGTGGGCATGGGTAGGAGTGCAGAGTTAAGTACGGACCTTAAGAACACTATACATCAGCTGCCACTTCAAGGATTTTCATTACGAAAAATTGGATAGCTGGTCAATAGAACACATTCTACGGTGCAATATGTGGTTGATAAATTTAAAGAGAAAGGCACTATAAAGAACACTCCCAGTAAACCCAGGAGAAAGAGTTTAACTGAAAGGAAAGATTTTTGTTCGGCTGTTATAGTCAGATTCCAAATTAAGTGCATCAGTATTGATGCAACTTACCTAGGAGCGACCTGGAAAGAAGATCAGCAAATCCACCATCCGTCGGATCCTGTATCGGTATGGGTACTATGGAAAAATCCCTCTGAAAAGGCCATACGCAAGCAGTAAAAACAGACGGCTTAGGCTGATATTAGCTAAGGTGCATATACATTAGGAGAACGAATTCTGGAATGACGTTATCTGGTCTGATGAGACAAAAATAATTCTTTTCGGGTCAGATGGCATCCGCAGAATATGGAGAAAAATTGGTACGGACAATGATCTGGCAAATACACTCCCAACTGTAAAATACGGTGGTGGGTCTGTAATGCTTTGGGGCTGTGTGTTAGCCAGAGGTGTGGATAACATACATTTCATTAACGGACTAATGAACAAGGAGGGCTATAATGCAATCCTGAAAGCAAACGTGAAGCAGAGTACCGAAACAATGGGGATGTCACCTGTTTATATGTTCCAGCATGACAATGACCCAAAACACTTTGCTGACATTAATAAAACATGGTTGATCTGGAATATTTATAAGAAGATTAGAACACCTCCCCAGTCTCCGAATTTAAATCCCATCTTTGGGCTACGCTAAAGGGGAATATTCGTAGGCAATGTGCGCGTACGAAGGAGGAACTTCAAAGTGTGAGTCTTCAGGAATGACAGAAAATCAGCTCTGGCGTGTGCAAGAAATTAGTGTAGTCTATGCGATGACGATGTCAGGCAGTTATAAAGGCTAGGGGACATTCCACTAGACTAACATGTTCCAGGAACCCTTTATTTTTTGTTTTTTTCAAGTGTTCGATTTGCTTGTACGAATATGAAAGATACAAGATTATGGGCGCGCTTTTCTTTATTAGAAGCTGTATGTTTTGTTAACATGGTTGCAAACAGATATAGTAGGTATATGTTTTCTGAAGGTTTTGTTGATTATATGTTCAGTAAATAAAATCCTTTTCAATTTATTATTTTCTGGCAGTGCGTTGAGGTACTAAAGCAAACAGCCCGTACGAATAGAATAGGTGCATACTGTAAGGGTTTCTACTTCAGCTGGTCTAAGTTCGATGAACGGCTTTATGATCGATGTAATACTGGTTTGAGCGACACACTCAGTCATTAGGTACACCAGGCCATTTCACCTCAGCGTTTGAGGGCTAGGAAGCCCTGACTCAGCCCCATGTCTGTCCAGAGCTGACCTTACTACTATCAGTCGCTCCAGTTGTGTCAAGGTAACAATGCACACGTTGGGTTGTATTTCTTTTTCAGCTGATATCACAAACTATTTAAGTGATTTAAACATTACTTTGAAAGGCAAAAGTACGTTGACTGGTGCTTTGCGGGACATAATTCGTGCTTTTAATACGGAACTTGTTCGGAAAACAATTACAGGAGATTTGTTTAAAGGATTCCAATCTTTTACAGATAAAACTTCTCCGATTGTAACAATGATAGCAACTGTTTAGAAATAGAAGGAACGATTTCTGTCAATTTTGAGCGGCTGCAGTCAAATTTCAAAGATAAATGCTGATAAGGCTTCAGAGTAACACAATTTTGAGAGCTAGGTATTACAATATTCCAGGCGGCCTCCTCGTGGTTTATAAGAAATTGGAACAAAGAGAGTCCGCGTTCCTCTGTATACCTTTGCGAACACACATTCTCAGTGAACCCAAATAAAAGTAAATTTAGGTCATGTTTGTTCGATGTTGCGTTGGAAGCAGGATTGCGCATTAATTCTGCTCAAACAATTTTCGCTAACCTCACTACGTTGGTGCAATAAAATAAATACCCAGTGTTGTCCTAAATGCAGAAAATTGACAGTCTTATTTTGTTGTACTTTTAAAAGTCTTTTCTTTTTTTACAAGTTGCTTTGCGTCGCACTGACACAATTAGGTCTTATGGCAACGATGTGATAGGAAAGGGCTAGAAGTGGGAAGGATGCGGCCGTGGCCTTAATTGTGTGAAAATGCCTGGTGTGAAAATCGGAAGCCATCGTAAAACATTTTCAGTGTTGCTGACAGTTGGGTTCGGATCCACTATTTCCTGAATGCAAGCTCACAGCTGCGCGCCCCTATCCGCACGGCCAGCTTCCTCGGTTTTTATAAAGTTTTTTTTTTGGTAATTGTTTTCTTGAACTCTTTCTATGTCTCATAAAATACGCCCTCCATATACTTTACTAACCTTCATGTCTCTTCCGCTCATTCGCTGTCTTCACCACTGACACCTGGGGCTGCCTTGGGTCAAACACGGGGACTGCTCGCTTGGAATCACCTGGCATAACTGAGTAGAAAAGAGGGTTAAAATCCACTCTCGGTCATCCTAGATAGAAGATGTTTACTGCGGCTTTTTCCTTTCCTTTCTAGGGGCTATTGGGGCAGTGCTTAATACAATCATAAGCTGCGGTTATTTACTTCCTAAGCCAAGTACTATTCAATGAGTTACTCTCACACACATGGGAGAGGGGATGCTAAGCTGACCTGATTATGCCATGCTCGGTTCACGTGGATTCTACTTCCCGCCAGGAAGCAAAAAATCGAGACTTCTGAAGAGGCTCATAGCCGAGGGTTCACTCAGTCTCCTGGACATGAGTACCAGGTGGAACAGAGTTAAGCACTCTATCTTGCTTAAGTTATGAACAGTGGAAGCCTTTACCCCCCCACATTTCCAGAGGGTTCCATGAACTGTAAGCGCAGTTGGCTCTTCTAATTATAGTGCGTAAATGTATGTCTATCCCCCCCCCGAACCCCACGGGCGGCAGCCCTGAAAATGGTTTTCCGTGGTTTCCCATTTTCACACCAGACACATGCTGGGGCTGTACCTTAATTAAGGCCACGGCCGCTTCCTTCCTACTCCTAGCCCTTTCCTGTCCCATCGTCACCGTAAGACCTATCTGTGTCGGTGCGACGTAAAACAACTAGCAAAAAAATATCCCCCCCCCCCCCTTTAATGCTATTTGTTCGGGTTGTCGACCTATAGAGATCTTTTGCCCTTACTTGCACCATGTGATATGAACCTGCGTATAATTGGAATGTGGGAAGTGTAGAGTGTTGAATGTGAGGCAAAGGACGTTAAGGACGACACGAATATCCAGTCCCCAGCTGGGGATATTAATCATTTACAATTAAAAACCCCTCACCCAGCCGGGAATCGAAACCGGGGCCGCCGGGTGACAGGCGGACGCGTTGCCCACTACACTGCGAGGCATGGGCGCCCGCAAGGGGGGGGGGGCAATGGGGGGCACTTGCCCCTCCCTGGAATTCTAAAAATGTTCGTGTTCAATTGGTTTAATATCATACCAGATTATTTCATAAACTGAACTTACTTACAATCATCTAGCATCTGTTATAACCGAAAATTTCTGTAAACAATTTAATGTTGCTGACGTTATGTCGGTTTTTATATTCAAGAAAATTGTTAATGTGCCCCCCCCCCCCTGGAAAGGATCCTGCGGGCGCCCATGCTGCGAGGCAGGACATGTCTACCCCTTACTCCAGTTTCAAAGTGGGGGTTGAGAGTTGAATTTACAGTACATGGCATGTTTTTACGGCCGGATAACCTTCCTGACGCCAACCACTGTTCAGGAGTTAATGAAGAAATGAATGATCATGAATGAAGAAAACCATTCTCAGGACAGCAGATGATGGGGTTCGAAACCACGCGTCTCCCGAATGCAGTGCTTGGCGCCATAGCTGTAGCTCGTTAACGCGCGCGGCAACTCAGCTCTGTATAGTGAATATCAGCACGAAATTATGAATACTTGAACAGGGAATGAAATTATACGAATTACTCTGAATTTCCACAGTGTCCGACTCATTGGCTGAATGGCCAGCGTTGAGGCCTTCGGTTCAGAGGGTCCCGGGTTCGATTCCTGGCCGGGTCGGGGGTTTTAATCGTGTTTGATTAATTCTTCTGGTTCGGGGACTGGGTGTTTGTTCCATCACTTTCCTCTTCATATTAAGACAACACGCTACACTACCAACACGACAGAAACACGCAATACTGATTACATCCTTCCATATAAAGTTGGCGTCAGGAAGGGCATCCGGCGGTAAAACAGAGCGAAATCCACATGTGAGACACAGTTCGCACGTGCGACCCCATAGGTGTGGGAGAAGCGGTAGAAGAAGACGAAGAAGACCGAGCTCGATAGCTGAAGTCGCTTAAGTGCGGCCAGTATCCAGTATTCGGGAGATATTAGGTTCGAACCCCATTGTCGGCAGCCCTGAAGATGGTTTTCCGTGGTTTCCCATTTTCACTCCAGGCAAATGCTGGGGCTATACCTTAATTAAGGCCACAGCCGCTTCCTTCCCATTCCTAGGCATTTCCTGATCCATCGTCGCCATAAGACCTATCTGTGTCGGTGCGACGTAAAGCAACTATCAAGAAGAAGAAGAAGAAGAAGAAATGAATTTCCGCCGTCCAAATTCATGTCAGTACTAAAGAAGTGTTTGCATCTGAATTTGCTCCCTTGGTTTAAGCAAAGAGTTGAATGCTACGGTCGGACATAGAACCACCCACTCTATTCCACTCAGTGCTAAGGCCACGAGCAATGGAAGCCTTTACCCTTCATTCCTCAATGGACGCTTATGAAGACGTAATTGCTTTTACTCACATAAAGTCATAAAGGGGATCACACAGGCGAGAGCAGAACTAAACTAAAATAAACTAAATAAATTCGTACCTCACGAGGCGTCACTAAACATTTACGGTTTTCGGAGACGCCAAAGTGCCGGAATTTTGTCCTGCAGGAGTTCGTTTACGCACCAGTAAATTTACAGACAACAGACTGACGTATCTGAGCACCTTCAAATATTACCAGACTGTGCCGGGTTCGAACCTACCAATTTAAGCTCAGAAGGCCAGCACTCAACCGCCTGAAGTAAGTACTCAGCCTAACATTATTATTATTATTATTATTATTATTATTATTATTATTATTATTATTATTATTATTATTATTATTATTATTATTATTATTATTACCCTCTGGATCGTTTAACTTTACAACAGTGTTATGATTACACAGAAAAGTGAATTGCAATGCACAGAATAGAGTACGTTGTATAGTAAATAGTCAACGGAATACATTGTATAGTAAATAATGAACACTGAATTAAAGAGTGCAAACAACATTCATTGGGACTGTTTTCATCTTTACGAAGAAACTACTAAATATAACGATTAAATTGTTGAATTTATAAATATTACACACCACACTCGCACTTGCATTCGCAGTTGCTAACACACTGACTACAACAGCAAGTTTGCAGCTTTCGAACAAACAATCGGGGGGTGAAAAGATAGTACAGTTAGAAACCACCAATCCACCGTCCCTCCACAGTGTAAACAGTGAGCTCCGGACACATCGAGGTTGTGACCGAGGCTCCTGTAATGTTTGCAGTGTTCTCCCTCGTCCACATGCTCAGCGGCTTAGTAGCGGAAAGGTTTCTTTATACATTGCTCCTTCGGTCACAGAGGGGTTATACCCGGCTGCTGCGTTTAGCTTGATGATGATGCTTGTTGTTTAAACGGGCCTAACATCTAAGGTCATCGGCCCGCTGCATTTAGCACTGGGACTAGCAGAATAGAAGCACATGATACATGTAATTGCTTGTATTTATGCAATGATAACTCAAATTTCGATTTGTAATGTGAAAATGGGAACTAATATTTACTGGACATAACTGAATTATTACATCAAAGCATCTAAGAGTATTTATTTATTCATCTGTCATGTCGACTTGTGTATCCAGCCGTTATCTATATTATCGGCTATTGTTGGAACTGTTTCCTAACTGTGGAAGTTACCAGACCAATTTAATTCAAGTTATCTATCCATTATTGTCAGGCATTTGACTGGACTATGTGATGCGGTGAATTATCGTTTGTAACTTCTGCGCACCTTCGCGGTGCACGCGTTGAATTATGGGACTGGCTACTCGCCTAGCTCGGTGTGAGCTCAGTAGTCTGTAGCAGTCTGCTCGCCGTTACTCTCCAAGATGGCTGTGTTGTGTGAAGCTCCCAAGTGGACGGCTTGGCAAGAAGGGAAAGCTATTATAATGGAGCTTGACTCCGGCGGTTAAAGAATAATGTGAGGGCTAGGCCCTGTTATCCTTTGAAAGTTATCCAGTGTGCTCCAACCTTAATATTTTCTTAATGTAACATGTAAACTTGGTGCTATGAGTTAACCGTTATAGGTATGAAAAGTTTCAAGTGTCTCGTAAGTTGGATATCTTAACTCCAAGTAAGTACTGAAAATTATAATTTATTGAAGGGATCCCGTTCGTTCAGGCACTAGTGTGAGTGATTTCATCGTGGACATGAGCAACATTATAAACGCCAATTTTGGTATAGTGTAACCTTGTAAGCAAAATTTGATATATATTTGAACTGAATCCGTTGGAAAAAAGAAAATTTAATGTAATGTAGGGAGCTCGGGATCGCTAGTTATGCATCTATGAGGTGGTATTTTGTGTAAGTGATTTTATCTTACGTTTTTGTCGGTGTGCATTATTGCCAACTGTTTTTCTTGACGTCCATTATGATAATGAATCTTATTATTATTATTATTATTATTATTATTATTATTATTACTTTTATTCTTTTGTAATTCATTTCGGTGCGTATTTTCTCCCTTAATTTTTCCCTGTTGGTTGTATTTGCTGTATGATTTTGTCCTATTGCCTTCGTGGCTAATTATTTGTACGTGATTATTATTGCATTGTTACGGGCCTTAATTAATGACACCTCATATTCGCATCGTAGCGGAATCCAGGGCCCCCTGTGTTCTAAAGTATGTAAACCGCAGGTAAATTGATTAACTAAAGCTAATGTAAACTGGTACTATCACCTCTTGGATAAATAATAATAATTATTATTATTTTAATAACTTAAAATCTTAAAATTGAAATTTGCTGGTCGAAGTTTAATAATGGGAGTTTTCTTTCGTTGTCTTATAACGTGTCTCCCTTTGTTTGGGTTCCTTGCTTTTGTCTTTATTACGTCATGTCATCCCTTCTTATCTAATCTGATGATACGTTATTTTTTTGGGTGGCTTTGATGATTATTATGGGATCTTGGCTTCGCGTCGGTAACGGGTAGCTCCTGTTGTGTGCTTCTGTGTTCTTTAATTATTATTATGTGCGCACCGTTAATTGTAAATTTCCTTTAATATACTTCATTTTGTTGGGGTTGCTGTGTGCTATTATTTTATTGTGTTTTCATCTAGCTCGTTTCTTTGGTGTAATGTTTATCCGCGGTTGGAGCCACTAATTTTTTTCTTTTCCGTGTGTCCTTGTGTGCGTCTTGTAATTTAGCATTTTAGTAGTGTAGCAAATTTCAATTTTAAAGTGATTTTATATCGCGGGCCCGCATATCGGTTGCAACCAATTTCAATGTTTCTATATGTAAGGTAATGCGTTATTAATGAATTTTCAAACCTTAATTTTGGCGGAAGCCTATGTTAATGCGAGCTTCATTTTACCTTAATTTTAACTTTATTTTAAAATACTGTTTCTCTCATCTAGTTTGATTGCATTTTTAAATTTTAGAAAAAGAAATATATATTTTTATTGTTCTTATTTTATACCATTTTCAAATTACATTTACTTAGTAAAGTTTCTTCATTTCAAAATTTATCTGGTGTGTCATTTAGTAGCTAGCAATGTTTACCTGGCAACCTGTCAAAGTTATGTAAGACCCTGGCCTTTTTATTCTCGTCTTTGCCCTCCACGCTTCATATTTTTTTTTATGCTACTGCCCTTCGGTAAGTATTGTGCTTGTTTTCTTCTTGATGTTTGTACTTTTCATTGGATGTTTTGTTTACTAATTGGTAAGGTTGCACGATTAATTCATAATTTTCATGATGATGATGATTTATTGTGTAAAGGGGCCTAACAGCTGGGTCATCGGCCCTCCTAATTTTCATTTCTACCTGAAACGCAAACAGGCTCATATCTTATAAGAGGGTGGGGGCTCGGGACACGTGACCCTGTGCCCTTAAAGAGCAGCCGCCACTGATTAGTAGACAGACTTCATACTCATAAAGCACACGGAGATGTTAACCGATATATCCCAAGTCCTTTCATGAAATAATTACAATAACTTTCATTTCCAAGCTATCAGTAGATGTAAGTGGGGAAATCGTGCTCATAAGTTTCTTGACTTCTACTGAAGTGAGAAGTTAGTCTGACAGCTCCCATCCTATCCTGGTGATTCTGTTAAACAATACTGCATAACAGTTATCCCACTATTTGAGTTCTGTGGATGATAGAAACTAAACTGCTCATTCTTATTTTAATATGGATGTGTTTTTGTGCTGGGAGTCTGTCTGGATAGTCATTAATTTAGCGTGGACAAAAAACGGACACTGTAGTAACCAGACAACCAGTGTTTGTCATATTCTTACCTGCTTTATTACCGGGTGCCAGAACTCTGCCTCGCTCAGCCCGGTGGTATTTCAAGGTGCTCAGATACGTCATCCTCATGTCGGTAGATTTACTGGCATGTACAAGAACTCCTGTGGGACTAAATTCCGGCACCTCGGCGTCTCCGAAAACCTTTAAAGTAGTTGGTGGAACGTAACGCAAATAACATTATTATTATTATTATTATTATTATTATTATTATTATTATTATTATTATTATTATTATTGAAAATATTTCTCGTTACTGCACTCACGCGTTACTCTGAATCAACTTTAAAGATTGAGGACGAGTTTGATATTGATGTTCCAATCATCACGATTGCCGATTTTAATACAGACATCCAAAAAAATTAAACGGCATTTGATTTTCTCAAACATTTTAATTTGGATGTTGTGCTGAGCAACTATCCCAGCACATTCGGCAATTCATTTACTGATTTTACTTTTACTCGTAATATTACTCCCGAACTCTCAAATGATGTCTCTTATTTCTCACATCACAGACCCATACTACACAGGGACACACACTTACCCACAGTCCAAGTGTACCACTTTCTACTGAATAAAAATTATTATCCAAATAATATTTGTTTCTTTTTTCTAATAAATAAGTCTACGAAACCCTCAAAACCCTGCGGCCGCTACAATAGTGACAACCTACCGCCATTTTTTAGAAGTAACGCCAGTCAAAGAGAGTGAAAATTCGTTTAATACGGTGCCATTTGTGCGTAATAATAATAATTTTATTGACACCAAAATAAAGTACACAAAATGACCAACAGATGGCGCTGGACAACAACACGTCAGTTGAAAATGGCCACACATGCTTGGCATGACGTGGATTTTTATTGACACCAACAACGAGTGCACAAACAGGCCAACAGATGGCACTGGACAGCAACACGTCAGTGGCCGCTTGAGACCCGTGTACGGTATTAAAGGAGTTGTCGTGAGAGGGGGCTTCAGATGCGCCGGCAATCACGGCATGTCATGCTTGGCCTCCCCGGTCCTCCGACCTCAATCCGTTTGATTACTGGTTGTGAGGTTACGTGAAATCGCAAGACAACCGCGATCGTCCGACCTCATTATGGATGCTAGAAGACAACATCCGACGGCAATATCTCGGTCGATTACTCCATTCTTCCAGCCGCCAGACCTCTTTCTCCTATGGTTGGAGTTAACAAGTGGACAAATATTTCATTTTACTTCCTTTTAAAACAATCTTCACCACAACCAGAGTATTTTAGCTTTTCACTTTCGATGACTTTTATTTAGACGACGACCTTATCAAGGCATCTGAATTATTTCTCTTCGTCAGTTTATATTAATAAGGACTGCTCCTTAACATCAATAACTTCTACAGTATATTAGCTCCGCCATCTTCACCACCACTTGTTTCAAGGGGATGTACAGCTAGGCGACCATTTTCCTCGACGAAAACAAACAAACAAACAAACAAACAAATTAAGGAACAAATAAATCAGTGGCGCAGCAGGTCATTCTGGCCTTAGCCCGCCAAAATGACTGCTGTCCCAGACAGATGGCCTGCAGATACTGGAGCGTGACGACCTCCTCAGGGTTTTGCTGGACTTCCTAGACAAGGACTGCTGTCTCTAGAGGGAAAGTGAGCCCCGTTACAAACCTCAGACCAGAAATGAAATATCTAGACTGGACGGTAATCTTACCTTTAGGTAAGAGGAGCCACGCTACCACTCTACCAAGTGGTTGACTCGCAGAATAAAAATATCGGCAATAGAAAGGACGTCCACGAAGAACGGGAAAATTAAAGAATCCCTAGTCTCTCATAAACACAATTACGTTGGGGTTGGAAGTGATCAAGAGTTGACCAAGGAAAGTCAGATACGAGTGCTGAAACCCAGGAGGCTGGTACAAGTCTCACCCAGGGGACCGGTTGACGCCAACCCACGCTCCCAAGCTGAGAGTCCCATTTATGCCACTTTACTCTACTCCAGAATGATCATCTAACTTGCGGTGAAAATACCTCTGAAAAGATATGACGCTTTTGACCATATATATTCCATCAGGCAATTAACCAGCGTTGCTAAAGTTTACTTCAGGTAGAATAGCATTTATCACTCGATATAGCGAGATAATTTCATGCGCAGTGTTAAAATTAATGCCGGGCTACCAGTAGTGACAACACTTTATAGCAGCCAGGTGCCCAACTCTTTGTAATCAAGAGGTGTGAAAATCCACAATGTGTCGCTCTGTCTACACGTGGGATAATGTCAGTCTGCTGAACATGTTCGATGTGGGATTACATAATCATTACACTTCGTTAAGTCTTTGATTACGAGATCCTAACGCGCTTGTGTCATCCTGTTTAACACGCTGCGACACACTTCACATTTCGAACAGTTGACTTATCAAGCGCTATGTATTTCCGTTCTTGACAAACTCAGATTCCGAAGGAAACAGGGACGTGAGCGTATGAACAATTAGCTCAGGCTCATGATTTAGGCACTAAAATAAGTTTCAAATCTGATTGATTATATAGTAATTAAGTTAGTAATGATTATTACACGATGCTGTTACCATCCTTGCCATCAATATGTTCATACTTTAATTTCTCACTATCACTAACCCAATCTCATCATGACCATCATCATTAAAACAATTATTTAGTATATGCACTGCTATATGTTATATTTGTAAAGTATACTGAAATTGGAGACTTGTTCTCTGTTGTATGATTTTCATTGAAATAAATTATAGCTCTGCCTCTCTGAGCTCCGGAGTGGTAGCGCGTCGTGTGAGGTTTGATTCGTCTGAGTGAGTTCAAGTATAGCCTACAGCAAAGTCAAAAATCAAATAGTGAAGATTTAAGAAAATTGTATTGCGGAGACGTGCGATGAATCTTCTGCTTTCGTAAAATGTCGCTGCAAAACTACTACTACTAATGATAATGTTATTTGCTTTACGTCCCAGTCACTACTTTTACGGTATTTCGAGACGCCCATGTGCCGGAGTTTAGTCCCGCAGGAGTTCTTTTACGTGCCAGTAAATCTATCGACATGAGACTCGCGTATTTGAGCACCTTCAAATACCACCGGACTGAATCAGGATCTAATCTGCCAAGTTGGGGTCAGTAGGCCAGCGCCTCAACCATCTGAGCCATTCAGGACGGCAATATCGCTGCATATGAACAATAAATAATGCTTCCAACATGATCGAAAAAGCAATCGAGAGAACAGAATGGCTTGTCAGAATTCCAAAAAGTCCAAAACCATTCATGTAGACCAGTAAAACGTTCGTTAGGAGGGTCTGGAAGTTAACCCTTAAATTCGCAATTTATTATTTCTTTTAAATATGATGGTTTTTCATTGCAAAAATAACAGCTTGTTACCAGAAAAATATTTAAGGAATTATTTGAGAAAATTAATAATATTTTATTTATTTGGATCCGTCAAAATGTTAAGAGTTTTGAATGTTTTATGCATCGGTGGTCCGGCTCCATGGCTAAATGTTTAGCGTGCTGGCCTTTGGCCGCAAGGGTCCCGGGTTCGATTCCCGGCAGGGTCGGGAATTTTAACCATAATTGGTTAATTCCGCTGACACTGGGGCTGGGTGTATGTGTTGTCTTCATCAACATTTCATTCTCATCACGACGCGCGGGTCGCCTACGGGCGTCAAATCAAAAGACCTGCATCTGGCGAGCCGAACTTGTCCTTGGGCACTTTCGGCACCAAAAGCCATACGCCATTTTTTTTAATGCATCGGTATATACAAAGTTGTACTTCAGTCTTAGGGATTCTCACGAATTATCTTACGTAAACAACATTTCTTTGTTCTACCTTAATTGTTGACACCACTTCAGCTGATTAGCAACAAAAGCAATTTTTATTACACTAGCGACCCCTAGCGAGTTCATCTCCTAGGCAGAAGTAAATGGACACTTTTAAAATCATAAAGCAGATATAACAAGCAAGTATATTCTCCTTTGCACATATGTAACGCTGTGGATTTAAGGGTTAAGGCGCCCAAGAGTCGTGAGGGGAGTTTCGCTATTTCGACAGTGCGTATCACGCGGCGAGTATTTTAGGACAAAACTAGTAATCGTGACCGCGACGCAGCCCAGTTCGAATTTTTAGAGCCGTACCGGTACACTGTCATTTTAAAATGGCCTTACAATGAGAGTAGGCATTATCTAAGATCACAGAGCAATACGCAGAAAACAACCTGGAATTCTCTCAACAGGTGTCGTGCAAATCAACAACTTCATGTGCTTCCGTAAAGAACACAAGCAGAACATGGGATGGACGAAGGAACGAAGACGATGCTGCCAGGAAAAGAATGTACCGATCCTGGGCTGCAAAAAAACTTCCGGAAGTGCATTGCCAGTTACTTGACGTGATTGCTAATGGCACTAAATGCATTTCAAATAAATATGTTCCAATACAGCATAACTATCATACATTATTTTAACACTCCTTTCCCTATTTGCAGGTAGCGCTTAATACCTGTAACATGTTTCTTCTTGACCTAGAATCTTCACCTTGCGAAGTCGATAGAAAGGAGACTACGTGTTGCTTGATGTACTTGCATTATATATGTGTACGAATGAATATTCATACCGAGATCAGCCAACACCATACAGGATCATTTATTTCAGGCGATAAAAGATGTTCATCTTACGTAAAGCTCATCACATCTGTTGCAGCAGTTAGCGATAAGCTAGTGTGCTGCACGCCACCGGAAGTCGAGCTCCTTCTGCTGCACACGAGTGAAGTTTCCGGCCAAGGTCACAAAGTAAGTAACGACTAGCTTGTCGCTGTAATATCGTAGAGGAAAACTACTTCTTTCTTCTGTTACAAGTTAAGTGGAGAGTTTCATAGACAAAGCGTCAACGCACGCGACTCCTGTATTTCCTATTAGATGTCTACTGCTCGTTGACTTGATTTTTATACTCTATTACACTCGAAAATGTTGGTACGAGTAGAGTAGCTTCGGTTAACAGAGGTCACGACATTACTGTGGCTTTACAGTTCTGCATTCGGATGGCGGTGGGCTGGTCCCATCGTCCGCTGTTCCGAGAGTGGTTTCCCGTGGTTTTCCATTCTCCTCACTAAGGCGGATGCTGGGGAAGTTCCTTTGGTTACGTGCCAGATGCGACCAGGCCATTATCGTGCCAATAGCGACCGAGTGGATAAGCATCGTGCTGCATGCGACTCATCAATCGCTTACAACTGATCTGCATTAAGGGCTGTCACCAAGTGGCAGATTGCTTATAAGTAGCTAACTTGGTCTTTTCTAAAATGATTGTCTGACACCGTTGTTAGCAGGTTCGAGTGCCGTTGGTCGAAAGAAAAATATAATAATGTTGCTGGCTTTACGTCCCAGTAACTACTTTTATGGTTTAAGGAGACGCCGAGATGTCGGAATTTAGTCCCGCAGGACTTATTTTACGTGTCAGTAAATCCACCGACACAAAGTTGACGTATATGAGCACGTTCAAATACCGTCGGGCTGAGCCAGGATCGAACCTGCCAAGTTGGAGTCCGAAGACCAGCATCTCAACCGTCTGAGCCACTTAGCCTGGATGAAAAAAATCACCATCAGAATGTTGGCCGGCAGGGTACGAAAGTTGGAGGTAGACAGTTTATAATCACTAGATTGCATGCCAGAAACTTGGATTCAAATCCAAAACTTTTCGCAGTGTTCAAATGGAGTGAGGGGATATGATGCTGTTGATGGTGATTCGGCCGTCGGATGGCGACGTAAAGCATTGAGCAGACCCCTTGGTATTATTCGAGAGGAGTAGGCTACGTGCCGAAACTTGGTTTCATCTCTCCCTACTTCATTATCATAATCCCACATCCAGTCGCGCAGGCCGCCCACGGGAGTCAGGTAGAAAGACCTGCACCAGGCAAGCGGAACACGTCCTCGGACACTCCTCGTACTAATAGGACACGATAAGTAGGCCTAAGTCGTAAATAATTTCAGAGAATTAGGATTTTTGTTTGCTAGTGGCATTACGTCGCACCGACACAGACAGATCTTAAGGCGACGATGGAATAGGAAAGGGCTAGGAATGGGAAGGAAGCGGCCCTGGTCTTAATTAAAGTACAGCCCCAGCATTTGCCTGGTGTGAAAATGGGAAAACACGGAAAACCATCTTCAGGGCTGCCAACAGTGGGATTCGAACCCACTATCTCCCGGATGCAAGCTCATGGGCCGCGCGCCTCTAACTGCATGGCCAACTCGCCCGGTGGGAAAAGACGTAAACGCATCGCCATGTTTCGTGTTGTAAAACGAGTTTCCCCCAGAAGTGTTATGTAAAGTAGGGGCAGTAGCTGTTTATAGGACTTAACGAAATGGCATTGCACTTCGTTTAGGTTACCTTATCTTGGGTGATGACACAACTTATCAAATGACAATTTGCTTGTCGACGCCGGTCGCATCCGACACGGTTACAGATTATGCGGTCGCTAGTGGCACGGGTCGCATGCCGCACGGTCGCATCTGGCACGCCACCGTTCCTTTTATAGGATAGGGCCGTTCACCTCTCACCTTCTCCACACCTCAAATCACAGCAATACATCTCCTAGCCTGAGAGAGGGCGTCACCCTCTAAGAGTAGTAGTAATAGTAGAAGAAGGCCTAGTAGTACAGTTGTTGAAGAGAATGGTTACATTTTAACTTTTGAAGACTTGAAATGTCATTCCATTTACTCATTTCACAATATTGATGCTTTACATGGAATTCGACTCACAAGGAAATCAAGTTTCAAAAATGTACAGGACTACAACTCTCGTAAAGAGACAAAGTTCGTTGCGTTATCCGGGCTAATCTCAAAAACTACTAGACAAATTTTGACAGAAGTTACACCGACGTCTTTCTTGTGATTGTAAGAGTAACAAAGATTAGGTTTTATTTTGCTGTGACAATAGGGAGCTGGAAAGCACACAAAATTCGCCTCTTATGTCAAAAGTACTTTTTTTAAAGGCTGACTTGAGTGTGGGCGGAGCTGCGGGAATGGCCAGAAGTTCATAATTTTCAACTTGCTCTACTCTGCTGATTGTCAATGTTTAGGAAGGACCAGGACAGTATTCGTAAGGATTTTATAACGACTCTACTTTCTAGCGATAGTAATAACTAGGCTTGATGACCAGCAGTCAAAAATATTTTACGCCACCCATCTCCTCTGGGAGTAAAAGGTTGATCGAGGCACAGCACATTCCAAATTTCTATGTCCCCAATATAGAAAATGCAATTAATAATCCACTTCGTTAACCTCTGTTTTCACACTGAGATAATGATGGCATTTAATTTTCCTTTATCTACTAAACAACTATTTTCAGAGCCAGAAGGTAAAGAAAGGTAAGGTAGTCCGTCTACTTGGCTGAATGGACAGCGTAACGGCCTTCGGTTCTGAGGGTTCCGGGCTTTATTCCCGGCCGGGCCACATCTGGTTAATTCTTCCAGCTCGGGGACTGAGTGTTTCTGTTAATCATAATACACAATTCTTCATTCATATACAACGCACCATACATCCAACCATCACATAAACTCATGAAAGTGAATACATTTCTCCACCGAGAGTTAGGGTCAAGAAGGGCACCCGGTCGCTAAAACTGGGCGGCACAATTTGCACCTCCGATCACACCAGGGTGTGGGAATCGCAGATGAAGAAGAAGAATATGAAGGAAGGAAGGCAGGAAGTAAGGAAGGAAGGAAGCAAGCTTTGACTTGTAAGAAAGCGTTGATACTGTAAAAATCACAGTTACATGAAATATGAGCCATAATGTCGTGACTTTAAGTTTCGAAAATCTCGCGTTCATAGATAGGGCTTTGAATTTCAGTTGCCTTGGTGAAAAACGGGCGATAATTATACTCAACTACCACGTAGCTGGATTTCAATGACTACAAAAGCTACCTTATCGTATTACTGACGTTACTAGCACAGTTCCCTCGTATTTAAGAGCCTTTAAATGTCAACCTAATGCGCAAGAATTCAACCCCGTACCCTAGTGAGCTAAAGGTGAAGACCAAACCGGCTGTGGATGATAACATATTAGGCAATATTTTTTTTTCAAATCCATTCCTCATTCAAGCGGGAGACAAAAAAAAAACCATAAATAAATACCGATAATGTGAATATGTTTCTCTCATCTTCAACTTCATTCCTACACAAAGCACTAGTATATTAATGGTGATGATGATGATAATGCGTTTACTTCTCACTATCTACATTCACGGTTTTCGGAGACTGCGAAATGTCAGAAATTTGTTCCGAAGAAGTTGTTTTTTAAGTATCAGTCAGTCTACCGACATAAGGCTGGCGTATTTGAGCACCTTTAAATACGACCGGAAAGAGCCGGGATAGAACCCGTGCTATACGAAATTAGATCTGCGCTGCCCACAGTTGAAAAATAAGGTCGGATGTTTTAAACTTTAAAGTGTAAGAGATAAAGGATGATGCAAAGGAATTATTTGTGTAAGAAATTCTTATTAAAAAGGAGGTCAACCCTTTAAACACTTAAGCTTGTCATTTCACATGCTTTCATTTCTTGCGATCGTAGACCAGAGGGTAATACAGTGTTTCCGAACCTCACGGATGTAATTTTCCACTTCTAAAACACTCGTATCTATCGACCGGTATAAGAGCCAAGAACAGAACGAGTTGGCTGCTCGGTTCGAGGCGTATAGCTGTTATCTTGCACTTCGGAGGCGGTGGGTTCGAACCTCACAGTCGGCACCCCTGGAGATAGTTTTCCGTGGCTTCCCATTTTCACATCAGGCTGTATCTTAATTAACGCCACGGTCACTTCCTTGTTAGTCTTCGGCCTTTCTTATATCATCGTCAGCAAAAGACGTTAAGCCACTGCATGTTCGCTGCTGGAAAATGCAATCCTAACACAAAGAAGACATTAGATTAGAGGAATGCAATTTAGGGTAAGCAATAGTCTAGGTAACATATTTATTTGATTAAAGTTTTCAGGTCACGGGTTCAAGTATGTGCAGGAAGACATGTGCTATGGTGGTACATTAATAACCCCTGTAGTCAGCACGATTTTGAATGCCACCATACAAACGTGCTTGAGGTGGCTTCCCATTTTTACATCAGGCTGTACCTTAATTAACGCCACGGGCACTTCCTTGCTAGTCTTCTTATATCATCGTCACCAAAAGAACGTTAACCACGTGTTCCACTCCGCCCTCCAATGAGCTTTATACCACTGACGTCGCAGAGGGCAGAGATTCGGAGTTAGTGGCATGGGCGCTACAGGACATTTGGCTTGGAGCTGTCACTCAAGCAATCGATTTGCTACAGTTCGTTGTGTCACTGTGGTGCCAACTGAAGCTCTATTGGCTGCTGCAGATGCAGCACCATCCACCACAGTCATGCGGCGAATATGACGGTCTTCCCTCTCCGTAGTGTTCTGTTTGTCGCCGGACTCCAGTCTTCTTGAGAGAGTACCTTTCAGTGAATATTGTTGGCAACGCCGAAGCACTGTTGATACATCTCTGCCGAGTCTTTCTATAATATCGCGGAAAGAACATCCACCTTCTCGTAGCCCTATTCAAACTCCAGTAAGCTGATGATCCTGCCTTCTTCTTCTCCTTAAAGGCATGTTTGACACACGCCTACCTCACAATGTCAACACCGGACGGTGACAAAAGCTCACGAAGTGTACAGCGCGTATTTAAAGCAAACTACTAGCACCACTCCTCGTCGACTAGCACGCAAATCTGAATAGGCGTCGAGTTTCAGATGTGCAAACACGCCTCCCGAATTTCGCTCATCTAGCACAACTCCATTTTGGTGTTGAGATTTCATTTGCCGTTAGTGTATGTTGAATATACAGCTTGAAGGCTAGTTGGATCCTCAACAAATCCACCATCAGCTGTCATAGACGGCCTAGGTGCCAATGAAGATGAGTACTAATGAAATAAGAAGAGGGGGTAGTTTCCCGTTTCCTTCCTTGCCGAGTCAGAATATATCAAGGCCACTGAAATGCATGCACTAATTGACCTTATGAGGGACATTTTCACACCATTAATTACAGTACAAGCTGCATAAGGTATAGCATTACTAGGATTATTCATACCTCGAGTCATTTTCATACTGTTTTATTGCAACCAATGCATTTACATCTTAGGACAACTCTTATAACACAGTTACATTAAAATATATTACGTAGTGCATATCGAAGACCTGCTTTTACGCAAAACAAAAAAACATGAGCGGGAACAAATTTCGTGTGTAAAATACTAAAAACTAACATTTTAAAAGATTATTAATTGGCTTTTGTCCGTCCTGCATGTAATTTAGCTGGTTACATGGTCATAGAGCAAGAGCCAATTAATGATAACTTTAAAAAACACCAAATGTATCCCCAGAGATATTTTCCTTGCTGACATCATACGACATGGAGTGCCGAATGGACTCTTTCCCATCCTTCAAATATCCAACTTCTGCTGAGGTTGAAACCACGATGTTAGGATCTGGAGGCCGACACTCTGTCACTGATCCACAGAGGAAGCTGGAATATATTATTTTACGTAAAATCATACTAGTTCCACCAGGAGGGAAATTCAGAAATTTAGAAGAAACTTCTAATTTTGGGGAGGCACATGCTCTGCGGTTCACTTTGTCTACAACAGAAATGAATTGTAGGTTACTTTCTGGATGTGAACGCGACCGGGCATTGGGTCCCTCTTATTTATAGTGCCGGAGCTGCGATAGTGGAAGGCTTTACCCTTCATGTACTGTACGGATTCTTGACTTGTCTCTGCTAGGTCAATGAGCAAAGCTGATCAACAAACACCACGAAGTTCCAAATGAACCGGTAGACGGAGGCACAAAACGATCAATGAATGCAGTGGTGGTTGCTGATTCTTGGACAAATACTGATTCCATTTTATATGTACTTCGTATGTTGAGTAGACAGCCCGGATGCTAGTTGGAACCTCATCAGCTCCGCCATCAGTTGTCAATAGATGGCCTAAACGCCACTGAAGAGGCGTGAGGTAGTTTCCTGCTGCTTTCCTCAGAGAGCCAGTATGCCAAGCCCACTGAAATATACACAACAATCGAACCTGTGATTGACATCTTCACAGCATTCTAACAAGGACTATATATTAGACTATAATAAACAAATAATAAATGACAATATTATACTTTTAATCATATTTATTTCATTTCGCATGTTTGCGTTCTTCAAAATAATGTGGGAAATGGAACTTCTAGTTACTTACTACACTCAACTTCTACCAGCATAAAAGCATACCTTCAGAAACATTTTCCAATGCGTGTAAAACAGTTAGTTAGCAGATAGCTAAAATGCGTCATGTGGACGAGTCAATATAGCTACTGACTGATTCTTTAATGATATCGATTCCTTCATGCATGGCGTTGGCAGTTTGAATAATGGGCCATACAATGTGTTCATATTAATGTTACTGAAATAAAAATAATGATATTTAAAATAAAACATTATAAGTTAAGAGAGCGAAAGTGTTTCATGTTTAGAAATTCTAAACTTATGGAAAATATCACTCTCGGTCCCTCTAACGTCACAGTTACATATGCAAATATTTGACTACTTTTAAAATTTGTTTTCAGCTGCGCCAACAGATGTCGGTCATTCAAACGGAAGAGAGAAAAATATAGTGAAAATTTTAACTCAGAATAATCCAGAGTTCATGAAGGCCCTTGGAGGGGTGGAAGGTAAAGGCTTCCACCATTCGTAACCTCGGCACGTGATGGGTTAGTGGTTAGCTCTACGCCCGGCCGCCTTTGCCCCCAGGAATTAACCTGGTACTCATTTTTAGTGTAGGCTGAGTGAACCTCAGGGCCATGTGCACCTCCGGAAGTGTAAATCTCGTTTCTTAAATTTTACGACTTCCTGATGGTGATTCGAACCTTTCGGGCGAACCGAGCACGCCTTTACCGCCTCGGCCAGGCAGCCCCTTTTCATGTACTTAGCAAACAAAATATATTTGAATACTGCCCCCGTCCACAGCCATGACCACCCTTGTTCGGAGAAAACTTACACGGTTCCTTTAATGACATACTAGGGTAAATGTCCGACTCGTTGGCTGAACGGTCAGCGTATTGGCCTTCGGTTCAGAGGGTTCCGGGTTCGATTCCCGGCCGGGTCGGGGATTTTAACCTTAATTGGTTAATTCTAATGGCACGGGGGCTGGGTGTATGTGTTGTCTTCATCATCATTTCATCCTCATCACGACGACACGACGGGTGTCAAATAGAAAGACTTGCACCTGGCGAGCCGAACCCGTCCTGGGATTTCCCGGCACTAAAAGCCATACGTAATTTCATTTCATAGGGTAAATGAAATGTTCTGACATAAAAAGTCGTGGAACAAAATATTGGGTCAAATCATATTTTAGCAACATAGAAATACCAATGATCATGGTATGGATCGCTACATTGATCCCTGAATTTGTTACAATAATGGAAATAGAAAGATCGAATTATTTAGCAAATGTGATATCGGCAACCAAAGGGGGTAAATAGTAATCTTCCTGAATCTAGGTTAACAAGTGGCTCACAAGGTAAATATTCAAGGATTATAATTTTATTTTAATAATAAAGTATTATGAAGAATGATATACGTGGGTTCTTTCATGGACCTTTAAAATAATAGAAAAGTTAATCATTGAATTCATTTAACAACAATAACCTTGAAATATTTTCCAACTAGGTTTTAGAATCAGTTGGCATGATTTACGTACATTTACGTGCAGTAGTTGCAAGTATGTTACGTGACGAACTACTGTCAACTGAATCAGACGTACATTTCGAGGGCTTCGATTAAGGGACCAATACATCTACTTCAACTTTACTGATATTAATTCAAGATGAAAATCCTGTGCTACCTTTGCAGGTTGAACGAGCATAGGTCAAATTTTTGTGTGAGGTTTTTGAAATCGATAAATCGATTCTGTAAGAATTCGGTCTTGAGACTTTCTAATAGGGGAACTGCAGCACAGGATTACGATACGAGAGGGTGGCAGACGTATGAACGCTGACCTCCTGCAATGACATCTCTTGTAGTTCGTGCGAAGGTTAAGTACCACTTAAGTGGTTCGTGAGTCGGTAAATGCATATGCATGGCCTTAGCTTAACCAATGTGTAGGCAAACCAACTAGCTAGCACACGCGTGTCGCATGAGTTGCCTACTCTCCACACGTGCAGGCTGCAGCCATCACGCATTGGAGATGATCCCGGTGATTTCTGAAATGTACGAACATGCAGAGGTAAAAATACGATAAACCTATAAAACTGAAACATTAAGAAATAACAACCTTCGTTGAGATTTTACCGTCTAATTTTCTGTAATCGACTTCCTTTCTCCGTGTTCATTGTTGTTGCAAGGGTTTTCTTTTCCTTTAGCGTATGGCTTTCAGTACCCCGAGTGTCCGAGACATGTATTCGGCTCGTCAGTTTTATAGCTGTCTTTTCCCGTACATTCCATGAGAGGTGAGTGGCATGTAGCGCTGCGTGTGGGTGTTGTCTGTGGATGTAGGTATAGTGGTGGTGGTGGTGGTGGTGGTGGTGATTGCTTTAGGAGGAAGTACAACTAGGCAACCATCCTCTATAATAACACTAATCAGAGAGAAAAAATGGAAGAGGTCCGACACTTCGAAAAAGGTATCGACCAAAGGAAAACAAGAGTCACGAAGGGCATGAAAATGAAAGATTCCCTACGCCTCCATTCGTAATACCGTCAGGGTCGGAAAAGAACAAGAGTTGACCAAGGGAGGTCGGATAGGATAGATGAAAGTGAGGAGCCTGGCACAAGTAAGTGGAAGCAATGCCAGGACTCAACTAAGGGCCCCGTGGTCCCCAACCCACGCTTCAAAGTACAGAGCCCCTGGGGCCCCATTTAGTCGCCTCTTACGATAGGCAGGGGTTACCGTGTGTGTTATTCTTCCGCCCCACACCCACAGGGGGAAGATATAGGTATAGGTTCTCACGGATAATAGAATCTGATTTGGACAGGGAAATACACTATTTACCTTTAAAGTTGTAACTTATTAAATTTCTTTACTCCACATATAGCATCCAGAATACAGATGGCAAAATGACCCTGCTATCACCCAGACGCTCCTTAGTGACTTACAACTTGTAAGATATTCGCGATGAATCTCATAATGCTTTCTCTTACGTATAATAAGCTCATACATTCATCTTCTTCCCTCTACGGTAGAACGCACCTATACTCTGCCTCCCGTAAGAGGTGACTAAATGGGGTATCCTCTCAAGGGACTCAATCCAGTGGTATTCGAGGTGCTGAAATACGTCAGTTTTGAGTCAGTAGATTTACCGACACGTGAAAGGAGACCCGTGGGACAAAATTCTGGCACCTTGGCGTGCCCGAAAACAGTAAAAGTAGTTAGAGGGACGTAAAATCAATAACATTATCATCACTTCCTTCTTTCTTTAAGCGATACCATCATTCCTCCGAGCTCGGAAAACTTCCTCCACTCTTTCCTAAGTCATGAAGGTGATAACCCTCAATGTAAATATACTTCAATCTGTTAAATAAATTAATCGATTAAGCAATCATAGTTTTCTTCTCGGAATTAATACATTTGTGTTATAGATTAGCTCATTCTCTGTTTTACATTTATTGTTATAACTGATTTGATTACCGCACACAGTTTTGAAAATAATGGTGACGCAATTCTTGTCCATCTTTAATGACTTTACTAGATGGCTGTACGTGGGCTTAACCAAACATGAAACTCCCTTTAGTAGCCAGGCGCTACTTACGGCTGCACTCAAAGCTCACAGTTTACCTTAGCTCTACTGGGACTGCAAAAGCCACCTCACGTCATGCAGACTAACGGTGATTAAAGCGTTTTCGAGAATAGCCGCAGCAAAGAAGAGTTCCTTACGGACAAGCCCATATTGAACAGAAAAGGAGGAAGTTTTTATCTTGAAAGCTTCTAATTCTGCTTTCTTTCAAAATGAGATCCAATAGTGTGTCAACGCCTGAAGATTTTCTGTCACAGTGTGAAAGGTTAATGAGAGACCTACAAACGGATGGCAGAGATCAAAGGACATGAAATCAAAAGCGAAACCGTGGCTCTCAGGCTTCACTGGGGCATGGCAGAAACACTTCCGAACAACCTGTCCGACAATATAAAAGATCAACACTCAACTGATGTATTATATTCAGTTTTAATGGAGGCATTTAAATTCGTAACTACCTGTACTTATTTCAATGTTATAAAAATGTATAAAAATCACCTAGAGATATAAGCACTTTGTGTGGTTCAGTGCTGAGTGTCGGCCTCCGGATCCCAAGATAAGGGTTCAAACCCGGTGGAGGTAGTTTGTATTTCTGAAGGGCGAAATCAACTCCATGTTGAACAACGTCTGCAAGTAAAAGATCTCTGGTAAAACATTTGGTATTTTCGCGAGAAAATGAATTAAAGCTCAGCCATCTGGTGGAGTAAAATAGAAGGTCAAAATTGACACGCACAGGCTGCGTAAATGTCGACCAATCGAAATGTTCCCCACGGTCATTCGATTATTTTCAGTTTTCTTTCCAATAGGGATAACATTGATATCCGACGTCAGTGGGGCGTTTTGAAGGGAGTTGTCCTTTTATTTACACGATGGGGAGCTCGATCCCGGGTGACGTCCCTGGCATTTGAGAATATTTGTATGCGACAACTCCAAGTCACTGGTGTTTGAGACTTTAAATAACTCATTGGGACAAGATTTTCACCCCCTGTCCCCCAGAGTGTCTTAAAATATAGCAGTTAACAGGACATTACTCAGGTAATAGATACTATTGAAAATCCACTGCCTGTTTCCAGTTTTTGTTGACGGTGTTCTAGGATAAGCAATGTGTTATACTGGTGGAATTTCTTACACAAGGGACCGCTGTGAATTCCACAAGCTATGAAAGAACATTGGTAAAGTTGTGTTGTGACAAATGGAACACTGCACATGTCAGATAGTTCCATGACAATGCTCGCTGCCATGTTGCGGCTTCTTTTCATGACAAAATCGAGAAATTTAGTTCGGAGATGCTCTAGTATCCACCATACAGTCCGGACTTTAATCTCTTTGGCCCGATGAAGAAATTCCTGGGCGGCCAACGCTTCAGTTCCGATGAAGACGTGAAATCGACTATACTCCCCAAAGACGGAGTTATATGAACAGGGTATATTGAACTTAATGCCACGATGTGAAAAATGTACAGAGAGTCTTATGTTGAAAAATAGCTTAAAAATGTGACTTCATTGAGTATACTCGTAGTTAATTTTGTCTTACCTTTTAAACTTTACGATCCGCTTAAGTATTTATTTAAGCGTATGACATTCCAAACATTAAAAACGAACAAAGCTTATTTTCAATTCAAGATATTGATGGAATAAATAGCCTGAGGTGATAAAAAGGAGTAGTGGTTCTACTGAGTAAGCATATAGGGCACAATCTTGTGTAAAGCGCTCACTGGAGAGGAAATCTTTTCCAACTTGTTGAATTTTCGTAAAGGTAGGTACTGTAGTGTCTGTTGGGTGCCGAAGAACCTGACAGCTCACGGGAAGGGAGAGCGAATGACGGCATATTCTCCATGGTTTGTGCATATGGCCAAACTCCTCGAGGTAATTCGAATTCGAGGCTGACGTGTTTAAGCACCTCCAAATACTACCGGAATGAGCAGGCAAGAACTCCCAACTAGTGCTCACAAGGCCAACGCTTCTACCACCTGAACCACTTAGCCCAACTCATATTTCCATTCATATTCCTTATGAGTCACTTTCCACCTGAATAATGGTAAGGTAACCATTATTCTTGAAGGAGGCCATGCCGTTAGGGGCGCACAGCAGTGAACTTGCATCCGGGAGATAGTGGGTCCGAATCCCACTGTCGGCAGCCCTGACGATGGTTTCGCGTGATTTCTTATTTTAACACCAGGCAAATGCTGGGGCTGTACCCTAATTAAGGCCACGACCGCTTCCTTCCAACCCCTAGCCCTTTCCTCTCCCATCGTCACCATAAGACCTGTCTGTGTCGGTGCGACGTAAAGCCACTAGAAAAAAAAAGACAATCTTGAAGAAAGTTTTCTCAAAATTTAAGAACGCAAGCAAGATAGCTTTCAGTTTTACATTTGATCTTAACCACAGGGACGTATTATTATTATTATTATTATTATTATTATTATTATTATTATTATTATTAGCGTATGATGGATATATGAGAGTAGTTAAGGGATATCAACAAGAAATTAACAAGCCATTATATTCAAATTTATACACTTTTTGGCTCTTGGCACAGGTCAGAACAAAGTGTAGCTTCCACCAAAGGACGGTCTCATCCATGGCTGTGACAACATGGAAGCTGCTGGGGTATGGATGGTGCAGAGTATGCTACTTTGGAGCACGGCTAGTGCGGCTGAGTGTTACGGAAGGTGTTGCTCATAGGGTCAGTTGTCCTACAAAAGCACTTTCTGGCCCAGTGAGGAAAGCAATGGTAAACTACCTCACTCCTCATCTTGTCTAGTACTATAATAGTAAACCTCATTTTAGCGGTGCCATAAGTGTTTGCTGTTTCCCTATAACCACACAGCGTTTGGTGGTGCTATTTGAGAATCCAACCAGCCTCTGGGCTGATGATCTAACAGACAGACAATTTTCAAATCTCTGTCTTGAGATCTGCTATCCGGGCGATCGCTTCTGAAGTTGCTGCATGTAGATCATCCAGACAGCCAGAAAATGCACACAGTGGGCATAGCTGCACGAAATGCCCCGGAGTCACAACAAAGAGAGTCGACCCAACCTCACTGATACAGAGCTGAGCCAGTCCTTCCAGCGTCAAACCTGATTCTGTTCATCTTGGACCAGACTTGGATGTGACTTTATATTTTAAAAGTCTACACATGCATTGGCCGAGAATTCGAACTTCGGCTGCCTTAGAGAATTGAACTACTCGCTTCTATCCTCACTATTTATCCAACGTAACCACTCGCACCAAACTAAAATAGTCTGGTACGGCGGAATTAGCACCTCGACTTGAATACCACTAGGATATTACTTCTTTGGAAGTATATTAATAATGCCATCTTTCTCATAGTTACAGGAGATTTTCCTGTCTTACCCGCGTAAGCTAATCTCAGCTGAGCCAAGGTATTGTCATCACCAGATTTCTGGATTTAGCCGTCTCTATCTTCCTTTATACGATTCACAAAGGAGATGAATATGATTAGGTGAACTTACACAAAGGTGTTCAATCTGGAGCAGTGAATATAAAAGACGTCTTGGTCTTCATCGCATGGCATAAAGCCACGCTCTTACGGCAGAAGCAGATGGTAATCATAAATTAAGTAGCAGACGGTATTTCGTACTTAAGTTTGCAGTCAAGTTTAGTCGAGAATTGTGCCTCCGTGGCTCAGGCGGCAGCGCGCCGGTCTCTCACCGCTGGGTTCCGTGGTTCAAATCCCGGTCACTCCATGTGAGGCTTGTGCTGGACAAAGCGGAGGCGGGGCAGGTTTTTCTCCGGGTATTCTGGTTTTCCTTGTCATCTTTCATTCCAGAAACACTCTCCAATATCATTTCATTTCATCTGTCAGTCACTAATCAATGCCCCAGAGGAGTGCGACAGGCTTGGCAGCCAGCACAATCCCTGTCCTCGCCGCTAGATAGAGGCTTCATTCATTCCATTCCTGACCCGGTCTAATGACTGGAAACAGGCTGCGGATTTTCATTAGTCGAGAACTGACCGTACTAAAATTTACGGGACAGAACTCAGGCTTAGGAACGGACCATGAAGTCGACATTTCAGTGCTGGCAATATTGTTTTTAGAGTTATAGCATGAATATATGTTATTATTATTCATTTAATAGTATCCCTCATCGTAAGGTGGTGGTGGTGGTGGTGCAATAACACACAACCGGTAGAGTAAGTCTCACTAAGTCCGGCCCCGCGGTATAGGGGGGCAACGCGTCCGCCTGTCACACGGCGGCCCCGGCTTCGATTACCGGCCAGGTCAGGGTTTTTAATTGTAATGATTAATATCCCTGGCCTGGGGACTGGGTGTTTGTATCGTCCTTAACGTTCCTTTCCTCATATTCAACACTCTACACTCCCTCCATTCCAATTACACGCAGGCCTCTATAGGTCGACGCCCCGAACAAATAGCATTTTTTAATTTAAAAAAGTCTCACGAAGGGGATTCCTTAACCGAGCGAGATAGCTAAGGGATTCGAGGCGTGTAGCTGTTACCTTGCATTCAGGAGTTAATGGGTTCGAGCCCCATTGAATATGGTTTTCTGTGCTTTCCGAATTTTTCAACAGAAAATGCTGGGACTGTACCTTAATTTTAAGACCACGGTCGCTCCCTTTCCATTCCTAGAACACTCTTAGCCCGCTTCGCAATAAGACCTGTCTGCACCGAGGGAGTGGCTGCGCGGTTTGCATTCGTGAGATACTGGGTTCGAACTCCAATGGTCGGTGCGTCGTGAAACGAATAAAATAAAGAAAGGTGATTCCATGAAAATATTCATTTTACTTATAAATGAGAAATCAGTCAGTGTAATGTTATCGTGGATTAGGACCAGGTGCTCTCTCCCAGTATTACTGGTGGAGTGCTGGACTCCGGATCCCATGATCGCCGGTTCAAAACAGAAAGCGGTAATTCGCAATTATGCCGTTCTTGGCTCTACAAAAGACGACTGTCACGATATAAAAATGTTCAAAATTGAATTGGAGAAAATTCTCTTTGAATCATTTCTAAGTTGTAATTTTTTTGATGATAATAAATAAATAAAAAATATAAAATATATCATAAATAAAATTACTCAAAAACTTAATAAAATTAATAAGCATAATTAGCCGAAATGTCCGTAGTATGGGCGCCAGAGTTCACCAGAGTGGATCCCTCGAATTTAGATAAGAGCATGATAAACTGTATATCCCAGGGCGTGTACATAATGCTGCGTACTGGTACATCTGCTGCAGGCCTTACCTAACCTCCTGAAAACGACTAATTAGGTAGGAACTGCACCTAGGGTCATCAATAACACTGATTCTAAAATAGCTAACTATATTCTTAACAAATTCCGTGCATGAGCACCTCATCAACATACAACATTATACATATAATACACACATAAAATATTGCTGGAAGACTCCATATTTACAACAACAACAATAATGAAAACCGTGGGAAAACGAAAGCGAGAACTAAGCTACCATTTGTAGATGGTCCGATGAACAATGTACATGTAAGAAGATAAACACCCTTCACTGTCTCTATATTAATTCGATTTACCGATCCTCATAATCGGCAGTTATCACATCACACAGATACTGTACCTTGTACTACTGTGTTCACATATTTTAACACTTGTTGTAAAGATATATACACACGTCTGTCGATCCTCAACATAAATATGGAAAGTCTGAGATAGCTTTCACCAACACATAATGCTAGGCCGCCACAAGTGCTACAATACTTAATGCGCAAGCACTCTCCACAATCAGCCACTTTCCACGAACATAACTAGACTACGCTCCACGAACGTTTGAAGTCCAGTCCATTGCAGCCGTGTCACTCCAGTACCGTGTATCAGCACCACTTCCTTCCCGTACAGTGCCTCAGTTGTAGTTGTAGTTGTAGTTATCTTCCTTCTCGTTCCTTTACCGTCACCTCTACAATCACCCTTACAATGTTTCTTTACCATGTCTCTGGTTGCCGCCGTATGATCAACCTTTATAGACATCAACATCCCCCGCCTCTCAGATGATACGTCTGGATTGGTGCTTGCCAGCCAATCATGAGTGATCTCTAGTCAAGACCAAGCCCTGAACTTCTCCTTTCTCCCAAGAGATAAACAAACACTCGGGAGTTTTACACGAATCACCAAACTTTCCTAATACAACAACAAGCTCATCTCATCAGGCTGGGATATATACATGACTCATGAATTTCCCGACACAAGTACATCACAACAAGCACTGGGGCAGCCATATGACTCATTCAAATTACCAGAGTTATTAAAGCAATGTTTTCCCACTCATGCAAAACAAATTACTCATACCTACATATGTGGATATTTTCCAGCTTACCAATATAAATGACAAAATATACAAATGAAATACTACTACTACTAATAATAATAATAATAATAATAATAATAATAATAATAATAATAATAATAATAAATCGAATACCGACAATAATATCTCTACCTTCTACATATAATTCGGGGGTGTGATATATGTACTATCACAAAGTGGACCGGTTTCAATATACTGGCAAGAAAATATTAAACCCCTCCCCCCCCCCTCTTGAACCCTTTCCCGCGAATATCGTCATTCCAGTTAGCCCAGCATCTAACAACGAAACTATCAAGGAGCTCAAGACCTTCCTACCTTAGAATATTGCTAAAATCATATACGTCATATAGTAAGCTCACTTACCAAAACAATTTGCGTGTTTTAATTGGAAGGTTGGAAATCGAAACCGAAATCCAGAGAAATCGAGTAGTATAACTGCGTAGGATATTAGAGATGTTTGGGCAGCTGACAAATATTGCTCGCATACTGCGGTCAGGCGCGCTCCCCTCAGCTCGCTCGAGCACTGGGAACTCCTCAGGGATGTCCCAGCTTTCGCTAACTCCCTGGTTTCACTAGACATATTCGAGCTTATTTTAAGTTACAACCCGATTTTCGCCGCTTTCCTAACGACAAAAATTGAAAAATAATGGATTAACTCGCCTGTTTCCTTCTTGAGACGTAACTGGGAGAAAGTAAAGGAAGTATGCGCTATCAGGCTTTGCTCTCTCCCGAGTGATATTACGTGTGTCCATGTACGGACGACAGTGAAATAATCAAAAGTTAGACGTCTGGCTCATTGGCTGTGTGTTCAGTGTAGTGGCCTTCGGTTCAGAAGGGATTTTAGCCACGTCAGGCTCGGGGACAGGGTGGTTGTGTCCGTCTTAAAATACAACTCTTACATAATATATCTCAGCATACCACACTACTAGCCACCACAGAATCATGCGTTAGCGAATACATCCCTCGACATAGGCCTAGGGTTAGCATCGGGAAAACCGGGCGAGTTGGCCGTGTGCGTAGAGGCGCGCGGCTGTGAGCTTGCATCCGGGAGATAGTAGGTTCGAATCCCACTATCGGCAGCCCTGAAGATGGTTTTCCGTGGTTTCCCATTTTCACACCAGGCAAATGCTGGGGCTGTACCTTAATTAAGGCCACGGCCGCTTCCTTCCAACTCCTAGGCTTTTCCCATCCCATCGTCGCCATATGACCTATCTGTGTCGGTGCGACGTAAAGCCCCTAGCAAAAAAAGCATCGGGAAAGGCTGAGTCCATACGTACAAAACTCGTCACCAGTGTTGACAACCGAGAAATATTTTATCCGCTAAATTTCGAATTAAATCAAAATAGCATATACCAGCTTTTTTTGTAGAGGAAATTAAGTTGACACTCGCCAATTTTAGAACAGGGTTTCATCATCTTCTCCTCTTCTGTGGTTTCATATGAAGCCTTGGTACCATTCCTTTTCGAAATATTTGATGCCAATTCACGATCACTGCAACACTTGTTCACTCGTCCAATCCTGCTCGAATGGTAAACAATAGCGGTAGACATTCAAGTTTTTTTTAACCTAATGTAAATGGTTGAGAGCTCTTTCAGCAACAGCATTAGACCAATATCCTAACTCTTTAGCACTCCTTCAGAGCAGCCAAAGGAACTTTCCGTCGACTTTGCAGCTCACCAGAAATGCAAATTTTAAATTATCAGACCTAGTTCGAAATGTTTTTCACTTTCATCACAGATTTCATTGTTTTCATAGCCAAGAGATGTTTAAGGATATTTGTATTTACTAATATCTACTGTCAAAATATCACCTTAGTATCTCGGAACAATTCTTCTGGCGATATGGTCTGCCGAGTTCGACTGGAATGATTTATTGATTTTCCAACGTTTTGACAAAGAGGGTTTCAGAGAAACAACATAAAGTCCATTAATGATATCACTGTTTGGTTTTGTTCCTTGAAAATAGGTCATTAACTCAAGCCATTTGGAAAGGACACGATTTCTTGCGACTTGAATAGACAGCCATCTTGTGTTACTTTGCTGCACCTTTCCTTTCGGCATAAAAACATGGTATATCTCAAATATTATTATTATATTTATAGGTCCACCTGTTCAATACAATACAATATAATCCACTATTTCATGTGGTTAAAATTTATACATAATACACAAAAGTCATAGGTACATGTTTCACCCCTTTTTTTACGGGCATCATCAGCCTATATCAATCTTAAAATTTAATGGATATGGAATCTTTCCAATGTTATAAACTATAGAGTAAAATGTTGGACAATGATTCTCATAAAATATTATACTATAACGTCTAAAACAACGATATTGCACCAAAGAATGTTAAAAAACCAGTGAATTAACAGTTTTTGAAGTTTAAAACGTGGTTAATCATGAATATTTGAGAGTTTAAAACCAAAATGGATCCTCTCCTTATATATCATTAATACTGTGACGGCCTTGAGTGTAAGCACAATCATCAAAGGGGGACGTTTGCTCCATTCCCATAGCATGAGTCCAAGATAGTAAAATCACTGTCAGTAATTTACAACAGAAGTGTGAACGTAACAACATTTTATCATTAGCAACGCCTCCACAAGAAGTTCCATTTTCTTTTCTACGACTTTCAGATGTATCAACCGTACACATTTTAACATATTTGTTACGTTCACACTTCTGTTTTAAATAACTGACAGTGATTTTACTATCTTGGACTCATGCTATGGGAATAGAACAAACGTCCCCCTTTGATGATTGTGCTTACACTCAAGGCCTTCACAATCTTAATGATGTATAAGAAGAGGATTCATTTTGGTTTTAAACTCTCAAAAATTCATGATTAACCACGTTTTAATCCTCAAAAACTGTTAATTCATTGGGTTTTTAAAACATTATTTGGTGCAATATCGTTTAGACGTTATAGTATAATATTTTATGAAATCATTGTCCAACATTTTACTCTATAGTTTATAACATTGGAAAGATTCCATATCCATTAATTTTTAAGATTGATATAGGCTGATGATGCCCGTAAAAAAAGGGTGAAACATGTACCATTGACTTTTATGTATTATGTATAAATTGTAACCACATGAAATAGTGGATTATATTGTATTGTATTGAACAGGTGGACCTATAAATATTATAATAATATTTGAGATATACGTCAACTTCAATACGGAACCAAAATGAGAATAGTTACTTGTAAAATAGAAACATGGTATCAAACACAACAAACCCAGCTCACCACGATTTCAGTGACGATTACAGAAGCAGCAAACAATGATAGTAAGTTCTATTCAACAAGTATAGGAAATTTTAAAGTGAGTTCTATATTATTGTTTCTCCTTACGATAAAATATGATGTTACCGCTGAAAGCCGTTAACAGAAGTTTGAAAATGTGTCAAAATTTTCGCTGTCCGCTAAAAGGAAATTTTATCCGCTGTCCCATTCAAAATTCCGCCAAATTTAGCGGAAAATCCGCTGTGTCGGCAACAATGCTCGTCACGTAAGGGTATAGGTACACTAAAAAGCAAATATCGCCGTCCTGTTCAAGCTCAATGAGGAATTAAGGAAATATAAACTCTCTTTCACCCTCACTCAGTTTTATATTTCTGCACTTATTTACGTATTACTTATACGTATTACTATAACCGTATTATTTGGCGTTTGCCTGGTGTGAAACAATTCAGCTCTCTTCTTGAAATTCGCTCTTACTTGTCGGACTGAAAATTAAACCACGCTGTAATAATACACACAAGCAAAATTTACATGTGCATATGCCGTAAGTCAATAAGAATCCACAAAAGGTGAGTCTGCTAACCGTTAAGTCGTGACAAGACAAGATTTGGTTAGGTTGATAACGAAATTTCCTTCCATTTCAACTGAACTGATGTTTATAGAGGGGCTGCCTGGCCGAGGCGGTAAAGGCGTGCTCGGTTCGCCCGGAAGGACGTCGTAAAATTTAAGAAACGAGATTTCCACTTCGGGAGGTGCATATGACCCTGAGGTTCACTTAGCCTGCACCAAAAATGAGTACCAGGTTAATTCCTGGGGGCAAAGGCGGCCGGGCGTAGAGCCAACCACTCTACCCCATCACGTGCCGAGGTTAACAATGGTGGAAGCCTTTAGCTTCCACTCGTCCAAGGGCCTTCATGGCCTGTACGGAGGTGACTTTGCTTTGCATTGATGTTTATAGAGGAGATAATGTTGCTTTCCTTTTCGGAGTAGTTCTTGCAGATTTTTCATGCTTCTTATATATCCTAATTACATTCTATACTTATCAATTGGACGAAATAAGACTGTATTGTTAAAATGCTGCGCTCGTTATTTAACAACTATGTTATTAAATGCATTATTCGAACAAGCCACAATTCTGCTTACCTGTCATTACCCAAATAGATTTATAATCCTACAGAAAAAGAAAATCTGCTTTAATACACCCGCAAATGTAACTCTAGTAATTTTCACAATATGGCAGTGGCAATGCGTAAATCTTGCAAGTCGCAGAGGAAACCATGACTATATAGTGCCAACATGCAAGATTAACAGTAACTGTAAGATGTCGTATCGGCAAGCAGGGTCCCTAAACTGTATGGTTCGCAATACTGAATCGAAACCAACAGTTAGAAAATATAAACCACTACCTACAGAATTAACAGGGAAGAAAGAGTACCTATATAAGCTTGCATGGCAGGGAGTATAGCAATAGCAAAAATGCTAGGGAAAGTTAAGACCTGCGCCACACCAAGGTTCCCTTCATGGAATATGTCAATGACACATCAATTTATGTTTATGTTCCCGACTGTGATGTAATATTCGCTTCCCTTCGACAGATGGCGCTCTTTGACCAGCAATAGCGACGAAGCATTTCTCTCTTTCAATTTCGTTATCTTTTACTGTCGGGTAGAGAGTCAACAACAATGACTGGTGGTGAACAGATGGATACGTTAAACGACGGCACGTGTATGCGTAATTTTAAATGCTATTATATGTGGATTTTCTATCCGTCCTACGCAACTCCCTGCATTGGGGTAATGTTGATTATTACATAATTTGCAGATTTCATTCTACAAAAGGTTTAATGTATTTATTTACATTTTTCTTTTGGGTTTGTCATAGTTATTGTGATCTTGTGTCCCGAGATTCTATTCTGCAGACCCCTATCTTTTTGGTCGCTGCAGACCTCGTTAAGTTTTAATTTACATATTGCTTGCTCCGTGTGTATCTTTACTATACGCGAGAGCGGAGAGTGACACCGACCTGTGTAAATTATGTGTGTGCCTGTGACCTTGATTTGGGACCCTGTCTAATTTTCTTCGAGTCTACAACTGGCTGAGTATTGATATATTTTGACGCTAATGTACGCAGCTCATGTTCTTCAAAAGAGAGGTGATATGAGTATGGAATGTAGCGTGCGTTATGTGTGTGTGGATCACGATTGTATTTGGGATGAGCCTGGGTTGCTGCGCGGCCATCCGATGTTGTGATATGGGTATCTTGTTCAAGCTCACAAGCCTCTGGTTGTATTTGTCATGCGGTGCGAGCGTTCTCGTATCCTAGGTTGACCCCTATGCTTATTTGGATTTGCTCATATTACTCTCTAGGTTGTGTATGCGTGTGTGTCTGTGTGCATTGATGCATGAGATTTGTGTTGGTTTCCGCATCTCGCGATTATTATTTTTGTGCCTTCCTTCTTTTCTTTATTATATTTGTTTTCAGTTTTGTATCCCGATTAGTTATTATTTTAATTTTTTTCAGTTAACATGTTTCATTGTTTGAGATATTGTTTGATCTCGGTAACTATGGCGACCTATCATCTTCCTAGTTTTTTTTTTTTTTTGGCCGGGGTTTTGCTTTTCGGTGCTTTTTTTTTTGCTAGTTGCTTTACGTCGCACCGACACAGATAGGTCTTATGGCGACGATGGGACAGGGAAGGGCTAGGAGTGGGAAGGAGGAGGCCGTGGCCTTAATTAAGGTTCAGTCCCAGCATTTGCCTGGTGTGAAAATGAGAAACCACGGAAAACCATTTTCAGGGCTGCCGACAGTGGGGTTCGAACCTACTATCTCCCGAATACTGGATCCTGGCCGCACTTAAGCGACTGCAGCTATCGAGCTCGGTTGGTGCTTTTCTGATAGCTAGGGATGCGTGTCTCTATGGAACTATTGTTGTAGCGGCCCGCGTCTTTTGAATGGACGTGGCTGTTGAGGCCTAACATTGCCGTATACTCCATTACTCAACTTCCTGTATTATATGTGTTCTTTCGCGCGTGTCCTACTTTTCACAGCGAGAAAAGGGATGCTTCGTATTTTGACTTACTGTTCCGAGAAAAGGTTTGTTTTATTATTGATGTAATTCTCACTCATCGCAACGCTTCCATGACAACTCTGTTAGTGTTTGTAAAATGTAAAGTTTTCTGATGACTACGCACATGGTATTCCTTGGACATAACATGTATGTTATTTGTACCCCAGCTTTCGTTCATTAACTCATTTCATTTTATTGTTATGTTAATAAACCCTTTTATTGGATCCCTTTGCTTTTGTTGGGGGTCATGCCTCTATTACTTCCTCCCCGTAATTTAAGAGGCACGAGTTAAGCTCCACATAGTTTTCAGCCTGTTCCTACCGAGTCCACGAGGTAAGTATTCGTGTTGTGGTGAGTATTTACTGATCGGTATGGGTCAGCGGAGACGTCAGAGTTGAAACAAACATTATTAAACACACAACTGTATATTTCGTCCAATTGTTAACAAATCAATACTGAAACGTAAACAAAACAGACACAGTCGTATAAGGTTCGGTATTGAAACATTCAGCGCTGACTTCCTAGATGAAGCCGATGAACGATTGGAACGACATCTCGGGCACTGTGTGTACAGTGTAATATATTCGCTTGTTTCAACAGTTAAAACGCGTTATGGTGCACTTTTCGCACATTACTTCTTGAGAATAGTTTCAGTTGATATTAAATGTAGGTAAGGCGGTTTTCTGGTAATATATCTCTTTTTGGCCTGCGCCCGTGGCGTGACCTTACTAGTCAGCACAGCGTGGGAATGACGGCACATGAGGAGCGGGCAGCGCGATAAATTTGGAGGACATCTGCTGACACTGAAACAATGGCGGTGTATAATGCTCACAAGCTTTCCATATTTCTCTTTTATCTCCCGCTTTCTTTTTCTTGCTGAAAGTCCCTCATTAATGTACATCTAGGACACAAAGACGAGGAATAAGTCAAGAGAGCAGAAGACATCATAGTCCGGAATGATGGTTGTGTTTATTTGCCTGCTGGAAGTCGACGGTGATGTTCATGTTGCCAGTTTCGTTTACCCAAGACCACGGATTCCATCACATGGGAGATATTGACCATAGAAAGTTACAGTAAGTAATACTATGATCTTAGCCAAACTATGGAGTAGGGGGCCCGGGTCCAATACCCGGTCAGAGAAGAGACCTTGATCCTGGACTGAGGGCTGAAAACCAACCAACCGACCAACCAACCAACCAACCAACCGACCGACCGACCGACCGACCGACCGACCGACCGACCGACCGACCGACCGACCGACCGACCGACCGACCGACCGACCGACCGACCGACCGACCGACCGACCGACCGACCGCTGATAAGCTAAATAGTTATATCTCTCATCTCCATCTGACGTATCATTAAATTGCAAGAGAACCAATAATCCAACAACTTTAATCTAAGTTGACCTTCATTATAACGGAAAACTTCAAATAGCACATCATATAAATCTTAACTAATAACATTTATTCAAGAAATAATTACGTAGATAAAAAAATAATATATTGTGAAACTAAGTAATCGTCTAGACTCATATTATTTTCATTGACCATGTTGTTATCACAATTGAAATGAGTTATTGTTCATGTTTAACTAAACATTCAAAAAGAAAAGTATAAAAATGCATTTTAGCATGGGAAGTTATTGGTTATGTTGATCTGAAAGATCATTCTTTACATCAGTTCTCGTTGATTTTTGGTTTAGGAGAAGCTTGTTAGGAAAATATTAATGTTTTGGTTAGTTAGAATTTCAAAATAAGCTTCCAGAAAATGATAGCTTTCACAACCAACAGCACAAATCCGCCTCTATTCAAATTAAATTATTATATTAACCATCATCATATTTGATATTAATTAATCATTAAACGCAAATAATTATTGGACGTGTATAACAAGGTAGTAATATTCTCAAATATGCCCAAATATATCAATACCTGACCTAATGTGCGAGTTATTCGAAGTATTTTTGCCTAAGGAAAATCACCTTTTGAGGACTCTATGTAGGCCTAATACCTACTCTGAATTATATTTCTTATATGATATTGTAATAATTATCCATGTTAACCTACGTATGCCATCATTATTTTGGGATAATATGATTTCAATGTAGAAATATCAGGTTAAAATATACAAGTGAATAGTCAAATCAAACTTATAATGTATTTCTTTTGATGATCTTAATCCATAACATTTCATGTACTGTATGTGTTACCACGTTACCATTAACACATGATATGGATTCTCAGAAAATATATCATCATTGCATAAAGAACATAATATATGAACCTACTGTCACGTTATACCGTATCATATGTGAAATGTATAAGAGGAATAATTTTAGGATCTTCAATACGCAATGCCAAGTGTTGTTATGATATGAAGAGCTTATATGTTACTATAATAAGTTAGGATATATGTTAGATATGGATATATTGGCAGACTGAAGACTTGTGAATGTTATTTGAGAAGATATTGATCTGATACGACGAATATTTGAAAATAAGGTTATTTAAGCATCAAGTAAGATATATATGCAAACTATAGGAAAGAATATGAGGAGTCATGAGATATTATGATGTCATATGAAGAAAATGGAGAATATATTGAAGGAATAAATAATGCTACGACGAAATGTGGTATCCGTTATTTGGCCATTCTCTGCAGCTCTGGATTCTCATCATTCTGCTTGGCCGGTCATCGTGATGTCATCGGGTACCAGAGTTCATCTCTGCCATGTCGGTTCAGCTCGGAATCATCCAGATAGTCGACCTTAGATCTTCTTAGAAAGCCATGGTTTCCTTCAAGAGCTCGGTTGAAAAGACAAAATACATTGATGAAATCATCTGTGACATATTATCGTTTTCAAAGCCTTCTGACATAATCTAACTACTTAATTCTGCTTAATATTGCATCGTATAATCTCAATTGCTATTATATCTCCAATATGTCTGCTAATATTTCAAGTTTATCTCATATAGAATGGCTTTTCTAGTTATTGATCGCTTATGCTGCATTGTGTTGAATATCTGCTTTTATAGTCACGGCCTTTGTCTTTGTAGACCACGGTCGCTTCCTTCCCACTCCCAGGCCTTTCTTATCCCATCGTCGCCGTAAGACCAATCTGTGTCGGTGCGACGTGCAAGCAAAGTGTAAAAAAAGCCTTCATCAACAAAGCATCTGAAACCGTCAAGTCACAGTGAGTACAAATTATCTCCGCTCGAAAACGTCGATGTCCAGTGTATTAGAAGATATTGACAACAACATACTGGAGAACATTTATGAAGACTATTACAATCGTAGCTTCATCTAAAGAAGCACTATAAGTACATTAGAAGTAAATCAAATGGCAAGTGAATTTCAAAATGACGAGAAGCAGCTCACTTCAATGGAAACGGGCTGTCACAATTACCAAGTTTAAAAGAGATGTAATGTCGCAATTTGATAGGTCAAGGGCGTATGGATCTACACTTCACTTTTGGCATCTGCAAATGTGTGCACTAGAAGCGCCAGAAGCTTCGATTACATTTATCGGCTATCTTAAGGCTTAATATGGCATTTCATCCAGGCATCTTACTACATTCGTCACACGTAACCACATGGCGCCAAAACATCAGCTGTCTTACAGGCTGTCCACCCCGACAAAAATTTTAGGCTTTCTAAAAAACGTAAAAGAATGAAGAACACTTCAATTTCCCTGAAATGAAAAAAAATATTTAGTTGACACTTTGAAGAATAAATTATTAATTTTCCTTTTTTGTCCCTATTCACCTCTTTGTCCCTATTCACCCCGTTTTACGGTAATAGTATATTCGGAAGGCACAAGAGTTCGTGGGGGAAGCGAATGGATTTATAACAGTGGACAAAGACATGCTTGGAACAGTGACTAGTCAATTTAATTAGTAAATATCTTCAATGTCAAAAGTATCTCACATCATCATCATCATCATCATCATCATCATATTCATGTATTCAGTCTCACAACTCGCTTATTCCTCTGAATGAATATATCCTGGGCTGCTTTTTCAGCTTCCTCATAATTTATCAGAACAGCTCAACTGAAGAACGTCTTCGTAAATGTTATAATTCTGTTAATGTTATTAATTTTACGTCCCACGAACTACTTTTTTCGGTTTTCGGAGAAGCCGAGGTGCCAGAATTTTGTCCCACAGGAGTTCTTTAACGTACCAATAAATCTACCGACACGAGGGTGACGTGTTTGAGCACCTTCAAATATCAATAGACTGAGCCAGGATCGAACCCGCCAATTTGGTCTCAGAAGGCCAGCACTCTACCGTCAGAGCTACTCAGTTCGGCTTCCTAAATGTGTTTCTTGGCCTCCCACGAGGGCATTCTCCAGTTATTTTGCTCTCAAGTATTTCAATGATTAAACCGCCAAGTTGCAATCTGTGTCCCATCCATGTTGATCATCTTTATTGATAAGCTGTCGTTTTTCTCGTTAACACGCTCGAGTACAACCACCCAACGTATTGTTTTCAAACGTCCCCATCACCACACCTCAAAGGTTTCTGGTATGTTTATATTACCTTCCTTCCACGTCCAGGTTTTTCCACAATATATTGCAAGTGGCCACACGTACGTCTTTACAAGCTTTTCCATTAAACTAACGGACATGTTGCGTCGACATATCCGAGTCTGATTGTCACAAATTGCCCGTTTTGCCACGGATATGCGACTTCTAATTTCAGTTTTACAAGGAAGATGTTCTGTCAGAATCTGTCCAAGGTATTCTAAATTGTTTTACTTGTTGTACTACCCACAGAGGGGAGAAAACAACAGCTTGTTGAATTCTGTACGTAGCTAGACGCACAATGTGGCTTTATCAGTGAGTGGCAGGTTAGCTAAGAAGCTGTATTTCGGTTTTCAAGAGACACAAGGCACTTTCGGCATAAATGATTCAAATAAAGTAACATGTTTATGAAACATTCATGTGGAGGCAAGCAAAAGTGGATAAATGACGAACTAACCTCAATTTTCTAACTTCACTCCTTAGTGAACATGTAAGTGAAAAGAGTCTATTGCTGTGTGATTCCTTTTAGATGACAGTTTCCCAAACAATGATGTTATTCTGAAGATACTGCCACCGAAAACTACAAAATGTTGCCAAATCTTTTGATGTGTACTTCCTTCGCAATACAAGCTTTATATGAAAAGGGCCACTGATTTTTTTAGACTACAATGTGAAAAACCAAAAGTAAAGTTACACGATCGGCATTTCATCACTAGAATTTACTATGTGATATTCAATTAATTTTCTGCACCAAAGCACAAGCCTATGTTGCAATTTACTTGGCAAAATGCAGGTTATGACATTGCCATACCCATATAATCGTTTTGAAATGTAATTAGTGTGGCTGTTGATATTGGACTGCTTGAATGCTAAATTGATGTTGAATGTAAAAAAGTGTGGCTTTAGTGAGATGTGCACTTCCACTTTACTTTAATCACTTCATGAAAATCCCACAAATGCACTTTGAAGACTAATAGCAGCACTGTCGGACTAATGGAACAAATGTGTTTTACGTATCGTAATTATTTTGACTATAGGGTTTGTGACATTGTTCATGGAATGTGTAACAATATAATCTTGAAATTAAATTGTGAGTTTTCCCCCTCATATTATATTGATATTATGTTTTCTTGCGTTGTCAAAGTTCTCTCCTAGGACTAGAATTGATATTTTTTCAGATGTGTCTTGAGGTACAACGCATCGTTTTGCATGGAGATAACTGAGGACACAGTTATCGTGACAATCTATATTCTAAGCATGTTTTCGTGCAGCTTAGATCGTTCAAGATTAATAATAATAATAATAATAATAATAATAATAATAATAATAATAATAATAATTGCTTTACGTCCCACTAACTACTTTTACGGTCTTCGGAGACGCCGAGGTGCCGGAATTTTGTCCCGCAGGAGTTCTTTTACGTGCCAGTAAACCTACCGACACGAGGCTGTCGTATTTGAGCACCTTCAAATACCACCGGACTGAGCCAGGATCGAACCTGCCACGTTGGGGTTAGAAGGCCAGCGCCTTAACCGTCTGAGCCACTCAGCCCGGCCGTTCAAGATTAAGCGTGTACCAGGCATTAGACACGATCATTACGTGAACACTCGTGTATATCTCGTAGCGTGAGCTAGTCTGCATAGCTTACTCACTCGGTCGTATTATTATTATTATTATTATTATTATTATTATTATTATTATTATTATTATTATTATATCATTCATAAATTTTCAATTGGGTTTATGTGCTTCTTCGGTACAATTTACATGGAAGAAGTGCTATTTAATACATACGCACATATGCTCCATATAGATATACTTACATACAATGTTGAAAAATAAATTTGACAGATATTTATAGGATATTTACTATACATAAATAGTCAAAATTATTAGTAAACGATTTTCATAAGTCCTATGTATATGGAAAGTGGCCAGGATTGCTGTTTCTTGTAATTCTCTGTAAGCGAGAGGGTGGAGATAAAGTGCTTAAATGCTCCTGTAGATTGTCTTTGGTATAATACCATTACATCCACTCACTACTGAAATGATGATAACATTCTTGAGTTTCCTCATGGTTTTTATTTCTGTGGTCAGATCTGTGTATTTTGATAACTTCTCAGCATGTGTTGATTGGAGGTTGTGAGTATTAGGATAGGCTATGCCAATTATGAAGCAGATTTTCTTGTTTTTATCTACAAAAGTTATACCTGGTCTATTGCAGGTAATAGTTTTAAATGTGATGATACTTCTATCCTAGTATAGGTTTGTAATTTTCAATTTCAAGATTGATTGGGGTTTGTACTTCCAATATGCTGTAGTGCAATGGATTAGGTTATTTTGTCGGGCTAATTTCTGATGAATAACTTTTCTAATTTGGTCATGTCTGTACTTGTAGTCTGTATTTGCCATTAATCGGCATCCTGAGGTTATGTGCTGGATGATTTCCGGGGATGTATTACATCGTCGGCACTGATCCGAATAGACAGATGGATCGAGCAGTATATGCTTTCTGCAATTCCTTGTAAAATGACTTGACCTTGTATGGCGAACATGAAGCCCTCTGTTTCTGGGTATACAGAATGTTCCAAAAAACCACCGACAACGCTTAATATGTTGTGCGGGAAGGCAAACTTATCCGTTTTCAAGAAGGAACCCATATCCAGAAACGCACGGCTTGGAAGCTGTAGCGAATCGAAGTGTGAGGTGGGTGTGCGTTCCGCATGTCGTCAATAAACCAAATATGAGTAACATATCGGGCTCATTACAAACGGGGTTCGATCTGTGTATACCTGTGTATACCTCTTTTGTCATTGCAGAGCCTACATCGGCGGTGCTGAGCATCACGCATATGATCCAATACGTGCGGTTGTCCTTGAAGAATTTCAATCGTTCCGTGACTCGAGCAATAAAGTCCTCCGCTGACGTTATAGGAGTGTCATACACCATACTTTTCATACCACCGACGTGGAACTGTCCGGCTTCTCTTAGTCGTCTCTCGATGGCCGCAAACGTGGAATGATGTGGGGTATGTCTGTTTGGAAAACGTTCCGCATACAATCCTGCAGCAGCTCTATCATTGCAATCCGCTTTGCCGTATGCAAGCGCCATGTCGGTCATTTCCACAGCTGTGTACTGGTACATGTCGCGCTGCTGTTAACAACGTTACTGCACTGGCAGACTACAGTATTCCAGTAACGCAGTAGGATGCGCATCAAGGACTGTGTGTAGGAATGTAGCGCATGCGCAGGTATGTTATTAGGCTGAAGTCATCCATATGCAGTACACAGATGGCTAAATAGTTGCATATCTTCCGTATTAAGACACCAAATCGGAACAAATTGTCACAACCGTTCTCAGACTTCGACGCTCTCCAGCGCCCAAACGGTGCATTTCCGGACAGGGGCTTCTTTTTGAAAATAGATCAGTCCGCAATGCCGCACAACATACTAATCATTGTCGGTGTTTTTTGGGACACCTTGTATATCTGAGTGTGTCAGCCACTCATGCGACGCTTGTTTGTAGATGTAAGACTGATCTAACTCATTTGGATACCGTCCATGAAGAGGTTTCTTCTTCCATAGAACGATATTTTCCTCAGTTGTGGAGACAATTATTATTATTATTATTATTATTATTATTATTATTATTATTATTTTCTGGAGTGCATCTGTAATTATCACTTTTATTCATTTTCATTTCTCTTCTGTGAAGCTGTAGGTGACCTGCCCATTATTCTCACATGGTATTTTCAACAACTAGTGTGTTCTTCAGACTCTTTATCTTAGTAAATTCGTTACATAGAAATTGACACCTCAGAGTAACCATTATAAATATCTTTGGGATCTAAAGCAGTGATGTGTTACGAAATTAAGCATTTAGAGCATGATACTTCCCGAGATAAATAGAAGCCTATTTTGCAATATTATGAGACATGAATTGGCTGGAACTATGTTCTGTTATGCCATACATTTTACGGCAAGAGAAATAATGGCCTGAACTTCGCATCGCACTTCGCCATAGTCATGTACCAGAATTAGGCGTAAAGCTAATACAGTTACAGATCATAATCACATATTTTTTGGATAATTCACTGGCTGAGTAGGCTTTGTCCCGGATGCCAAAAGAAAGACGCACATAACACATCACACGTGTAGAAGGAGTTACAGGAACATTTCTTTCAGTTTGTTGGTTTGTGATATTCCCTCGTTGGTTCGATGAAGAAGTTTATTAAAAATGTTGTAACTTCCTCCTGGAGAAGGGAAAGACGAATATTGTGAAAAAGTATCGTTTTACGAGACCTGAAGTTGGCAATATGATTCAAAGGTATTAAGTGGTTCTTTATTTTGGAATAAGCGAAAATGCTTAAGCGACTAAGAATATCATACATACATACATACATACATACATACATACATACATACATACATACATACATACATACATACACACATACATACATTATCATTATAGACTGTTATGCCTTTCAGCGTTCAGTCTGCAAGTCTCTGTGAATTTACTAAACGTCGCCACAATCCTCGATTTGCAACTAGTGTTGTGGCCTCGTTTAGTTCTATACCTCTTATATTTAAATCGTTAGAAACCGAGTTTAAGCATCGTCGCCTTGGTCTACCTCTACTTCTCTTACCCTCCATAGCAGAGTCCATTTTTCTCCTAGGTAACCTATCCTCCTCCATTCGCCTCACATGATCCTACCACCGAAGCCGGTTTATGCGTACAGCTTCATCGATCGAGTTCATTCCTAAATTAGCCTTTATTTCCTCATTCCGAGTACCTCCTTCCATTGTTCCCACCTATTTGTACCAGCAATCATTCTTGCTACTTTCATGTCTGTTACTTCTAACTTATGCATAAGATATCCTGATATCGGAATATCATTAAAAATAAACAGTGTGGAGAAGACCTGATTAGGAAGTGTTTATATGGATGCGGATCTATTTAGTTAGTTACGCCAAAATGCTCTCTTGCAATAGCGGCCACTTTTCCATCCTTTTCACTCCGTTGATGCGCAATAGATTGTCTCTCTCAGTAGAGCAAGAGCTAAGCATTCAGCGAAGAATAATATGCTGTGACACGTATAAACCATTTTCTACATAATACAATAGCGCCGTGTTTGGCGATAAAAATAGGGCATGAAATTTGAAGTCAACAATATTGTTTTAACTTCTAGACAAAATTGTCAACGATATTACTGGTCAAATTATTTTAAAAATGTATGGGTTGTACTTCAAAAGCTACATTCGCCTTTCTTTATATTCTTCGTAAGTTTTAAAGCCTTTTCTTTATATTAGAGGCAGCCTAGCAGAGGTGGTAAAGGCATGTTCGGTTCACACGCAAGGGCATAGGTTCAATTCCCCACTAGGAAGTCGAAACATTTAGAAACATGATTTCCACTTCTAGAGAGTCACATGGCCGGGAGGTTCACTCAGTCTACATCAAAACTGAGTATCAGGTTAGTTGCTGGGGACAGTGCTGGCCGAACATAAAGCTAGTGCCGATTTCTCCGAGGGTTTTTCTAGGCCTGTTTGGAGATGACTATGCTTTGATTTGCTTGATTTAGTATCACTTTCCTTCTTACTATTTGTTTCTTGGCCCACCAGCACAGACAGGTCTTAGGCGACTATAGGATAGGACGGGGCTAGGACTGGTAACTAAGCGAACATGGTCTTAATAACTATCTCCAGGGCTGCCAGCAGTGGGGTTCGAGCCCACAATATCCCAAATGCAAGCTTCCAGCTACGTGACCCAAGCAGTGTTACTTTTAAAATCCTCCACACTTGCTAATGATTATCTTGCGATCCCTGTTCCCGTTCCCGACGACTTTCCCGCTGACTCTCATGTAGCCCAATCACCCCACTTCTTCCTCCTCTCCACGTAAGCTTCATTTTTCTGCACCCAGCTGGGCACCAACCGACCGCCTTCCTTGGTGATAGTACCGAGTTATCTTCTGAACATGCCATGGGAAATTTAGCCACTGACTGCTGAACCTTCAAATCTTTCTAAGTTATTTAATTTCTTACTCTTTCAATGCGAGAGACGCTTATCTCCTCGGTACGCCGTACACTTGCAGCTTATATCCTACTTTTCTATCGTTCCGTTAATATTCAGGACTATATATTAAAATACTTCCGCCGATCTCAGAGACGCAGTCGGGAATTTGTTGTGCATTCGTTCCGAAGATAGTGGGGTCGAAGGTATTTGAGTGTGTTTCAGTGCAACAAGTCCGTGTTGTTGACTTTCAGCATACTAAAGTACTTCTGCGGAAGGGAAATCCGACATCCTGGCGACTCCAAAACACTATAATAATCGAAGTGAAGTCAAATATAGGTAAGGGTTATACTACCCCAAGGCAGGTGCGAACCTCCGCAGAGGTGTTCCTGAGCCGGAGATTACGTGCGGTAGTGCGGCCAGTTCCTTTCCGCTCCTCCATTCCCTTACCCCCCACCAATAGCGCGTGGCAACCCATCCAACTCCTGACCACGCCCAATGTTGCTTAACTTCGAAGATCTAACGGTATCCGGTGTTTTAACACGGCTACGGCCGTTGGCAAGTCAAATATAAAGCAGTATTATTTAAAATACATTCAAGAATCACCCTTTCCTGGTTTAATGACGAATCTCGGCTCCATTAAATTACGTCATTTGCTTAATTGCTGTACTAACCGCAATTAATGGACTACCTACATCCTTCTCACCATTGTATGATGTAGCCTATATAGATGAATAATCCCGAATACTTACACTAAATTTCAACTTTCATTGTAACAACAAAGAAGTCCTAATCTTGGTCTATAATTTTATTATATACTCTTTACCAGGGTTTTTCTATAGAAAATATAACCAGCAAGTTCGTCTAAAGTCATATACCAATCAGTTCCAGTTCCAACGGATGACTCATCTGTAGACCGTTCTACTTCACCTAAGTAATAAATGTGAGGAGATAAAGGATATATAAATCCCGCGATACTGTGAATACATTGGGCTCTGAAAAGATCAATATTTTTATCAAATGTCGTGAGGCAGGAAAATGTAAATAAACGAACCTAGTACAAGAGCGAAAGCGTGGGCCGTTCCCTCTCATTGTTATCATGCCACTTCTTCAGCAACCTTTATTAAATTTCATAAAATGGTATATACCACCTCCCTCAGTTTAGAAGTTGATGTAGATTACTCATCTAGAGGACATGTACAAATTTAAGACTGATTTAAGGTTCATGCACAGGGTGAACTCATTTTCGCACGGACTTTTAAATATTAAAAAGGCTATTTATAGAAAAGTAGTAACACGAACGGACGTGTCACGCTGACCTTCACACCCAACTACGCCCATTAAGGGCGCGGTGCTGCCAAGGAGCTCCCAGAGAAAACCTAATTCTACGTATTCTAAATTTGACTCATAGATGTGGCAGCGCTACAACTCGTGTAAGCACACACAATATAAAAATGGAGGAGAATGCCCTTTTTTTCACACTCAGCGCCAGTCTGATGGTTTGTCTGTTCCACCTCATCACAATCGCAGCTAAGGGAGGATTGCAAGCCCCACTTGTGAAGTGATGAAGCACATCGTCCATGGCCGGTTCGAAGCCTGTGATAGCAACCCAAGTTTTTCTTGGCGGGTCAAAACCAGAAGGGGTATGATGGTTTACATTAAATAAAGGCCCATGAGAAACTTTGCCGCATCAATCATTGCGCCATTCATTTGCAGCACTGACATTGCTTGAAAAGAGCTCTCAAGTTTTCTGAATCGGTGGGGACCTAGACTTCAGACGTTGAAATTCACTAGCTGTATCACCATGGACAGGAAGGGACTAGTTCATTGTTCTGTTTTAGTACTCTTGGACCAAGCTATTCATTATTCTTAGTCTAGGAGGTTCAGTGTGACTGAGTACAGGAAGCCGGAAAGAGGCATGGATTTAACTTTGTCAGTGATAACCCGCACGCATGGTTTGATTCAGTATATCAATCTTCCGAAAATGTGAGCTGTTCATCCATACTGTAGAATGTATTCTGCTGCTGAATTAACCAGCACAATAGCTGAAGTAGATCCAGCAAGTTTGTGAAGAGTATTGTTCCTTGTGGCAGCACTATCAGTTAGATGTTCTCAGAAAGACAAAGTTCGTTCGAAATTAACTCCAAGGTACTTGCGATGATAGTTGCGAGGTAAAGGAGTCCCACTGAGTGACACTTTTAGGGTAACTTTTTACTGCCTGTTGTTTAGATGAAAGAAACAGGTCTCTGTTTTGATGGTGCTTGTTGAAGTCTGACACCTTTTTCTAAAATACACACTCAAAAGGGTCAGGTCAGCGTTTATATTTCTCTATCTCATCTACTGAGGTGTGCTGAAATGCAAGTGCTAGACGATCTCAGCATATGCAAACTGGCGGGAGAAGGTAGCTAGTATGTCAGCAATGTACAAATTAAACAACAATGGTGAGAACATTGAGGGAGCCCGTTATTGAGAACTTTCAGTTTGCTATACTTATTGTCCATTACCACCTGAAGCTTCCGACAACATATTATTTGACAAATGTGTCATTAACTTGCATCCTGTCAGTTTTAAAGAACGTCTTATATACAATTCCATCTCAGATGCAGATACAGATCTCTTCAAACTGCTCTGTGGTCTACGAACATACCGCTCTTCTTTCACGAAGCCTGACTCGATGTAGTTGTCAATGCTGGAAATTGGTATTTACAGCTCCGATAGGGTACAAACCCCGCCTGTTCAGCTGGACGATGTTAAAAATTTGATGACTGATCCCTTTATTTTTATATAACAAACACTCAATAGGGCAGTTGGCCTAGGCCCTCTAACTTTCAGGGCGATCAGTAGGATTCCCTGGTTTAAGGAAGGCATTTTCTTGCATTCTTTTCACAGTGTGTAAGAAATTCAGGATGTATTCCATCCATACCTGGAGCCTTGCCATTTCTCATCCACTTCAGGTGTACCAGATCATCATCTTCAGTGAAGGGTGAAGGATATAGAAGGATAGTGTCTTTTCATAAAGGATAGTTCTCATTTTATTAACCTCTTATGGTGAATATCAGGTTTCAGTTTTGACAATACAGAAATACGACTGGTGACCTGATTAGGTGTAACTGTCGGTTTGGGTTGAGGAGTATGGGGCACTGTACCCAGCTTCTTCAAAAGGCTCCATGCCTTTCTAATGGAATACTTGAAGTCCATGGTCTTCATGGTTTCAGTTCACCTACAGCGTCTAGCTTCATCTGAAGCATGAGGAGGATTACCAATAACGTCATTTCTGCCTATCTTCTAATGTTCATTGTATAACTTATCACAAGCTTCATTTCAAGCTCACTTTCTTTCCTCACCTTTCTGGGAATATACTTCTTAGCTGTTGCAAACATGGTCTTCATATATCTACAGTAATTATGCTTTTGCCGTTTTTTTTTTGCTAGTGGCTTTACGTCGCACCGACACAGATAGGTCTTATGGCGACGATAAGACAGGAAAGAGCTAGGAGTTGGAAGGAAGCGGCCGTGGCCTTAATTAAGATACAGCCCCAGCATTTGCCTGGTGTGAAAATTGTAAACCACGGGAAACCATCTTCAGGGCTGCCGACAGTGAGATTCGAACCCACTATCTCCCGGATGCAAGCTCACAGACAGTAATTATTGACGTATAGTGAGTTCCGTCTTATATTACTATCAAGATCACTTGAATACTCCCATTTGGTCTTATCAAAGTTCCAGCATGGGAACGCTGAAGTACTAATGAACGACATTTACTTCAAGGAGAACAGGTCTATACTGATTGTGTGGGAAGTTATTTATTTATTTATTTTTATTTATTTATGTATTTATTTATTATGCCTTTGTAGGTGGCGAAGTTAGGGCTCTTGGCCCTCTCTTACACTTAACCACTGTAGTGATGCATCATTGAGAGCAGAGTTTGAGTGCATAATATTATATAGTAAATAATAACCTACACAAAAATACATTACACTTTTCTAACTCACATTCATTCGATCTTCCAGTCATACAAGTTAGTCAGCTACATTCAGTAGGTAGTCTCGGCAAGCAGTCTTAAATTTAAGTAATGAGGTGGAATTTCTGACACTGACAGGCAGGGAATTCCAAAGTCTAGAATCCGTCACAACAAAGGAATTGTTGTACATAGAGGATCGGTGAACAGAAATAGAAAGGGAGGAAACAGAGAGGGTATTTCTGCTGTGAATGGAGGACAAATACCTAAGCTGGGATGAAATGTATAGTTGTCTGTCTTCAGAGAGTAGTCTGTATATCTGTATCAGTATGTGATACGTTCGTCGTTTGTCAGGTTTCAGCCATGAAATAGTGTGATAGTATGGGGTGACATGTGTATCATAACTCAGACTGTATATGAATCTAAGGCAACAATTAAGCCCTCGCTGAAGTTTCGAAGTCTGCTCTTTTGTTGCGTCTACCAGAATGACGTCACAGTAGTCGAGGACGGGAAGCACTAGCGTTTGTATGAGTTTGACTCTCACATTAAAAGGTAAAATATCGCTGTTTCTTTTAACCGAATGAAGAATCGAAAATATTTTTTACACACATTCTTAATATATTAAGACCAATTTAAAGTTTCGTTCATTGTCACTCCAAGATCTCTCACAGTTTGGCTGAATGGAATAACTCTAACATTCAGTATAACCTGAGGAATAGTTTCGCATCTTAGTGTGGTCAACAATTTTTGAGAGCCAATAATGATTGCTTGTGTCTTGAAGGGGTTAAGAAGGAGGGAATTTTTCAAGGAGTAAGCATTAAGGCGCTCAAGGTCAGCATTGATGCCTGTTATGGCATGAGACAAATCAGAGGTCTTACAGTGGCAGTATATCTGCAAGTCGTCCGCATAAAGATGGTAGCTACAATTCTTTCAATTAGATGAAATGTCGTTTATGTACAAAATAAAGAGCAACGGGCCTAACACACTACCCTGTGGCGTGCCTTCCTTCCTGGTTAGCCAGTGAGAGGTTTGATCAAGGGTTATAATTCGTTGCGCGCTATTTTTGAGGTACGATGAAAAGAAATTAATAGTTCGTTGATCGAAGTAGTAAGATTGCATCTTGTTTAATAGAGTCTGGATGTTTATAGTGTCATATGCGCTACTGAAATCGAGGAGAGTAAGTATTGTCACCAGTCTTTGGTCCACTGCGTGCCGTATGTCATCAGTCACTTTGAGCAGGACAGTTGCTGTGCAGTGTCCCTTCTTGAAGCCAGATTGCAATGGGTCTAGGAGAGAATGGTTGTTTAAGTATTCCAACACCTGCTCATGAACCAGACGCTCGAGTGCTTTGGAAATCGCTGGTAAGATAGAAATTAATCTGTAATTGGATGGTAGGGAGGGGTCAGGTTTTTTAGGCACAGGGATAACATTGACTAGTTTCCATAGTGAAGAAAAGGTTCCGTTTTTAAGGTGGTAGTTAAAAATGTGGGTAATAATTGGTAAAACAGCACCAATAATGTTGTGTAAGAAAGTTATAGGGATATCATCCACTCCTCTGCCTTTTGATTTGATAGAATATAAGACGAACATAAATTGCGGTTTGGGTCACGTAGCTATCAGCTTGCATGCGGGAGATAGTGGGCTCGAACCCCACTGTCGGCAGCTCTGATGCTAGCGTTCCGTGGTTTCCTATTTCCACACCAGGCAAATGTAGCGGCTATACCGTAAGACCACGGTCCCTTCTATCTCACTCCCAGCCCTTTCCTATCCTACCACCGCCATAAGACCTAACTGTGTCGGCACCGGGCGAGTTGGCCGTGCGCGTAGAGGCGCGCGTCTGTGAGCTTGCATCCGAGAGATAGTAGGTTCGAATCCCACTATCGGCAGCCCTGAAGATGGTTTTCCGTGGTTTCCCATTTTCACACCAGGCAAATGCCGGGGCTGTACCTTAATTAAGGCCGCGGCCACTTCCTTCCAATTCCTAGGCCTCTCCTATCCCATCGTCGCCATAAGACCTATCTGTGTCGGTGCGACGTAAAGCCCCTAGCAAAAAAAAAACTGTGTCGGTGCGACGTAAAGCAGATTGTAAAACAAAATAAGAAGCGCAAGTTTGACACACGAGTTTTGTTATTTCACAAAACATAATATAAGAGAAATTCCATTGTCCCTAAATAACCACAGAGTAATAATGGTGTCTGTTTGAGTAAGTGAGTGAACAAGAAAGAAAGGAACATTCCTCTATTACTAATTACTGTCAACGTTCATTATAGGAGAAAATAACGAAAAATGATATTCACAAAGAAAAGGAATTGATAATGGAGTAGTGAGTCGATATCAGCCTGTAACTAATTGTAAAGAATGAAACTCGAAAAATAATTTATATTCCTTGAAGAACGGTCTAGTTAAAACTGGTCAATATCTAAGACAGTTTTGATCCATATCTAGGCACCGCTAATGTAAAAGTAACAAGGGAAATCTTTGAGTTGGAAACGACGAGTTCGAATGATGCGTGGAATGATAATCAACTAAGACATCAGAACATGTCTACACGCCCGCCATTGTTACATAGCTGTCTGCAGCACGACGAAATAAGCGATTCTGAACAGGAATCCGGCAGTTTCCTTGTTTGTGCTAAAAAAATATACGCCGCAAAATGAACTGTAATACCAAGAATGCAATGCAATAATAAAGCTACAGAATGTTGTTTATTGTATCACAGAGACACACAACCTGGAAATGTAAAGTTTTACAAAATCAAATGTTTTTCTTCCAATGTCTAACTCTAATAAACAGTAATTAGGAAAGTGTTACAATTTGTGTGTGTGTGTGTGTGTGTGTGTGTTACTTCTTTTTGTAAAGATTGTCCTTTCTTCACTTTGCCTTGCACCGTGTATGGCCTCCTCTGGCATTGTTCAGGTCTCTGACACGCTGGGGCATGCTAGCGATCAGAACATTGACGTCATCTTGAGAAAGAAGGTCCCATTCCTTCTGAACAACTCTAATAAGATTAGGGAATGTCTGTGGAGATTACGGACAATAAATATAATCCTTTTTAGACCTGTCCCATGCATGCTCAATACAGTTCATGTCCGGTGAATTAGCTTGCCAGTTCATATGATTTATATTGCTCTCTCATTACATTCTTTACTAATGCACATCGATGATGATGATGATGAGCATTGTCATCCACAAAATGAATTCAGCATGACATTCATCCCTAAAAGGTTGTACAAATGATTGAAGAATTTCTTTGGTATACCGCTTGGCCGTTAACGTCCCTTGAATTGGTATCAAAAGCGTACGATAGGACTGCCTATTCCCAGCCAAAAACATTACACTGCCATCTCCAAATGCATGAAACTCTTGAACATGCTGGAACATTCGACCGCATCCAATACGTCTCCACACTCTTTGTTGTCGTGTATCTGACTTAAGTGATATCCGTGATACCCTTCATCTAACCTCTAGTTGAGATGTTGGATGACCCAACTCGATGGGGATTCTTTATTGGAACACGTCGAATCGGTCGAAATGACCTTGACTGGACACATTGCAGCCAACTGCGTGCAGTTTGTACAGATACACGAATCCCGGTTGCCCTCAAGATCACGTAATCGTTGAGTAGTCGAAGATCCTCTGCGATGTTGCGCGGATATACCGATCTTGACGTAGCATCATCACCCTCGGTCGACCTTCCCTTGGTCTGTAAGTCATATCGTTGGTCTCACGGTACCTTTTCCATGTTTTCGACACAGCATTTGGACTAACCCCAACGATATGTGATACTGCTGCTTGTGTATCAATGCCACAATTACGGCTCGCTCAAATTGGGAAATACGTATTGCACTTGAAAAGTAAACACAAGCTGAAGCTCGCACTGCACTGTATATACTACCACCAGTATAATAATAATAGTAATAATAATAATAATAAAAATAATAATCTCGTGTGGCTATTTCTAGCCGAGTGCAGCCCTTGTAAGGCAGACCCTCCGATGAGGGTGGGCGGCATCTGCCATGTGCAGGTAACTGCGTGCTATTGTGATGGAGGATAGTGTTATGTGTGGTGTGTGAGTTGCAGGAATGTCGGGGACATCACAAACACCCAGCCCGCAAGCAATTGGAATTAACCAATGAAGGTTAAAATTCCCGACCCGGCCGGGAATCAAACCCGGGACCCTCTGAATCGAAGGCCAGTATGCTGACCATTTAGCCAACGAGTCGGACACTACCACCAGTCTTCACCTTAAATGGCATAGCTCACTCCAGGCTCAACACAGACCGTAGGCAGGGGCATCTGCTATATTGTAAACAAGACATTTAAATCCTCGTGTGTATACAGTGCTCTGTAAGGGGCTTCCTGGCCGAGGCGGTAAAGGCGTGCTGTCCACCTGGAAGGGCATGGGTCCGATTCCCCTTCAGAAAGTCGAAACATTTAAGAATCGAGATTTCCACTTCCGGAGGTGAACATGGTCTTGACGTGCCAGGCGTAGGGCTACGCAGTTTACCCCACAAAGTACCGGGGGTATGGATAGTGGTAGCCTATACCTCACTTTACCTTCCACCGCTCCAAGGGACTCCATGGCCTGTACGAAAATGACTTTGCTGTTTTTTGTACAGTGCTTTCTACCTCATTCAACAGGACCACACATGCCTTACCACTTAACGTGCCAATTCCACGATTTTCCAAACTTCATTGATGTGTTTGAGTCATCAGACCATAGACTGGTTTGATGCAGCTCTCCATGCCACCCTATCCTGTGCTAACCTTTTCATTTCTACGTAACTATTGCATCCTACATCTGCTCTAATCTGCTTGTCATATTCATACCTTGGTCTACCCCTACCGTTCTTACCACCTACACTTCCTTCAAAAACCAACTGAACAAGTCCTGGGTGTCTTAAGATGTGTCCTATCATTCTATCTCTTCTTCTTGTCAAATTTAGCCAAATCGATCTCCTCTCACCAATTCGATTCAGTATTTCTTCATTCGTGATTCGATCTATCCATCTCACCTTCAGCATTCTTCTGTAACACCACATTTCAAAAGCTTCTATTCTCTTTTTTTCTGAGCTAGTTATCGTCCATGTTTCACTTCCATACAATGCCACGCTCCACACGAAAGTCTTCAAAAACGTCTTTCTAATTTCGATATCAATATTTGAAGTGAGCAAATTTCTTTTCTTAAGAAACCTCTTCCTTGCTTGTGCCAGTCTGCATTTTATGTCCTCCTTACTTCTGCCATCGTTAGTTATTTTACTACCCAAGTAACAATATTCATCTACTTCCTTTAAGACTTCATTTCCTAATCTAATATTTCCTGCATCACCTGCCTTCGTTCGCCGATTGATATACAGTATATATTATATCGTACACGTCGGTTCACACAGAAGGTGGCGTGGACGATTCCCGTCAGGAAATTCAAAAAATTAAGGAGGGAGATTTCTACTTCTTGAACTGCACATAGCCATTTTTTTATTTTATTTTTTTTGCTAGTTGCTTTACGTCGCACCGACATATAGTTCTTATGGCGACGATGGGACAGGAAAGGCCTATGAATTGGAAGGAAGCGGCCGTGGCCTTAATTAAGGTACAGCCCCACCATTCGCCTGGTGTGAAAATGGAAAACCACAGAAAACCATTTTCAGGGCTGCCGATAGTGGGGTTCGAACCCACTATCTCCCGAATACTGGATACTGGCCGCACTTAAGCGACTGCAGCTATCGAGCTCGGTCACATAGCCATCAGACGTTTGGCTCTTAATGCGCATGCTCGAGGAACTGAATCCAATGCAGTGGGTTAACCTTTTAAGACAACATAAATGCAACAGATTTGTGCCGGTGCATTTACTGTCACGCTGTAGGGTCCATTTTCAGAGTGAATTTCCACCGCATTATTATTATTATTATTATTATTATTATTATTATTATTATTATTATTATTATTATTATTAATCCTTCGGAACTGGCGTGACACGTTACATGAACAACCTACACAGACCACAAAATGTAGAGTGAACGCGATCACTGTTAATACATTAGCTATATTACGTCATAGCAAGAGCGACGCGACCTCATCAAGTGTCGCTCCAGTTAAGCTACTGCCCCTTATCTTGGGATACACCGCACAGCTCGCCTACCTTGGGCCATTGTCTCCTCATATCGCAGAAGCTCTATTGTGCCACGTCGGGGTTGTGTAAATCAAATCCGAACACCTTTAAACGTTATTGCATGTTCGTCTACTGTGTAACAGAATTTGTCGGTACAGTCTTACAAGTAATAAAAGTTTTAAAGATGACTCTTTCATGGGAGCGTTCTTCATGCTACACAATGGTCAGTTCTGTTTTCTGAATAAGATATGAACATGCAAGCGGCTTACGTACGGTTATGTTCGTGTGATAAAATTGTAGCTGGTGTAGTTGTTAACGGTGAGTTGACTACTCGGTACGGATAGTGTTGTTGTAAGCTGCATTCACGAGACGGCGGCTTCCAGTATCAGTCGCAGATCAGAATATGATTTTTCGTAGTCTCCCTTTTTCACACCAAATGAATACCAGGCTGTACCTTAATTTAACACCCTCGGTGATCCAGTAAAGGACCCTCAGCTCTCTGGGGGGATAACCTATTTGTAGTGCTATTATTCATTTTGGAACCACTGAAGGAATGCTTCTGGAAGAATTTGTTTTTTGGCGGCGGGTGTAGGGGCGAACGCTATACGTGATAGCGTGCTCTTTATAAAAGTGATGATTCCCTTGACGAGAGGATCGGTAAGGAGCTTGAATAGATCAAGAATCTCACAAATATTTGAAGTTTGATCAGGGTGAGACGGTGCTTCCCTTTCTGATCAGGGGGCCGTGGTGTCTTGGGGAAGAGGAGAGTCAGGGAAAGTGAAGTTGATTTCACTGGTTGGTTGGGGGATCAGATTCAGAGGTTTGGAGGTTGGTTGCGTTGGCGTATATAACGTTAGATGTCAGTCTAGATGGTGGAGGACCCTGGCCACCTTTGCGGGTGGAAGGGAGTCTGGAGTTTTGCGAGCAGATAATTTTGAGGTTAATACTACTATTGCTACTACTACTACTACAACTAAAATGTTTTCATTCCTCCCCTGAAGAGGCAGGCGGGCCTTTCTGAGGCAGTGACGGCAGCCCCGGTAGTTGGCAGTGCGCTGTTCTCCGCAGTTGACGCTTCGTGGCTTCTGGTTTCTGTCTTCCTTTCGCCCGAAAGTAACAAAGTAATCTCATTTTCTCGATTTTCTCCACCAATCCCACTGCACTGTCGGTCTTAATATAACGCGAAGAGCATCCCTGACTTTTTTTTATCCGTATAGTCCTGATGCATCCTGTATACTGTAGCACAAGCACATGTTTCAATACGATAATTGTCAAAATCTCTTACATCATGAAACTTCTGCCCCAACTGTTCTACATTTACCGCAAATGTACCGTTATGCCAAGCATAGGTTTGTGTATTCAGTGACACACATCATAGGTAGGAATTTACGATATATTCGGAAGTCGATGTGAGTATCCATGGCTCAGGCGGCAGCACGCCGGCCTCTCACCGCCGAGTACCGTCATTCATATCCCGGCCACTCCATGTGAGATTTGTGCTGGACAAAGCGGAGGTGGAATAGAATTTTCTCCGGATACTCCGGTTTTCCCTGTCACTTTTCATTCCAACAACACTCTGCAATATCATTTTATTTCATCTGTCAGTTATTAATCATTGCCCTAGAGGAGGGCTACAGGCTCCGTCAGATGGCACATTTACCGCAAATGTACCGTTATGCCAAACATAAGATTATCTATTCAGTGACACACAGCATGTGTAGGAATTTACAGTACATTAGCCGCTACATAGGGGCTTCATTCATTCCATGCCTGACCCGGTCGAATGACTGGAAACAGGCTGTGGATTTTCATTTTCAGAAATCGATAAGTAGCAAATTACGAAATTCTTTCGATCCCACATAGCTTTGTGTCTCTAACAATCGTAGGATAACCGCTGAAGTACCGTCATTTCGGGCTCAGAGAGAGATTTCTAATAGTAACCCACGTGAGGATTTGGAATTGGTATTAAGACGACCAAATCACTGATTTGAAAAAGGTTATTGAATGTTCACAGTTCCATATTTACAACCTGTACTTCTGTTCACAATAATGCCACTTTTGTTATCCTGTCTATTTGCGAACAAAAGGAGACGAGCATATTATGAATCGGTCGACCCGTTCACTCGCTACGGAGCTCCGAATTGTACTGAGTGCGTGTAATAGAGTGCTCAAAGCACGAGGCCTCCACGGAGAGAGGTTGCATCAACGACCTAAACTTAGCATTGTAACATTTACAGTAGCTAAGACTTTGAATTATCTAGCCATATCAGAATATCGAATATATCACGCAGACTTTGACAGAAATATTCTGTGATAAACAGGCTAATTGTCATAACGCCAATTTTCCACGCGTGCAGGCCTGTGGAATGAGACCTGGTCATCTCAAAATTTTAAAAAATTCACGTTACCAACCTGGTGCGAGTGATTTCCTTTCCCTCATCTTTTATTTTGTTCACTATCGTCTATATTCGCCGTGAAATATATGGAAACGCATTATGTGAGGACCGAGGCAGTATCGTAAAGACATTGTAATGTGTTGTATTTAACGGTGACAATCTGCGGCGTGGTAGTAAACCAGACGCTGGACTGACAAAGATTACAGCTGATCGTTAATTTAGAGAGTAATGAGATGTACCGGGTCTAGAGCCCGCAGGCTCGCTGAAGTGTCATACAATAGAGTGTGTGTATTCCACCCTAAACCGTCGTAAAGCCAAAGGCTTACTTTGTCCAGGATTAAGGAGAGGCTACATGTACTGAGTTATATTTCCCAGACTGTGTTTCTAGATTGGTTCTGTTGTGAAGACGCCATGGCCTAATACGTTAAATGCCAGTGTGGCCACTGTACATGGACTGATGAGAATGACAGGTCTCGTATTTTAATATGATACGTTACGGTATTTAGATAATGAATTATTACATTATTTCGCTTAGAAATAACTGATGCCAGAAAAGTTAGAAGAGTATTGAGAGAAAGAGGCATGTAGTGAGTGGTGTAACTTGCAACAGAAAGGAAGAGATGTATTTTATACAACGAATATACTCCTGTCAAATCCTGGATTCGAGACCATCAAGGGTTATCACGTAGTGAATGGCGTGAAGCAATTAAGATGACAGCAAACATTACAGCAGTTAGATCGGTACCAGGAAGATCTCAGAACGATTCCCTCTGTAGGTGCTGCCTCAAGGAGATTGAAACTCTTGCGCATGTTCTGGGATCTTGTCCTAATGGTGAACTTTTAAGGAGTACGCGTCATCATAACATCCGTTCGTTAATTGCGACAACACTGAACGACCCTGGTTTCCAGGTATTTGAAGAGGGTCATGGCTTAGCGGACAACGGAAGCCACGGAAGGATCGACATCATTGCTTTCGAGAATAAGAAGAGAGGTTACATCATCGACCCTACTGTTCGCTTTGAAAGCCATAAGTCGCAGCCCTCAGATGTCAACCTCGAGAAAAGGAATATTTACCTACCAACAATTCCATACTACAGGAAGAAATACCAGTTAGAGGAAATCGACATAGTGGGTCTGATGATTGGAGCGAGGGGAACAATTCCCGCTTCAGCCAACAATTTTTGGCAACAGATGTATCTGCCAATACAACGTTAGTGGAGATTGCCATCATAGGCTTAAGGGAATCATTGATAATTCTAAGAAATAATTATTACAAATAGGTTACCATCAAAATTTCTCAAATATATATTTACTAAAAATGAATGTAAAAGTATACTTTGTAGCAAGGCACCCTCTGCATGAGAGGAAGTATTTCATAAAATAAAATAAATAATAGCCTGTTAGTAGCCTAAATGTTGCGAAAATCATCTGTCTCCAAGCAGAGCAACTTGAGCACCAAAGCGAGAACTCAGAGAGGATGGAAACTAAGACAGCATATCTCCAGACCTTAAATGAAGAAAAATACCGCTACATTCGCTGATAATAAAAGTGCCGTTTAACTCGACCTCAAATATTTCGTCAAAGGCACTACAGGAATGTTTATCGAAAATGTCGTCTCTTAGCACTTAATCGGTTAAATGACATCAGCGCTGTTAACTGGTGGATCGAAAATGTAAAATAACAAGTCGATACATCAAGCTAAATCTAAGATATTTCGAACTTGATCGGTAGAAAATATTATTAGGAGCGAATCATGACAATATCGTTGGAGTCAGTGTAACTAACCTGGAATGTATCTCCTTTAACTGCACATAAAACTCTCATTTGAAGACACTATACTAAATTTGTCTTTATGAAACAATAAAAACTCTGATTCCACTCACTTTGCAATTTTATTCAATAATTCACTTCGCAACGCGTTTCGGTGACTGTGCTCCATATTCCGGTGGTGAAATGCTGATAAACATTGTTACTCTACTCTATAAAACTGTTTACAAATAATATTATAGTATATTTAAGAGAAGGAGCTACGTACATTGTAAATGTAACACCTATGTCGGGTCATCTAGAAGTGTGTGTAGTTTCAGAAATATGGGATATAAAAACTTTCCAGTCTGTCAAACACACAAAATTTCAATATAAATTATAACACTATAAACATACCAATGCAAAATACACACATAAAATACTGTACACACTAATATTCTTTGCATAATAGTGTATATTTTTATAGGTTTATTTTATATGTATGCTTATGCTCGACGACGCCGAAATATAAATATAATTTGCCAGAAAACTGAATCTTAATGAGGCTCATCGTAGTTCAAGTTTTATTATGATACAGGTTCTCCACCAATCAGAGATCAAGTTTTCATTATGATACAGGTTATCCATCAATCAGAGTTCAGATTTTAATTATGATACAACTGTTTGACCATTTAGGTAAAGATAACATCGCATCTGCACTCATCGCACTAGCTTTGCACTTGTTTCCAAAATCAAACATGTCGGACACACATATTAACATCAATGCACCTTCTATTTCCAATATTCCACAACCACAGGGCACATTCCCGCAAATTCACTTCAACTGTACAATAAACAATTTGTATTTGAAATAAAGCTAGGTTATGATAACCTTCTATCAAAGCTTTGAAAACATACGACATTGTCAAGGTCTCTGATCCACTCACGGAAAATCAATAACCCAGCGCATGCTCTCTGTTCAGTGAACTCAACTGTCAAGCGACATCTCGACAGAAATTTATGAATATTTAAAAAATAGAGTGATAATTATCGTCCAGCGTAAACAGTCCTACGCAAATCACCTATAATGGTAATTAAGAAACGAGTATGGTTATAAAACGAGCGAAGTCATTATAGGTTTGTTACACAATGTACTATACTACAGTGTTATAATTTATATTGAAATTTTGTGTGTTTGACAGACTAGACACTTTTCTTATGTCCCATTTGACTTAGTCGACACTGGGAAGTATGGCTTCCTTCTTAACAAAAGTTTCAGAATACACAGTTGTTGCTAAAGCTTACGATTGTTTTTAATTATTCATTTTACCGGGCGAGTTGGCCGTGCGCGTAGAGGCGCGCGGCTGTGAGCTTGCATCCGGGAGATAGTAGGTTCGAATCCCACTATCGGCAGCCCCGAAGATGGTTTTCCGTGGTTTCCCATTTTCACACCAGGCAAATGCTGGGGCTGTACCTTAATTAAGGCCACGGCCGATTCCTTCCAACTCCTAGGCCTTTTCTATCCTATCGTCGCCATAAGGCCTATCTGTGTCGGTGCGACGTAAAGCCCCTAGCAAAAAAATTATTCATTTTCTCTTTTATCATTGAGCATGTGCTATGGATCTATTAATTAATACCTATTAATTGATAGTATGCCTTTGCTGGCGAGATGTAGTGTTTACAGTGCACTATGTCTTCTGGTATGGGCTATATCAAATTTGTTACTTTCATTGACCTGTCACAGTCTCATCCTTGGCTTTGACAATATGAAAGTGACTGAGGTATGAGTGATGCTAGTAATACCATTCCTTATGCAGCCAGTCCCTGTTATGAATGGTGTGAAAATATCGCTCATAGGGTCAGTTGGTGCATACATTTCAGTGGGCTTGGCAGACTGATATGTAAGAGCAACTGCTGGCTCGGTGAGGAAAGCAACGGGAAACTACCTCACTCCTCGTTTCCCTAGTACGCCTCTTCAGTGACGCCTAGGCTATTTATGACAGCTGTTGGCGAAGCTGCAGAGGATCAAACCAGCCTTCGGGCTGATTACCCAACATACACATACATAATTGATAGTGTTTTTAAAACGTTCTGTTTTATGCCTTTTGTATGTTTCCGTTTGCCGGCCCCGTGGTGTAGGGGGGTAGCGTGTCTGCCTCTTACCCGGAGCCCCCGGGTTCGATTCCCGGCCAGGTCAGGGATTTTTACCTGGACCTGAGGGCTGGTTCGAGGTCCACTCAGCCTACGTGATTAGAATTGAGGAGCTATCTGACGGTGAGATAGCGGCCTCGGTCTAGAAAGCCAAGAATAACGGCCGAGAGGATTCGCCGTACTGACCGCACGACACCTCGTAATCTGCAGGCCTTCAGGCTGAGCAGCGGTCGCTTGGTAGGCAAAGGCTGTAGTGTCATGGGGTTTGGTTTTTTTTATGTTTCCGTGTAGAATGGTGAGGGAATTTCGTATATCATTTGGTACTTCATGTCTTGTAGATGTGCAGCAACTCATTTATCATGCTTATGTAGCCAAAAGTGCCGCCATTTGTTTTTGAAATATTTAATTATTTTAATTGCTGCTGCATATTGCACACATACATACACACACACACACATTCCTAGCCCGGCTCCTTGGCTGAAATGATCAGCACGTTGGGCATCGGTTCAGAGGGCCCCAGCTTCAATTCCTGAGTGGGCCGCGGATTTTAGCCGCCTCCAGTTAATTCATCAAGCTCGGGAACTGGGCATTTATGATCGTCTACATGCAAGACATGGCACTGTCAACCACCACACGATCACGCAACAGTGAATACATCTCTCTACAAAGGACTGGCGTCAGAAAGAGTTTCCGGCCGTAAAGCTGGATTTTATGCACATTGGTGCCGACACAAGATTTTTTAAATTTTTTTATTTCATTTCAATATAGGCACCTGAGCCAAGGCTCTTGTTGGTGCAATACAAATAAATTACAATGGCAGCTATATTCACAATGTAATTACAAAATAAAATACAGCATATAATTTAACATGATGTAATAGATAAGATAGGACAAAGCTTCCTAACCAAAATTACCATACTACTTCAAGTATTTAGTTACATTACTCTTGAAGATAGATAAAGTTGGTACCAAAAACCAAACCCCATGGCACTACAGCCCTTGAAGGGCCTTGGCCTACCAAGCGACCGCTGCTCAGCCCGAAGGCCTGCAGATTACGAGGGGTCGTGTGGTCAGCACGACGAATCCTCTCGGCCGTTATTCTTGGCTTTCTAGACCGAAAGTTGGTAACATTTTTCTACTTTTTGGAAGCGAGTTATACATAGTTATAGAAAAATGCCAAAGAGAATTTTGACCATAACTAGTGGAATGAATCTGATTGTAGTGAATATTATGAATAATTCTTGTTTCATAATTATGAATCTGTGAATTAGTAATTACTGATGTGTTTGAGCGGACCAATTTGTTTTGAATTTTATAGATCATACTTATAGAAGCCTTTATGCGGAGGTTTGGAAGTAATAATATATTACAATGTTTATACAGATCTTTAGTCGGTGTCAGAATGGGCAGTTTGACAATTATTTTTAGTGCTCTCTTCCTAAGGACCTCTACCTTTTCAAATAATTCTTTATTACAGCATGCCCAGACATGTATCATATAAGAGATGTGGCTTTCAATAAGAGCATAGTAAATACCCTTCAACAAGCCACGAGAGAACTTATATCGCAATCTACTGAGGATACCAATCACAGGGATAATTTTATTACAAATGGTCCTAAGAATTTAGTACTGTGTACTTTCATTACTCTGTGATTGAAGAAAAGCAGATTTTTATCCAAATTTAATACATACAAAGGTTTGTGAAAATATATGTAGTTCGTTTTTGTTAGATTTATAGTTAATCGGTTGGAATTAAGCCATGTTTCAAGTAATCGAATACCCTGCTGCATGTTTTGTTCAAGTTTCTGATTGCTAGAGCCTGTATAAAAAATATTGGTGTCATCAGCGAAGATGGATAGTCTTCCATTTAATTTAAGGTGACCAATATCATTAATGAAGATAAGAAACAATAAAGGCCCCAGCACAGAACCCTGAGGCACACCAATGAATATCACCTTTACATTACTCTGATTATTATTACATGTAACAAACTGCTCCCTATTAGATAGGTAATCAACAAACCAATCCAATGCAATACCTCTAATGCCTGCTACTTCTAATTTATGTAATAGAATTTTATGATCAACTGTGTCAAAAGCCTTTTTAAGATGTATAAATAAACCAGCTGCTAACATACCTGAGTCTAAAGCTTGTTGTAGTTTAATAATAATATCCTCAATAGCATTACTGGTACTCGAGTGAGGTAGGAAACCATACTGAAATTGATAAAAATATGTATTATTTAACAAAAAATCTTATAATCTTTTTTTTTACCACTTGTTCTAAAATCTTAGATAAAGAAGGTAGTACCGAGATTGGTCTGTAATTACTTACATTAAATTTATCCATGTCTTTATAGATTGGTACAACTCTGGCGATTTTAAGTTTGGCTGGTACTTTACCCTCTGATAGAGATTTGTTAACTAATTTTGTAATGTGAGGTATAAGAAATTTAGAGAGTCTCTTTATAAGAGTACTACTAATACCAAAACAGTCAACACTACAACTGTTTTTAAGATTATTAATTATTTGTTCAATTTCATTTTCATTAGTAGGGGTTAAAAACAAGGAATTAGATGGGCCAGGATCAAGGTGAGGGTATTTACACTGAGGAATGTTCTTAGCTAAAGACAGACCCATATCAGTGAAATAGTCATTAAATATAGTTGAAATTTGACTAGAGTCAGTCACAAACTTATCATTTACTTTCAATTGTATTTCTTCATTTTTACAGTAATTAGTTGTTAAAATATTATTAATAACTTTCCACTGATTATTTGTGCTGTTTAACCTATTGATATAATAATTATCTTCTAGATCTCTTTTCATTCTAATAACCCTGTTGGGTATGTCTTTATAGTCTTGTATTAACTGCTGTGAAATATAGCCACATCCCATACTAAATCTCATCTGTTGTCTTTTAATTTTATAATATAAATTATATTTTGTTTGATTAAATTTAACAGCTCTGAAGTAAACCATGGGCAAAAGGGTCTAACTTTCTTATTTAGATTAGGACTTTCATTTTTAACTGAAGCAGTACTTTCTTTAAAATATGTCATTAATTTATCTGTTATGATATCCAAGCCATCCTCTTCATTTATAGTCAATGGCGTTTGAGACATGTATTTTTCCATAGATGGGACATGGTATTTTGTAGGTTGCATTGCATAATTTCTTTGTGTATTCATTTTGGGTGTAATATTAATATCCAAGATTAATAAATTGTGATCACTCAGATCATTTATTATGTTATATATTTTGTATTTGCAGACTCTGTTTACGTAAAAATGGTCTATAAGTGTACTAGTTGTCAATGAAATTCTAGTAGGAAAGAGAGTGTTACATGAACGCTGATTATAACACCCACACAGATTCTGAAGCTCAGCAAATATATATGACTGTGTTCTAATTTATTTATATTAAAGTCACCAACAGTAATACAAAATGTTTTGCCACCTTTATTCCAAATATCTTCTAAACATTTTAGAAAATCTTTCGAAAATTTAGTATGAGGGTTATATACTTCTACTAAGTGAATGTCATTCACAAAACCCTTTATCTCAATTAATAATATACTACATGAACTAGCATTACTGTTAATAGATAATAATACATTAGCCTTATACGGTTCCTTTATATAAATGGCAATTCCACCACCCCTATTATGTGATCTAGAGCAAAAGAGACCATCATATCCATTCAGATTGAAATATTTTTCTTCCTCAGGAGAAACCCATGTTTCAACAATTACAATGTGTTCAGGATATTGTGCTTCCTGTACTGTCTAAAGTAAATTACTCCACTTATTACGAATACTTTGGGAGTTGATATATAGAATTCTAGTTCCATCTTTGCTAGTAAGCTCCTGTAGTTCACTTAGTTGGAATTCAGAACCTTCCATAAAAATAACATGGATTATTCATCTACCTACAAGTAAATAGCCTACCTAAGTCCTAAGGGGAAGAGAGAGCTAAGACATCATCTATGTTTCTGATATGTATAATGCTAGAAGTATCATTTCTCCTTACAAAAATTCTCCCTTCCCTTGACCACACATACTTGAAGCCTTTTGCTATAAGGTCTTTAGCTCTCTTAAGAAGACCTTTAGATTTAGCTGTTAGGTGGTCATTGATGTAAATAGCATGGCTAGTGGCATTAATATTAAGTGCAGTGGATGAAAGTTGCCTAACATTTTTCTTTGCAACCATAAGTTCATGCTTCTTCCATCTATTCACGAACTTAACCACAATAGGTCTAGGCAGAGATTTATTGGATGTCGGAGTTCTATGAGCAATGTCAATGTCTGTTTTATTGATCACACATCCAACTGGTGACCCAATATCCGTGACTAAGTTGTATACATCTTCACTTTGTAGTTCTGGTATACCATGAATTTCCACGTTATTACGTCGCGAGTATTGATTGAGTTGATCAATCTCGTCACAAGATCTGGATTTCATAGTTTCCAGTTCTAATTGCAGTTCTTTTATTTTTGTATCTTTTTCATTCACTACCTTTCTAAGATCTTGAATAATCTTCGTATTGAAGTCGATGCTGTCCTTAAGCCTATCAATTACTTTATCGATTAGTCGCTCAAGGATACAATTGAAGAACGTAGAAGTACTCAGTATTTCACGAACAGTTGATTCAAAATTGTCAAGTCCACTTTCAGCAACTCGGATGTTAGTTTCGTCCACTTCGAGACACTTTAACTGACCCTGGGTATCCATCATGCTGTTGTTCTTGTTCTTATTCTTTTGCTTTTGCTTATTCCGTGACATAACCTACAATTACACTATCACCAAGTGAGAATACGAAATTATATAATTACACAGCACTTTAAGGTTAGCCAGCAGTGCGTGATTTTTCCTTTCAATAGTCACTCGGAAATGAACATTATTATACGTAGGAAAACTTCAAATTCCTTTAATAGCCCGCCACAAACACTATTATAAGAGACAAACATACATCACACAATATTAGAGCCGCCATGTTGCAACTTATCAACTGGGTAAAGCCCAGGAAAGGAGAGAACATACATACATACATACATACATACATACATACATACATACATACATAAATACATACATACATACATAGCGTGGCCTACAATGCAGAATACTCCGGTATTCCTCGGCGTGAAACACACTGAACAATTTCATGATTTCCAAAGAAGCGCTTGCGGCATTCTATCATATATCAAAGAGTCAAAAAAAACCCTTGTAGTATGGCCGAGAATTGAATTTCAAGCCACTTCTCTGTTCAGTTATCTGAGGCTGACTGAACCTCATTCCTGTCCATCAAATCACTATTAACTTTGCGGCAGAGCCAGTAATCGAACCAGGTCAATTGAGCACGATTAAGAAAAGTTCTCACTTCCAGCATAGTTAAAATAATCTAAATCACTGCCAAAGAAGATCTATAAACGGTGCCCGTAATTAGTCCATGATATATGTTATTTATCCAGAATCTGAATACATTTAATAATAATAATAATAATAATAATAATAATAATAATAATAATAATAATAATAATAATAATAATAATGGTTTCATTTCCCACTACTACTTTTACGGTTTTTTGGAGATACCGAGGAGCCGGAATTTTGTTCCGCAGAAGTTCTTTTACGTAGCAGTAAATCTACCAGCACTGGCATCACAGTACGTCTTTTTGCAACACCAATAATCACCATCCCACAATTTTCATTAGGGTCGCAGGACAATCCAGGCTCAGTTCGGTCTCTAGGTTGGTGGGTTTGATTCCGGCTCAGTAGCTCTACCGGCACTCCTACGAGACAAAATTCCGGTACTCGGCGTTACCGAAAACCTAAAAGTAGTTAGGAAGACCTAAGAATAACATCATTACGAGTATTTTAATTTGGTTTTGGCTGGAAGTGCCCTTCTTGCCGCTATTCGCTTGTCACCGTGAAACTTCTGACTTTGTGCTCTGCTCTTACGGAATTCGAATCTGTGACTCTCGGTTTGGGATTTAAGTGACTAGACCTTCATTTCATAGTTCATTACTACAAATATTTAATCCATTCACGTCTCCTCCCATGTACCTTAAAATTATTCATAATATTACAAATACCGCAGTGCTTACAGGTAGAGGAAGATGGGATTCAGTCCATCGCGTGAGAAGAATGTGTTCTCTCACAGAAGAAACACGAGGAAGATTTGTAAGACCATGATTTGTGGATGTATATGTTCGCGTGCGGTAGATCATGTGGCGATCAATACCTCATTTATCAGTCTCACATTCGCCAAGTTCTGCAAATAGTGTATAACATTTATGCTCAGGAAAGAAACCGGTCCCACTACACGAAGTATAGAGGAACAAGCTCGCAGTCTTCCATAACTGGCCCGTGAAAAGGAAGACTATTCAAGCTATATGTTACGTTACTGCTATAGAGCGCTGAAAGGACGGATATCAAACATTTATTTTATGAGTATCGTAAAGAAGTCATTTCAGGGGAACAGAATATATAGCAAACAATGACCTTAGTAAAGATAACCAATTGATGTGAGGCTGATTTCAAGGCAAACCCGCAGCGAATGGCATAAAACTTTATATCATTATCCAAATATTCCGGCGATATCTTATTTCTTTGGTTCTGCGATGTGAGAATACCACAGCTTGCCCATTGTATTTTGAATGATCTTTACAACAAACAAAGTTGAGGCCTTGACAAATGGTGCGGGTGATTATTGTTTTAGAAGAGTGGGAAACCCATGCAAGGCCCACATATTAGAGAATACCCTGCATTCCTAATGTCCTGTAAAATCTGGTCCGCTCTTAACAGAGTCCACACTAACTTTAGCATATGTGATGTCTGCATGCAAGTGGTAAAACTTCATCTCCTAACTACAATTGTGAATCCATGAATCAAACAGTCACACATGTCTTACCAGTACTGCCTTCACTGGTGATCAGAGCGATTTTCTGAATGTGACTTAAGACTACATACAGGACATGAAAATTTGTTAGTAAATAATAATAAATTTTTTCGTTATACGTTATACAATGAAGTATTATTCCGTGTATCACTTTTGAGTTTACTCTTTGACTTTTGTACATACATTCGAATGTGACATGAAATTAAAATACAATATGGAACACACTGGGATCAGAGCATACAGTCCTTGCCGACCTCTTTCCTGATAATAAGGAATTCCTTACAAAACTGCACGTATGAAACTACCCAACTAGAAAACAATAAATAATATCAATCACACAGAAACATAAATTCTCCTCCTTCTAGTAATACTTGAATGCCATTCTTAAAATATCCTCAGATTAGCTGAGCATGGTCAAACTTTAAAGTCATACGTAATATTCGGAACGTAATTATGTTGGACGGTGATAACGGAACGATGATGATAACGATTTTAAGTATTAACTGATATATGAGACATTTCTATTGAAACTCCGAACAGCAATGAGTGTAAAACGGATTATTTATGTATGTTATTATGTTTTGCGATAAAATCTTAAATTATTTGCAAATATTGGATTAAATGATTTATAAATTGCATGGAGATATGGTACTGTTGATACTTTTTGGAAAATGCCTACAAAATGAAAAAGTTAATGCCGAACTTGCTTACTTTTAGCGCAATACAGACCAATGACGGCGATCCTCTTGCAAGTGCATCAAATTATAAAATGTACACTGTTATTAAATTAAACATTAAAAAAGTGTATTTTATTCCTTGTTTAAGAAAGTATTTCTTTACAGGTATGCTATAGTGTAATATTTATATTGAAATTGTGTGTTCGGAAGACTGGAAAGCTTTTAAGGCTACCTTTACTGAAAAGAGTCCGCCACTAGTAGAACTCGGGGTTCTAATGTCTTCCATTATCACTGTTAAATTTATTTATTTACTAAATGCCAGTTGTTTTGATATAGGCCAAAGGCAGGTATTTATGCAAGTGGAGGCACACGCTTCCCCTAGTGCACCCTCACTACACTGTCTTGCATAGGAGGCTTGCAGTGGTGTCTCAACGGCGTACTGGCGCCAGCGTCTTGGAGAGGTGCAGCATTTCAACTGACGAGCCCGCTGCTGCACTGGGGCGAAACGCTGGTAATTTCACGATTGAAAAAGCCTAAAGACTTACGAGCTTGAAAGTTTTATTCATTAAATAGATTCATATTGGTGTCACTATGGCGAATTTACCAATGCAAACAGGATTCGCTCTTTACTAATTGTAGTTTACGTTGCTTGTTTGGATTAATTTGTATAGACGTTTTAAATTACCTCCACGGCCGGTGTTCATTGTCGTCTGGGTAGCAAGCTGGTATCTAGTACCTAAGATAGCCTTTTCCATTCGGCCTTAGTCAGTAGTTTTGCGAAGAAGGCAAAATGCACAATTCACTATGTCATTCACGTAGGCATATAAAGGAACAGCCATGCACAGAGCAAGAGCAACCAATAAAATTACACCGATGGGACGTTATATTATGATCACTCCCACCCAGGAATATTTATCGCAGGTCTACGGGCTTAGTGTGAGTTATGCGTCCGACATCAGAATGGTAAAATGGGCTAATCTCTTCGAGTTTGATAGAAGTCGAATTGTGATGGCACGACACTTTGGTAACAGCATCTTGTTGGCTGTTCTCCTGCCGCTCTTGGGAGCACGTTTCGAACGTGGTGAAACGACAGGTAAACAACGACACGTCCCCTAGCCGTAAGTTGACAGCAGCTTATTAATGCCATAGGCCAGCCGAAATTGACGTTAATTGTTCGGAGCGACAGCAGGAGTTCAGTTCGGGAAGTTACCTAGAGGTACATTAGTGATGACCAGCGAACACTACTGCGCATGGGACTACGGAGTCGAAGACCCCAATGACTGCACTCCAACGACAGCAGCGCATGAAAAGGTACAAAATGTAGGCACTGCGGATGATAGTAAATAGGTCGCATGGTCCGATGAATCGATATTCCTGGCTCATGGTGTCGATGTCGATTGCCACAGGAGGCTATTGCATCTGGTTGCATCTGTTAGGCAGAGACAGGTCGTTGAAGGAGGTGTGGTGGTCTGAGTCCTGAATGATGTTCCATGGGAAACAATGGGACGATATTTCAGTACTGCAATCCCTGAGAGCTGTTCAGTTTCTTGACGTTATTGGGAGCGTTCATCCATTCATGTTCTCTACTTGTGACGACCACTTCCAACAGGACAATGTGCCATGCCACACCGTCAGGATTGTGAAGGACTGGTTCTAGTTATATTTGCAATAATGTCGTTGGCCCCAAATAGCCTGGATATGAACTCAACTGAATATTTGTCAACCGACTTGGAGATGCAGATTCGTATTACATCACCACTGCTCTGTAGTGTTCGCCAATTTGAAGGCCAACTCTTGCGATTGAGGTATGAGATACTCCATGATACATTCTGCCACCTCGCTGAATCGATGCCTCAAATGATTGGTAGAGGTTCTACGAACTAAAGGTGGTCCTACAGAGTATTAGGTACGTGGTCATAATGTAACGGCTCATCGGTCTATATCAAACGTTGTAATTCATCTTCGTATTCTCAATTTCGCTAATGGGTACGCTCATCGTAGCATTTTCAACAGAGGCGGTGACAAGACCGAACACTGAAACTGGTCCATATGTCGCCCAGATGGTATCAAATCTGATTGCATCATTACACTTTGCATATCGAACTTCAAAATTATTTTAGGTGAAAACTCGTAACTTCTGTTCATGACCATTTCTAAGTCTAAAGATGAATAAGACCATGAAATAAATTCTCACGAACACACATCATATTGGAATGCTATATATTCGCATATTCATAATAGCTGAAGACTAATGTGTCATCTGTGAATCTGGGCTCACTGATAATTAAATTTCAACCCCGCTGTTGTACACATTTTCATATGATATATTCAATGAGAATGTTGAGTACTGTTCACGTAATTTCTCTCACGTCAATCACTGCATGCTGTACTGTATAAAATCAATATGAACTATAACGTGCTCCGAATTTTTCTACTGTTTTATGGATTCTACGTTTACTACGCTGCATATGCCGCTACTAACCTGCCTGTGCTCTCTTCGCCCGTCCAGTTTCAACTGCTCGTGCTGCTTACCCTCCCTCTTTCCTTCCCCTACCGCTTCGCTGCGCATTGGGTACTGTATGCTCTCGTCCTTTCTGGACGCTTCTACCTGAATATAAATTGGCCTGCTCTGGGCTTGAGCAGCGAGTTTGGATGAACACGACGATTTGTGTGGAGGGAGGACTTGGTTTTATTTTGCTACCAGCTGGACTGTGTGCAATCTTTCTTTTAAAATGTGCTTTTGTATACCGTTGAAAAGCTACGACTGCTGGACGGGTGAGCGAAAACTTTAATTTATTTCATTTCCATGTTGTTCTTTGAACTTTCTTTTAATGCTGCACTTCCTTAATTTTCAAATTGCCGTTACTGGCTACCAATGACATTTCATGTTGATAATAAGCTAACTGCAGCTATTGATAGCGGTACCTTACTTTGGAATTACATTACCATCTCACTCCGAAGTTGGACTTTGTGATACGTCAAGTGATTGCTGCGATATGAACCATTGAAATTCAACTGTTTTCCCGAGCAAACGCATGAATTGAATCAATTGAACTATCACCTAGCTTCTGTTTGCTATTTTGGAATTTCATCGATACTGACTGATCCTATTTTTCCAAATCCCTGTTGGCAGCCATTTGTACTGTTTTCTTTCACGTCCCTCCCCTTTCCCCACCTTCCTATTCCGCATCCCTTCCGCGCTTTTTTTCTTCTACATGTATGATTGTACAGTGGCCCATATGTCTTACAAATTTTAATGTTTTTTCGTGTTCATAAGTAAATTTCTGTTTTCCTTGTGTAGGACATTCCTCATGTAAAAGAGGTTGTATTATCATTGAAGGTTTCGAGTCTAGCTGTTCTCTTTGAAAAACAATCTGAAAATTAATATGGTCGTCCCATCTGTTTTTTCTTTTTTGGAAGTCAGAACTAACTGACCTTTGGATGATTGTTGTTTTCTTTGTTTTGTAAATGTTTCTTCTGGGTGTTTTTTGCTAATATATTGTTATTATGAAAAATCTATTTCTTCTTTGCCCTTTTTTTGTTGTCGTACGCCTTTCCTTGCCCTCAAAAATTTTGTACCTACCTCGGTTCCTCTGAATACATGGACTCAGTGAAAATGCTTCCATTATGCGCTCTGCTGAAAACCTTTCACCTTGAAAATTGAAAACTACCTGAGAACTTGTGCACGGACGGACTTATATTTTTTTTTTTGGAGTGTTGTTACATCCCTTTTGCTACGCCATCACGTGCGTTCATTGGTACTGCGTCAGTTGGATTAGTATCCTGGTTTATGCCTTGTGTTTTTCTTGGTGCATTGTCTTACCATTCCCATTCTGGTGCATGGCGAGATCATATTCTGAGCGTACATACTTTACCCTAAAATACGACACAGACCTACCCATACCTCCACGTCACACACACACACTCAGAGACCCCCACAGAACATCCTTCTGCGTTTACAGATCGGTGTAGAAAATATGGAAACGAAATAATACCTGCATTTTGATATTTGTTTAATAATTCGATAGTTTTTTGTATCGTGTTTCTACAATTACTGTACACTTGCCCTTGCTACATAAAATGTACAACTGAATAAATTAGATTGCTGACTGGGATCCATGAAATGATTTTCTTGCTACAAGGAAAATACAGTAAATAAACTGTACTGCTGTTGGTTACGGATCTAACATATTGTCAGGGGAGCTAGTTGATAATGGTGATTGCTATCTTAAGAGGATAAAACTACGGGATTATGCCACCTATAAATCGTAGGTGGTAGTGATATCCGTTTTGAAGGTGAATTATAGAGATATAATAACCTCCTTTCAACTTTAATCAAAGGTGTCCAAACTTTTTCAGGAAAAAAATAATTATCTACAAAATACATGAAAGGGAATAAAAAGTGTGGAAATTCAGGCTTCGACAACTTCAGAACATCAAGAATTTACCAAGTAAATTCGGATGGGGAAAAAGGAAGGTGAAAGCAATGTCAAACTCAGGAACGACGCCTGGGGTTGGCATTCCTTCTGAAAATATTGCCCAATAAATAGAACTTTGCATTGAATACTAATTACGGTGGCGATTCATATTTCGTGTAGCGAGGACCCAGCTAGAGAAACCAATTGATAAAGGAGGCTTAGGCCTTATAATAGTACCTGAAAAACACTTTTTATCGGAGAAATATTACAATCAGCTTGCGAACAGGACACATCACTCCGGAGTTCTCCTCTGGTCCAAAACAAATCGATTCTTACGTTTGTTTTGCTACAAATCTGCCTTGCAGGATTTGAATATCAGATGCTCCCTAATGACGATATACCCACTGTACAACTAATGTACAATAGATTAATAGAGAAAAAACCATTATCTACTTCACATTACGGAAAAATATCCCAACACAACTGCACAAACATTTGGAAGACTTTTCAAATCATAGAAACAGGACAAAAGAAGTTCCACCACGGAGTTACACTATCTCCACTATGTAAGAAACCTCACAAATTCACAAACTGACTAGCTGTAGAACTGTCAACGACGTTTGGAAGAGGATCAGTGCAGCGCTGAATAAGTTGACGGCATTCTAGAGCCCTACTGACGTCTATCGTAGGTGGTGACCTTGGATATTAACAGATGTCGGAATGGACTCGCTCAAACTTGACTCTCTATGGGGTATCTATCCTGCACACAAATCAATGACAGGTTATCGTTCATAAGCTACCGACAAGAGTGCGAGTGGAAAATAGAAAAATATGCTATTCCCGAAGCAAGAGAACTCTTTAAAGAACTCCAAAATATTCTGCGATGGATGTTATGTCTCAGTGTTACATTCAAGTAATATTGTCGTACCCTTTGTCTTATATTGCCATATTTTAAGAAACTATTTTGTGTGTGCGTGATTGTGTCGTGCTGGACAGTAAAATATTTACATTAATCAAAAATGTTAAGCATATTTGCAGTTATACACAAAATTCTTATGTTTCATTTATGGTTAATTATTAAGTACGTTATTAAAATCATGGCAACCCTGCCTTCTTCACATATAAGGTCATTCGATTTACGAATGGTAAACAAATCCAGTATACTAGAGTCGAGGTGACGTCCGAGCAATCTTGTCTGTGTGCCTCGCTTCGATGCACTATGCACAGAAATACCTCGTCATGCGTTGTCTATGGCAGGTCACTTCACCTTAATGTAACAGAACAGGAGACAAGTTGGCGTTGCCAACATTGTTCACGTAAATTAAAGTGCTGTCTCGAGGTTGTGGAAAAAGTTCCAAGACACCTGTTCAGTAGCAGGTCGACATAGTCCACGTGAAACAACAGCTAATCAAGACCGGTATATAGGCATATCTGCACTTAGACACTCTACACGCACGGCTACTACTCTACGCCACGAGCTACGAGACGCCACAGGAGTTTCTGTGCGCAAAAGACCCCGTGATGGGGGACTGTATTCAAGAAGACCCATCAGGATTACTTCAAATGGATGACATCACAGGGTGATGAGTACCCATGGGCTAAAGAACATCAGACTCGGACACGAGATCAGTTGTCGAGACCGTTGTTCACTGATGAAATGAAAATTGGTTTATACCCGATGACAACTATCTGCGCATATGGATGAAAAGAAGGGGACGTTACAATAAATCAATCTCAGTAGAACATCACCAGCAGCTTGGAGGTTCAGCACTATTTTGGGCAGGTAACATGTTCGGCCGCTGTACAGCACTGGTTCAGATTCAAGGAAACATGACAGCCACGGTGTACGAACACAACATTCTCCGACCCATGTAGTAAGTAGTTTTGCGAAGGCTGTAGGATTATAACGCTTGTCCACACCGTGCAGAAGCTGTGAATAACTAATGAGGAACGTGAGATCCGTAGATCCAGCATCGTCCAAGGACATGAACTGCATAGGCATGCTCTTTCGTAAAAGAGCAATTTACAACCTTCAATATCCAAGCAGTAATGATTCGCCTCAAAAAAATACTAGAAGATTTGGTACTGAGCATGCCCCCTCGAATTCATGTGTACCTCAGGGTTCGTGGATGACCAACACGCTATTGACTCATGTTACTGCATTGAAAACTGTCTTTGGTTTGGCATGTTCTAACTTAGGAGGTTCCTTAATTTGTTTGGTTTAGTCACATAGTGAGTGTTTCTCTTTTTATACTGGGTCCAAAGTTACCGAGAAGAGTACATTTGCACTGTATTTACTATTTTGAGTTTCACATAAAATAATATGATATCGGTTCCACCTCAACAACAGAATCTGGTATATGCTTTGATAAATGTAATTCGTAAACATTATCCTGGTTATTTCAAATACATGGAGGCTTTTGGAGACGCAAGAATGGGAAAATGTTAGACTGGGAAGGAAGCGGCCGTGACCTTAAGTAACATACAACCCCCGCATTTTTCTGGTGTGAAAATGAGAAACCACGGAAACCATGGAAAACTACCTTTACGGCTGCCGACGTTGGGGTTCTAACTCCACCATCTCCAGAATGCAAGCTCACAGATACGTGACTCAAACAGGGGAGTAAATTCGCTCGGTATATAAACTGACAAAATTAAATAGACATAATATACAATTCCTGGGAGAAATGATTACATGCACGTGGCAATAATATTGTCGGCCCCGTGGTGTGGGGGTAGTGTGCTTGCCTCTTACCCGGAGTCCCCGGGTTCGATTCCGGCCAGGTCAAGGATTTTTACCTGGACCTGAGGTCTGGTTCGAGGTCCACTCAGCCTACGTGATTAGAATTGAGGAGGTATATGACGGTGAGATAGCGGACCCGGACTAGAATGCCAAGAATTATGGCCGAGGGGATCCGGCGTGCTAACCACACGACACCTCGTAATCTGCAGGCCTTCAGGCTGAGCAGCGGTCGCTTAGTAGGCCAAGGGCCTTCAAGGACTGTAGTACCCTGGGATTTGGTTTGCGACAATGCATTATTTTATTACCTGAAAGTTTTGTTTTACCTACTTTTATATTTCTTGTTGCCAACGGCCGTAGCCGTGTTGAAACACCGGATCCCGTGAGATCTCCGAAGTTAAGCAACATTGGGCGTGGTCAGGAGTTGGATGGGTTGCCACGCGCTGTTGGTGGGGGGTAAGGGAATGGAGGAGCGGAAGGGAACTGGCCACCCTACCGCACGTAAACTCCGGCTCAGGAACAGCTCTGCGGAGGTTCGGACCTGCCTTCAGGCAGAATAACCCTTGCTTGCATATTTCTTGTTGCAATGAAATACTTTTTGAGGGGAGAATTTCTCTTCTCGTCTGTTCTTTTTCCACAAAAGCATGGCAATGAAAAGTGAAACTCCCTTCTTTCCCTAGAGAGCGTACGTTGTTTCTCGTGGAAACCAAGCCGAAATATGCAAATACAAATTAAATATGGCCTAATGATACACAGTCGACTGGTATACATAATCAATTTCAAATGACACAATGCCTACGCGGTTTCGTCCAATGACAGTGGATGAGGAAAATTAAGTCCATAAAAGAATGTCTAACAGCAAACAATGTCTAATAAGTCATAACGTCCACCTATCGTACGCCCATGAACTTTCAGTTGCATATGAGGTCCAATAGTGTAGCATGTACGGTATACAGGATGATCCAAAAATCCGTTAACATTTGACGAGGCAATACTTTATGGGATATTGGAGGTAGAGAGGTAATAATTGACACGAATTATTGGCATGACATGGGGTTTTATTGACAACAAAATAAAGTACACAACGTGACCAATAAATGGCGCTTCATATGATACATAAGCAATAATTAGCATAACAATCGAGATTTAGGAAAGACGATCTTCTTGATAACACTTGCTTAGTATGTCGGCTGTCATTCATCGACGATATCTGTAGTCGAGGGACAGTGTTGTGAACAGCACTGTACAGCATATCCGTAGGTATGGTGAGAAATTGCCGCGGTATGTTGTATTTTATCATCCTTAACGAGGTCGGACGATCGCGGTTGACTTGCGACTGCAGGTAACCCCACAACCAATAATCACACGGATTGACTTCGGGGGACCGGAGAGGCCAAACATGACATGCCGCGATTGCAGGCGCATTTAACGCCCTCTTCCACGACAGCTCCTTTTATACCGTACACGGGTCTCATGCGGTAACACTGACGTGTTGCTGTCCAGCACCACCTGTTGGCCTGTTTTGCACTCGTTGTTGATGTGAATAAGACCCCATGTCGAGTCAAGCATGTGTGGCCATTTGTACCTGACATGTTGCTGTCCATCACCATCTAATGGTAATTTTTCTTACTCTATTCTGATGTTAATAAAAGCCCATGCCATGCCAATCATGTGTGTCCATTATTACCTCTCTACTTCCAATATTCAGTGAAGGCGCAGGAAGGCTAATGTAGTAAGTTCGCAGTTGCAATGAAGGAAATTCTCTAAGAAAGAAGTGAGCTTCTCGGCTGCAGGAGGCAGAACAGACACGTCCCACCACATCTCTCTACAAGTTGGCATCGTTTTCTCTTGAGCAATCTTTTGTTCGGCCGGATGGCCTTCACCTATATCTGCTACTCAGCCGACCTCAATTAGCAAATCAGTTGACGCCTCGTTGGCTGTCGACTTCCCCACGACCATGGCTTTCTGCATAATTCCCGGCGTGGATCTTGCCATCCCCGAAGATGACATCTTCGACGACCTTTGTGCCGCTGGCCTTCCGGTCCACAATGCCTATCGACTGGTTGATGGCCTCACCTCTACACCTTCACAGATTCTGGTTCATTTCAACGACGAAGCCGTCCTTCAACGTCTTTACACTTTGGGTGCAACGATTCACTGTCAGATCTATGCAGTGGTGCCAACCCCTCCATACATTGAAAACCAGCTTTCTGCCAACCCAACCCTTGTCCCAACTGTCCATGAGCCTCCATTTCAGACGATGCTTCTGCCCCCAGCTCTTACCATCCCGACAACCACCACAGTTACCACCACAACACCATCCGTTCTTCTCCCTTCCTCACTTCCCATCACCTCTGTTACAACTTGTCATCCCTCCCCTGTTATGTCGTCCTCTCTCCCTATTTCTGCGTCCCCTGCCTTTCAGCAAGTACCTGCTAACCCGCCGGCCTCGTCTGTCGCAGTTACGCCACCGCCATCTCCGCCAGCTAACACCGCACAGCAGTCATCATCGACCCAGCCGCCTTCACCGTCCACTTCTGCCGTGTACAGCTGTGTGCTCCGTGGAATCCCTCCAGACTTCTCCGACAGGGACATCCTCCAAGAACTCCGTACAGTCGGCGTTCCCGTCCGACGAGCCATTCGGATCCGGAACGCCTCCGGCCCAACTTTTATGGTACGCCTCCAGCTGCCTACATCCGAAGCGGTTCAACAGCTCATCGGCACCGGTGCCCGTGTCCACGACTATTTTTATCGCGTCGAGCCCTCTCTTTCCCCGCCTTCACCTGGTCGCCAGCCCTTAGATAGTCCATCTCGTCGTCCCCGGCCAACTCATCCTCCCATTTTTCCACCTCCACCAGCATGCCCACCCCCTCCTCCCAACGGCTTCCTCCCTTCTCCCCTTCCAACATTTGACCTCCTCCGTCTTCTCACCGGTTCTCTTAACCATCTAACCGCTTCCCTCCATCTTCTTACTTTACACATCTACCCCGGCACTTCCTTTTAAACTCCACTTCCTCCCTTGCATTTCACTTCTTCGCTCACGCATATCTTGTATCTTGATAACACATGAATTTGTAATCACATCATTGTACTAACTATTTGTAAATCTGTCAAAAAAGCTCTAGATAACCTACACATCCTTAACCTCATCTCCTTAACTTATCCATTCATACTTAGGCATAGGCACAATTCCCCTCCCATCTCCTACATATTCACATCCGTTACCCACCTCCTTCTTACGTCACATCTCCCCAACCCGCCCGCATCTCTTGGCCAGAGAGAGGGCGTTACCCTCTAGGTGGCCCGTCCCACCCCTTCAGGGTGGGGAATGAAAGCATTGTTCGTTAGTTAGTGAGCTTTCGGACAAAAGGTGGTGGTGGTGGTGATTATTATTTTAACACTAATCAGAGGGAAATAATGGAAGGAATCCGACACTTCGAAGAATGAAGATATCGGCCAAAGGAAGACAAGGGCCACGAAGGGCGTGAAAATGAAAGACTCCCTAGCCCTCGCAAACCTAACAGCGTCTGGGTCAGAAAAGAACAAGAATTGACCAAGGGAGGTCGGATAGGATAGATGAAAGTGAGAACCTGGCACAAGTGGAAGCAATGCCAGGACTCAGCTAAGGGCCCCGTGGGCGCCAACCCACGCTCCAAAGTTCAGAGCCCCTGGGGCCTTTCGGACAAAAGCGACATTGGGTAGACTCAGTTTTCGATTATATAAGAGATGTAGAACTAAAGGAGGACACACATTTAGTTTAATTTTAAAACTTTGAAAATTATAATGCTCCATTAACCTGACGATGAATACTGAATATTCAGCAAAAATCACGAAATTGTTTTTGACCAATCGAAACATATTTATTTACAATACTCTGTGTACAAATACAGTAAATGCTGTGATGAAATAATGGAAAAACTGCACGGAATGTTGATCGTCAAGTGTACAGGATAGGTTGTTCTATGCGTTATCTCCACAAATAGTTGACATTGTTTACAGCACGCTAGGAAAACACAGCGAGCGATCGCTGCGCAAGGGCGTCCTTTGTGTACCACCTGCAGCTCACAGCGTCAGGTATTCCTGAATCAGTGCGGTGGTCTAATTAGCGTACGGAAGGTATTTCGATATCACTGAGTGAAATTTAAGCACTATATTTAGAAGTGTACGGATTGAAAATTGAAGTGAACTTGAAAGTGTGATAAAGTACTGAAAAGGTCATTGCCCCTCTCTATTGACTTAGAACTTCTCAAATTTTGTAGGCTGGATGTCATTTCCCAATTACTAAATGTCAATATGCAATTTGCCACTGTGCATTGTCCGATGTTAGAGGAAGTTCTGTTTGCTGATGTCACCGGTGAATACCTATATTCTACAAATGTAATCATTTCCTTTCTGGAAGTTTGTTCGAGATCTGTCACGTAAAACCAATAAACCACTTGGTAACGAGGTTGTTTACTTTTCTCACCTCCAACAACCTTCATGGTGTGTATAGAAATGGCTTTTCTTTAATGCATTTTGCAAACATATATTTCAAGTCACAATCATTCTTGGGCCACATCATTTAATTCGGCGAGTGCTGTATTTCTTGTATAATGTGTTAAATTAAAGTAGAATATGCTTTTTCAGAGGACCTACTTGTTCAATAGCGACACACGAATAGCGTTATCAGCAGCCGCATGCACCGTCACCATAAACCATTGTTAAGCAGTCCGACTCCATGGCTAAATGGTTAGCGTGCTGGCCTTTGGTCACAGGGGTGCCGGGTTCGATTCCCGGCAGGGTCGGGAATTTTAACGTTAATTAATTAATTTCGCTGGCACGGGGGCTGGGTGTATGTGTCGTCTTGATCAACATTTCATCGTCATCACGACTCGCAGGTCGCCTACGGGAGTCAAATCGAAAGACCTGCATATGGCGAGCCGAACTTGTCCTCGGACTCTCCAGGCACTAAAAGCCATATGCCATTTCATTTTATTGTTAAGCATAACTACAGAGAGTGAAAACTAAGCCTGTCTACACATGCTGAATCAACTGCCTCTACCTATATTGTTTTTCCAATCCGCAGTTCTATATACGTCCTCAAAACATTCTCCCGTACGCACAGCGAACACATTAAAACGGATATCTTTGTATTTACGGTTTACACACAAATGGGAAGCTATTATGCTCCGGCCTGAGTGGCTCAGACAGTTGAGGCACTGGCCTTCTGACTCCAACTTGGCAGGTTCGATCCTGGCTCAGTCCGGTGGTCTTTGAAGGTGCTCAAATACGTCAGCCACGTTTTGGTAGATTTACTGGCACGTAAAAGAACTCCTGCGGGACAAAATTTCGACAGCTCGGCGTCTCCGAAAACTGAAAAAGTAGTTAACGGGACGTAAAGCAAATAACATTATTATTATTTTTACTATTATTATTATTATTATTATTATTATTATTATTATTATTATTATTATTATTATTATTATTATTACTAAGCTATTATGCGATAATATTATTAGACAAAGGAAACCACGAGTGCACTCTTTAAATATATTTAATCTAGTATGGAATTTTTACTATTTGCTTTACGTCGCACCGACACAGATAGATCTTATGGCGACGAAGGGATTGGCAAGGCCTAGGAATGTGAAGGAAGCGGCCGTGGTCTTAATTAAGGTACAGACCCAGCATTTGCCTGGTGTAGAAATGGGAAACCACTGAAAACATCTTCAGGGCTGCCGACAGTGGGGTTCGAACCCACAATCTCCCGGATGCAAGCTCACAGCTGCGCGACCCTAACCGCACAGCCAACTCGCCCGGTAATCTAGTGTGAAAGCCTGTCTTCGACAGTTGAAACTGTTTGTTCTTCTTCATCCGTCTACCATCCAGGGTTGGCTTTTCCATCGCACTCAGCGAGGGATCCCACCTCTATCTCTCTTGGAGCATGAGGCTTTGTGTCGGGCATAGAACTGCGAAAGAAGACCAGTACCTCGCCCAGGTGGCCTCATCCGCTATGCTGAACAGGGGCCTAGTGAGAGGGTGGGTATGTGATGATCTGGAAGGGATTGACAAGGAAGAAGGGAGGAAGCGACCGTGGCCTTAAGTAAGCTACCATCCCGGCATTAGCCTGAAGGAGAAGTGGGTAACCACAGAAAACCATTTCCAGGATGGCTGATGTGGGAATACAACCCCGTCTACTCAGTTGACCTGCCGAGACTGAGTGGACTCCGTTCTAGTCCTCGTACCACTTTTCAAATTTCGTGGCGGAGCCGGGAATCGACCTCGGGCCCCCGGGGATGGGAGCTAATCACACCAACCACTTCGCCACAGTGAAAATGCTATTTGAAAAGTAATTGACAACTTGAAACCTCCTGTACTGTATCTTCTAAATGAAAGTTGCACTTCCCATATTATATACATGTCAATCTTCTAAAATCAGAACAGGTATTATAAGATTTCCTTATAAACCATTTGGTGTATAATTGTAGATGGGAGATGTTCTTTGGCGTCTATGGATCAAGCTTACCCAAGAGTACGCAAATGGACAGAATTTCTACAGGAACAATACTGTTGTCTAGCTTCAGCACAGTCAATCTCGTTGCACAACCAGCTTTGGTCTTCAAACAGCGAAGAAGAATTACAACGCGGGACTAAATTCCGGCCCTCGGCGTCTCCGAAAACCGAAAAAGTAGTTAATGGGACGTAAAGCCAATAACATTATTATAAAATATCCGTTCAGTGACGTGTCCTGATATGCATAAACCAAATAGGTCATCACTTCGAGCACTTGCTAACGTAACTTACCATTGTTGTTGCAGTTCGGTCCCCACTACCAATCCCATCTTTGTCGGACCCTGATGACATATGGGCCTTTCTTAGGGCCAGATACACTTTCATTCACTTAAAATATGCATAAAAATGGATATGTCACGTAGATTAAGAGACGATTTCAATTAACTAACTAAATAAATAAAAATGAGTATGCTTTTCCCGGGCTCAAAGTTGTCATACGTAGATAAGACTGGCGCACCGTTGCGTTCGGCTTGCTCTTACTATCTTCGCTAAACTGCACCGCGGCGCACTGCGTGTAGATGACAGTTCATGTCATAGTTTTAACACGGTCTCAATATCCACTTCGTGTTTCTCAGACATTTCATCTATGTATATAACATCACTATTCTGTCTGACTTTCGCAGCGGTATTGACAAAATGGCACACAGTGGTCTGTGTTTAAGCAATGAAACTTCGTATCAATGTAAGAACATGTGTACGATGTAAGATTGTAACTATCACCACCACATTCTATTAAGTGGTAGGCTGGCGTTTGACTACATGCACTAAGCCACAGCTGCGAGTGAGAGTTGTACTGTATATGCCTTAGAGTACGTGGCTTCTCCAGTTCGCTGTTTCGTACGCTCTCCACGTCACTGTATCGTCGTTTTAAGCATTAATTTCGCGTTTTGCTATACCCAGACGCTTGGCACGACGTCTTATCATAGTTGCATGGTAGACCTACATACGCTAAATGACTGAAAGGATTTCATACTTTTCGAACGGCATACAAGGCGGGAACCTTTATTACTATTCCATATCATTTGCAGAATGTGCCATACGAGATTCTAGCAGAGAAATCGACCTGACGACGATTTCCCAAATTTGTTGGACTGCGGAACAAGTCATCGGTAGGAGCAGCTGATTGACGTGATATAATTATTACATTCCTCGTTTATCTATTTGTACCCCCCTTTCGACAGCCCTGAAGATGATTTTCTGTGGTTTCTCATTTTCAAATAAGACTGTACCTTAAATAAGGCCACGATCACTTAATTCTCACTCCTAGGCCTTTCCTATCCCATCGTCGCCATAAGATCTACCGGGTGAGTCCGCTGCACCTGACATTTGTGTTGTTAGGCAGTGGTGTGATGGTCGTTTCTCCTTTGTCGTATTGCAAGCTAAGTAGTGCAAATCTTCTTGGTGGTGTCGCGAACATCGGAGCTGATGGGGAGGAGGAAAATGATGTTGAAATTACGCTTGAGGAAGTGGAGAGGATGGTAAATAAACTCCATTGTCATAAAACAGCAGGAATAGATGGAATTAGACCTGAAATGGTGGAAGTATAGTGGGAAGGCAGCGACGAAATGGCTTCAAAGAATAATAAGATTAGCATGTAATGTTGGTAAGGTACCTTCAGATGGGAGCAAAGCATTATTGCACCTATCTATAAGCAAGGGAACAGGAAGGATCGCAACAACTATTGAGGTATCTCATTGATTAGTATACCAGACAAAGTATTCACCGGCATCTTGGAAGGGAGGGTGCGATCACTGGTTGAGAGGAAGTTGGATGGAAACCAGTGTGGTTTCAGACCACAGTGGGGCTGTCAGGATCAGATAGTCAGTATGCGCCAGGTAATTGAAAAATATTACGAAAGGAATATACAGTTGTGTTTATGTTTCGTAGATCTAGAGAAAGCATATGACAGGGTACCGAGGGAAAAGATGTTCCCCATGTTGGGGGACTATGAAATTAAGGGTAGATTATTAAAATCAATCAAAGGCATTTATGTTGACAACTGGGCTGCAGTGAGAATTGATAGTAGAATTATTTCTTGGTTCAGGGTGCTTACAGGGGTTAAACAAGGCTGTAATATTTCACTTCTGCTGTTCTTAGTTTGCATGGATCATCTGTTGAAAGGTATAACGTGGCAGGGAGGGATTCAGTTGGATGGAAATTCAGTAAGCAGTTTGTCATATGCTGACGCCTTTTTCTCAATGGCAGATTGTGAAGATTGACAATACGTGCAATGAGTATGGTATGTCAGTACGTAAGAAATACTATAAGTTAATTGAGTTCCATGAAGTGTGGCTAATCAACTAAAAAAATGTATTCCCGTAGGAACAGCAATGATTATAGTGGCGGAGGTAAAGTAGGCTCGTGTATCTAAGTCTATTCCTACCGTAAACATGAGGCCACAGCACTAGTTGCAAATAGAATTGAATGTCAGATTAGTGATACAAAGCTGAAACAGGTAGATAATTTCAAGTATTTAGGATGTGTGTTCTTCTAGGATGGTAATAAGGGAAGTGAGATTGAATCAAGGTGCAGTAAAGCTAATGCAGTGAGCTCGCAGTTGCGATCAACAGTGTTCTGTAAGAAGGAAGTCAGCTCCCGGACGAAACTATCTTTACATCCGTCTGTTTTCAGATTAACTTTGCTTTACGGGAGCGAAAGGTGGGTGGATTCAGGATATCTTACTCATAAGTTAGAAGTAACAGACATGAAAATAGCGAGTATGATTGCTTGTATAACAGGTGGGGACAATGGCAGGAGGGTACTCGGAATGAGGAGACTGGATGAACTCGATGGATGAAGCTGTGCGCATGAACCGGCTTCGGTGGTGGGGTCATATGAGGAGAATGAAAGAGGATAGGTTACCTAGGAGAATAATGGAGAATAATGGGTAAGAGAAGTAGAGCGAGACCAAGACGACGATGGTTAGACTCAGTTTCTAACGATTTAAGGATAAGAGGTATAGAACTAAATGAGGGCACAGCACTAGTTGAAAATAGAGGATTGTGGCGACATTTAGTAAATTCACAGAGGCTTGCAGACTGAACGGTGTAAGACATAACGGTCTACAATGATGATTGATGTATGTAATAAATAGCCCACGACGTGAGGGTATTCGGATACATTCGCTTTGGGTATGATTCTCGAAGTACAAAATGCAAATACAATTTTCAGGGTAAAGTGGGATTCGAGCCCGCCTACCAACCGCAGTTGTATTAGCAGCACCCCAATTAACCTATGACACCACGGCGACTCCAACCAGCAGTTTGCCGGAAAGAGTACTAGATGGACAACTAATTCCGCTTCGCAGATTCACATGTGCTCTCTTTTTATGTCATCGCTTTTGGCGTTCATTTCATAATCTTCCGAAAGCTTACATAAATAGCACGTACTTTTTTCCTAATCGTATGGCTGTTTGATCTATTGCGTGAATACCTGTCGCATACAGGTTTTCGGAAAGTTGATGGTGCAGTAAGTGGGACGACTATTGCTTGACGTACGGCAAAGGAGAATCGACCATCACACCACCAGTGACGTTCGTTGGGATGCCTAACAACAGAAATAGTCAGGCGCAGCGGACTCGCCCGGTACATGTGTCGGTGCGACGTTAAACAAATTTATGTTTGTTTATTTTAAACATTTTAAGGGAAAATAATATATGTATATATATTATAATAAAACCGTATTAGTAGCAGTAATTATAAACACACTGCAAACAGTTAAGCAATATTAAAAACGTTCAAGCTTAATCTCAGGTAGTTGATACTTGAGATAAGTGGAGTTTATCTAAAAAGAAGTGGGCAAAGTGGGATAACGTAATATTATGAATGACATTAACATATACAGTATGTGTAGTTTTATTGTCATAAACGCCGCATTCTACGAATGATGTTTCCGTGAAAACTGTGCCCAAATTCCACTATTTGACCACTCCTCAGAAACATGCTCATAGGTGTGGCTGAGGTAAGGCCTTTCATTGGAATTAGATTTCGGAAACATCGCACACAACGTGGGATAAACAATTTTAATAATGACTTATTTCATTTCATTTCTGCATTCAAATGTAATTGTCAATTTGTGTTCCTGGCTCCTTGTCTGTTTCCTATTTCTGTACATATAACATTTAAGCTTTTCAGTCTGTTGAACACAGAATACGAATTTAAGGAGCATTCCAACACACCTGGAATTCATAATCAGTAACACTTTACTAAACGTAAACAATTTTGTACACATAGAAGCATGATAAAATATAATTTTGATAGAATCAGAGGATGTTTCTGGGGAATGAAACATTTAATTCCGTTAATAACAACAATAATAATGTGTTTTATTTAACAGGTATGTTGCAGTGTTCCATTATTATTATTATTATTATTATTATTATTATTATTATTATTATTATTATTATTATTATTTTCACAATTTGCTTTACGTCGCACCGATGCAGGTAAGTCCTATGACGACGATGGAATAGGAAAGGGCTAGTAGTGTGAAAATGGGAAACCACGGAAAACCATATTCAGGGCTGCCGACAGTGGGGTTCAAACCCACTATCTCCCGAATGGAAGCTGTTAGCCTTTATATTTCCTTTTTGTTTTCCTTTCGACAGACTGAATATCTCAAATGCTGTATCAACTTAAGTCGAGATTGAAAAGATTTGCTTCCTTCTTAACAAAATATATATAGTCACACTAGATTTGTTTTTGAAGTGTGCGATGTCCCACTGTGCGTTGATGAATGTTTTATGAAGCAGATGTTACAAGTCCTGTATGTCGATGTCAGCGGTTTCGAGTCCTGACTAAGTCTACCCACTTTATAACTTCGTGTATTTGGAAAGAAAACTCTGATCAAGTGATCATTATCATTGTGAAACTGCACGGAATAAGGGTGGAGATCACTGGAATGACTCTGAAAGAGGGAGTATTAATAGAATCTCGTTATCTATAATTTCCGCTCCAAATGAACGTATGCTTCATTTAATTCCAAATTTAAATAAAATGGTAGGTTAGGGAGTTCTTGGATCGTAGCCCGTGCAATGACAGAGGCTGACAGAAACAGGAAATTGAATGTGCCCCTAGAGAGAATTGGTACGTCGATAGGTAAATGAGAAGGGAAGGCTGTCCGCTGCACGCGCGTGTTACATCTGCTCGCTGATAGGTCATTACTGTGAGCAGACAAGGAGGAAGAAGAAGAAATAAGGAGAACTGGATCGTTCCACAAAGAAACTGAAGAGCGAAGAAGGAAGTATACATTACGAATTGATGAGTCTGATCGCCGGGTAATTTGACTGTTTACTAATTTACTGACTTTCTACTGGCGTAGTTCTAGCAGGAAGAGTTACTCCAAACTACAGGAAACCATCGTTTCAATACCTGTGTGACAGCGGTCATAGTAACTGTCTTCTCCATAGGATGGGATTGATTATCTCGAGTTTACCGTAGAAAATCACCACCACCACCACCACCACCACCACCACCACCACCACCACCACCACCACCACCACCACCACCACCACCACCACCACCACCACTATTGTTGTTTTAACAGCCCTCTGTTAACAGTAAACAGAAGATCAAAAGAAAAGGTCCCCATCTTTCAAAGGAAATAGATGTCGGTAAAAGAAAGGGCAGGGTGGCGAAAGACGTGAAATTGAAAGACTACTCAGGCGTCGCAAATCTAGTATCATTGGGAGTCTTAACAGAACAATGGTCGAATAAGGGACGTCCACTATGAAGGATGAAAGTGAGGAGCCAGGCAGAAGTAAGTGTAACCAATTTCTGACCTAATTAGAGGCCACTTGATCACTAAACCAAGTTCTCAAGTTGAGACAGTGGAAAGCTTCATACAATGAAAGTATCGGCAAACGAATCGGAAGAGTCGCGAATCATGCATAAATAAAAGAAGCTTCAGTCATTGCAAACCTAATAACGTACATTAGTTGAAGAAAAGTTGACTGTGAGAGGTCGGAACAGGAAGATAAAAGCATGATTTTGGCGCAAGAACGTGGAAGAAATGCTAGAGCCAGCTGGTCTCTAACCCACGCACCGAAGTTGAGAGCTGGTGGGGTATCGTCCTTTTCATTCCTTTCCTGCGAACGACAGGTGGATATGATGAACTACTTTACCAGGATAATACCGGACAGCTGTATGTCAAGCCCGTTGAGAGAATTGCGAGCAGCGATGGTGGTGACATCTAGCGGTACGGTGTGGCAAGTCCTGGAATAGTAAATTTGGCTTTGCTACCGTTGAGTAAATTAGTACTAATTCACACATTGGAAATATTTGATAAAATAATTGAACAATCATAATGATTAAGAATGGAAGCTTAAAATATATAAAGGGCAGTCAAATGACAACCGAATTCCACGTGAAAGTTGGCAACACTGTTGTTACGTATCGACACTGCCATCGCTGTGGTAGAACAGCATAGTGACAATTTACAGGTGCATGCAGTTGTGGGGTTATGTCTTTGTTGGTGCGTGGACTGGTCTAGTGTGTTCGTCCAGCTATAGAAATGGAAGCAAGCAAAGAAGAGCTAAGAGGTGTGGTTCATTTTCTGGTGACGCAGCGCTATGAAGACACTATGCAGAAACTGCGACGCGCCATAAAGTCAAAACGCCCTGGAATGCTGTCCTGTTGCATGGTAATGTTCACCCCCGTACTTTCAATCTGGCGACCTGAGGAAAGACATTCGTGGACGTCGATTTCATTCGGACGAGGAAGTGCAAGAGTGGGTGCGATTGTGGATCAGTCTCTTTCTAAAAAAACTGGAATTGATCGTCTCGTCTCCCAGTGGGATAAATGCGTGAACACTTTTGGTAATTAATTTTGAATAAAACAATTCCATGCCCACGTTGTAGCGGTGTTCTATTTTCATTTGACTGCCTTTACACAAATCCTTCGTCATAAACTTTCAAAATAGCATTATGCAGCCGAAGTCGCTGGAACCACCCAGGCTCATTTTGGTTTTGGCCGGGTTTTAAGGACAGATGCCTTTCCCGACGCCACGTGATCTTTGAGATGAAAATCTCAACCCAGAAATGACCGGGATTCGAACCTTAGTCAGCAGTTAAGCTACTTAGCTAATCACGCCCCATAACAAACATAAAGTGAACCAGACATAGGCCATTATTTGTCCTATCGTCCGGCTCCATGGCTATATGGTTAGCGTGCTGGCCTTTGGTCAGAGGGGTCCCGGGTTCGATTCCCGGTGGGGTCGGGAATTTTAACCATCATTGGTTAATTTCGCCGGCTCGAGGGCTGGGTGTATGTGTCGTTCTCATCATCATTTCATCCTCATCACGACGCGCAGGTCACCTACGGGTGTCAACTCAAAAGACCTGCACTTGGCGAGCCGAACATGTCCTCGGACACTCCCGGCACTAAAAGCCATACGCCATTTCATTTCATTTGTCCTATCCACTGTAAAAACCAAGCATCATGTTAATATTCAAAACATTCAGACAGAAAGACTCCCGTAAAAATAAATTAGGACACCTTTTGGTAGGTGTCCACTTCACTCAAGATTTATTGTAGAAACAATACATATGGAGTACATGAAATGATAACATTTTCGGATCTATAGCTCAAGTCGTTCCAAAGGTATCTGGTATGGACCCCTGCTGAAACACCCACAGTACGCAGTAGCCTCTGGCATCGAGTCGATCTTTTACATGGCGAATAATGTCTTGAAATGCATTATTCCACGCTTGCTCGACCTGTTCGCGTAACTCGATAAGAGCTGTGAGTGGACGAGTCGCACGAGTCATTCATCATTCCATGATGTCACACATGCTCGATTGGAGATAAGTCCAACGAACGTGCTGGCCAGGGAAGTTTCTGCAGGTCTTACAGAGAACGTTGAGTTGCACAGGTAGTGTGTGAGTGAGCATTATCATGCTGGAACAACACATCACCTTTATTTTGCAAGAACGGCAGAATAACAGGTCGAACAACATTCTGCACGTACCAAGCGCTGGGCAGCGTTCCCTTCACAAACACCAACAGTGAACGAGAGTTGTAGCTTACTGCACTCCAGACCGTAAGGCCTAGGGTAGGACCAGTGCCTCTTGGACGAATTCACTCTACGCGAGGGTTCTCGCCAAGTCTGCGTCGTACGCGCGAATGACCAGCACTTGTGTGCAAGCGGAATCTGCTTTCAAGGTGATCCTCTGACGGCACCAGTCAAACCGCTCATGTCGATGCCGTGGCATGAGTGGAAAAAAGGCTATAGGTGTGCCTGCCTGTAGTGTTACTGCCAGTAATCGGTTCTCAACAGTTCTTGTTGACACTTCTGGGATCACATTTGCTCTTACCTGTGCTGTAGGAGCTGCGCGGTTTGTCACTGCTGTCCTAAAAATACGACGACATTGGAGGGCGTCTGTGTTTCATGGACGTGCAGAATCTCGTCTACGAGTGTGAGAATGTTCATTTAATCACTGTTGCCTGCATACCTGCACAATCGACGCGGCACTTCAAACTTGTGAGTTCTCCAAAGGGAAGATCTCGCAACTCGAAAGACCACAATTTGACCGCTCTCAAACTCGCTCAGTTGATTGTAGGAAGTACAAATGCCTCTTCGTAGTTTGATGTCTGCTTGCTCTACATGTTTGCAACACACTGAACTTCATGGTACAGGGTATTCCCTTCTAATGGGTGGACAGAGATGGTGCTTTGGTAGCTATGTCAATGCTCCACTACTTGTTGGCGAACGACATTGAAACCAACATCAGCACATCTACTATAGCCCAAGTAGCGTATGGTGTCATCAGATCAAGATTTACATCATCGTTCCAGGTGTTCTGATTTTTCCGAGCAGTGTATATAGAAGAAAGAAGAAGAAAATACTAAACTATATTCCAACTGACAAAATGTTAGAGAAAGTAATTAAAATAAAATTAATATAATTGTTATTGGATTTACGTCCCACGGAGACGTCAATGTGCCGGAATTTAGTCCCATGGGAGTTCCTTCACGTGCCAGTACATCTACCGGCACGAGGCTGACGTATTCGAGCACGTTCAAATACCACCGAACTGAGCCAGGATCGAACCTGCCAAATTGAGGTCAGAAGGCCAACGAATCATCCGTCTGAGCCACTCAGCCCGGAAAAATAAAATTTACCACAGCAATATATAAGTTATCCCATAAATAGTACTTGGACGAACAAGTTTGGGTCACGTAGCTGTTAGCTTGGATTCAGGAGATGGGAGTTCGAACCCCACTGTCGGCAGCTTTGATGATTATCCGTGATTTCTTATTTTCACGTCACGCTGTACCTTAATTGAGGCTATGGTCGCTTTCTTCCTAATCCTAGCCCTGTCATAAACCATCGTCACTGTAAGAGCTGTCTATGACGGTATAATGTAAAAGAAAGTGACACTACTTCAACGAAGACATTTAAACTTTCAAAATATTTCCTAGCTTTAACTTGTAAAGCCTAGGATACATCCTCATGTATATACCTACTACTAGCTACATGCATCTTCTCTATTTTCGCCTTCTTTAGATTTCCTTTCCCATATTTTTCTGATACTACTACAGAGTTTTGTCGTTATTCCTGGTTTCTTCGAGCATCTGTTTAATAAGTTATAAATGTCAAGTCCAGGTTCATTTTCAATTTTATCTGTATATTTCTCATATATTTTTCTCTGATCTTTCTTGTTTCTTTAATTTTTTAGTGTATTTTCATTGCTAAAATGTATTGGTTTTCCCCTACTTTCTATTATATGGCTTTTTGTTATACACTCCCATCAACCACCAAATCAATCTCTCACTTTCTCTTAATATTTCCGTCCTTGCTGCCATATTTTTGTATGTAACAAGATACCGTACCACGATTAATCGCACACAAGTCAGAATTATTTGACGCACCTCTCGTATGTTGTGAGAATCTCAGGTTCATCCAGGCATGTCTGTATCATGTGCTTTCTTTCTCTCTCTGATATAAGAGTGCGCTATTCACCAAGAAATCGTGCGACCCACTGTATGTAGCAGGCTCCCATCTTCCCGTGTACATCTTTCAGACTGCATTCACGTACTACAGTTTCCTATAAAAGAGATCTGAGTAATGCTCACACCTGTGTGAGAAAGTCCTTCTGTCTCCCTTTTCATTTCACAGATGTTGCACTCTACAGACTTATCTTTCACTCCCTTGAATACGACGTATTAAAGTGGCATCTTTTATTTTTCAGTCCGGCTCCATGGCTAAATGGTTGATGTGCTGGCGTTTGGTCACAGGGGTCCAGGGTTCGATTCCCGGCAGGATCGCGAATTTTAACCGTAATTGGTTAATTCCCCTGGCACGGGGACTGGGTGTATGTGTCGCCTTCATCATAATTTCACCCTCATCACGACCCGCAGGTCGCCTATGGGCGTCAAATAAAAAGACCTGCAACTGGCGAGCCGAGGTCCTTGAACACATCCTGGCACTAAAAGTCAATTATCAAATACCTTCTTCCTTATATGTTTGATGTAGAGTACAAAATCACAACTGTGAAAAACCGTTTTTCCTTCAAGAGACAGGTAAATTAACTATACTTACTCCCTAACATCAATTTTGACATCATTATTGAGGAACATCTAACATTATACCCTATAATAATAATAATAATAATAATAATAATAATAATAATAATAATAATAATAATAATAATAATAATAATAATAATAATGTAATGTCTGCCAACCGCACAACACTTCCTAGACGTCCGCAAACAGGCAAGCAGAACTATCAGGACAACTAAACGTAATTATATAACTAAGCAATTTCAATCAATCGAGGATGACTTCAGAAATCACAGCAGTCGGGTTTTTAAATAAAACTTTCGCGAACAGAATTAAAGGTTACGTACCGCAAAATTTTACCTTCATGAAACAAGACGGAAGGCTAGTACTCACAAACCAAGAAAACTGTGAAGAACTAGCACGTTATTTTGCTGACCTTCTCAATTTCCCTGAACCACCTGAGCGATTCATACACACAGTCCCAGAACACATAAGACCCGAAGCCAAACCACCAATGCAAAAAGAAATACATCACCACATCAAAAACTCAAGAACGATCATAATAATGTTATTTGCTTTACGTCCCACTAACTACTTTTACGGTTTTCGGAGACGCCAAGGTGCCGGAATTTTGTCCCGCAGGAGTTCTTTTACGTGTCAGTAAATCTACCGACACGAGGCTAATGTATTTGATCACCTTCAAACACCACCGGACTGAGCCAGGATCGAACCTGCCAAGTTGGGGACTCTAGAACGGGAAGACATCAGGAGAAGACGGAATAATCGCAGAACTATTGAAAAATTTAGGACCACGATTACTGCAGGAAATCGCACAGATCATTCAAGATATTTGGCGAAGTGAAAAGCTACCGGACGAATGGAAATGCGTACTCATCTACCCACTCCATAATAAAGGACACAAATCTGAAGAAAATAACTACAGAGGAATTTCCATCTTACCCATCGCTTATAAAATCCCCTCCGCCTGTCTTTTACAACGTACGCAAGAACAACTCGAGCCCCTCATCGGTGAATATCAAGCTGGCTTCAGATCAAACAGATCAGCCGTCGAAGAAATCTTCAATCTGAAATCCACCTTGAAAATTCGAGCGACGCGAAACCTCCCAGCCATCTGTACATTTGTTGACTTCCAGAAGTCTTATGACTTCATTAATCGACAATCTCTTTTTAATATACAGTACTCGAAGAAAACAATCTTGATCCGAAGACAAGACGACTCGTCCAACAAACTCTAACAGACAACAATTTCCAAGGTCAAATTCATTGGAGAGATTTCTCAACCCTTTCCCATTAAAACCGCTGTCCGGCAGGGTGACGGACTTTTACGTTGCCTTTCAACATCATTCTTGATAAGGTCATCAAAGAATGGGAAAAAGAATTGAAAAGGCACAACATCTGGAAACCTGTCATGTTAGGAAGAAAACAGAATAATGTCAATGTTAATTGCTTAGCCTTTGTTGATGATTTGGCAATCCTCTCCGCTGATGAGCAGACGGCAGGTGTCGTGACAGATGCGACCATGCCGCATGCGACCGCATAATCTATAATCGTGTCGGATGCGACCGGTGTTGACAACCCAGTTTTAATTTAACAAGCTATGTCATCATCCAAGGTAAGGTAAATTAAATCAGAACAAGAAAAGGTTAGAAATAGGCCAAACATTTATAGCACTGCTTAACAGGTTGGGAAATAAATTCTTCTTTGTTTTGTTCAAATAGCAAACTACTGCGACCACAAACCGTGCACCGTGGTTAAGTGTAAGAGAGGACCATGAGTCCTAACTTCGCCACTGCAAATAAAGGCAAATATAACATTTAGCCGGGAGTGTCCAAGGACATGTTCGGCTTGCCAGATGCAGGTCTTTTGATTTGACGCCCGTAGGCGGCCTAAGCATCGTGATGAGGATAAAATGATGAAGACAAGACATATACCCAGCCCTCGTGCCAACGGAATTAGCCAATTGTGGTTAAAATTCCTGAACCTGCCGGGAATCGAACCAGGGACCCCTATGATTAAAGGTCAGCACGCTAACCATTTAGCCATAGAGCCGGAGTCGTCGGTAAATACAGCCGATATAAAACTTTGCGGAGAACAATCCCAACGACTGCGTGAAAGGTTTATAAGTAATAATTAATGAGTACATTTCTATGACGAAAGTTCACATAAAACATGCATACATCACACACAACGGTAATATCTAAAACCAACTCAAGAACTCGTCGTTGAAAACTAAATCAGTGTAATGTATAGTTTGCAATGCCATAAATATATTCCTCCCCAAGAGAAAACATAGATGGGTCGTCACAAATAATGCAAGATATATTTTAAGGCTAAAACCCTAAAAATGAGCCCCCAATGGGTGGGGGTGGCAGAATAACACCCACGGTGTCCCCTGCTTGTCGGGGTGTCGGCGACCATGGGGCTCTCAGCTGAGTCCTGGCATTGCTTCCACGTACTTGTGCCAGGCTCCTCATTTTCATCTATCCTATCTGACCTCCCTTGGTCAACTCTTGTTCTTTTCCGACCCCGACGGTATTAGGTTCCCGAGGCCTAAGGAGTCTTTCATTTTCACGTCCTTCGTGGTCTACGTCCTTCTTTGGTCGATACCTTCATTTTTCGAAGTGTCGGATCCCTTCCATTTTCTCTCTGAATAGTGTGATATAGAGGATGGTTGCCTAGTTGTACTTCCTCTTAAAACAATAATCACCACCAACTAAAAATGCGGGGGGAAATGTACAATCAGGTAATTCTATTCTGAATACTACAAAAACACAAGTTCATTTAAATTTTAACGAAAAGTATGTTTGTAAATAATAATAATAATAATAATAATAATAATAATAATAATAATAATGTTATTGGCTTAACGTCCCACTAACAAATTTTACGGTTTCGGGAGACGCCGAGGTGCTGGAATTAGGACCGCATAATTATTTTACGTGCCAGTAAATCTACAGACACAACGCTGACGTATTTGAGTACCTTCAAATACGACCGGACTGAGCCAGAATCGAACCTGCGAAGGTGGAGTCAGAAGGCCAGCGCTTCAACCGCCTGAGCCACTCAGCCCGGTGATTATATTTGTTTTACAGTTACCTTATCTATAAACACAGTTCATAGGTATCATGAAGTTCAGTCCCTGGATTTTCGGGAAACAGAAATGACAGAGTCCACCTCTATGGTGTAGTGGTTAGTGTGATTAGCTGTCACCCCCGGAGGCCCAGGTTCGATTCCCGGCTCTGCCATGAAATTTGAAAAGTGGTACGAGGGCTGGAACGGGGTTCACTCACCCTCGGGAGGTTAACTGAGTAAAGGTGGGTTCGATCCCCACCTCACCATCCTGGAAGCGTTTTCCTGTGATTTCTCACTTCTCCTCCAGGCAAATGCCAGGATGGTACCTAACTTAAGGTCACGGCTGCTTCCTTCCCTCTTCCTTATCTATCCCTTCCGATCTTCCACCCCCCTCCACAAGGCTCCTGTTCACCATAGCAGGTGAGGCCGCCTGGGCGAGGTACTGGTCAGCCTCCCCAGTTGTATCCCCGACCCAATGTCTCACGCTCCAGGACACTGCCCTTGAGGCTGTAGAGGTGGGATCCCTCGCTGAGTCCGAGGGCAAAACCAACCCTGAAGGGTAAAGACATTAAGAAAGAAAAGAAATGACAGAGCACCACCTTCCTAAGTTGCTTTTGAAGAATTTACTGCGGGAATCTGGTAGTTTATTACAACACGAAATATGGTGATGAGTTCACGTTTTATCCTACAACATGCCCATATATGGAGATGCGATTCCACGTCTGGGAGAAGTTACCAAATAAATTTTCTCAGTGCGTTACGGCAATTTTGGGAGACGGCTGGGTTCGAATCCCCTGTCGGTCATACTCGAAAATTGTTTTTCGTGGTTTCCCATTTTCATTTCCAACCAAACGCCGAGATGGTACCTTTTTCATGACCACGACTACTTCCTTCCCATTTCTAGCCCATGCAATTACAATTACACCCACAGACAACACCCTCACACGGTAGTACATGTAGCTCACTCCCATGGGGTGTACCGGGAAAAGGAGTTACAGATCTGGCGAGTCGAACATGTCCTAGGATCTCCCGGCACTAAAAGTCTTGCGCTAAAAAATAAAATTTGAAAACGTTCGAGGTAATCATGAGAAGTGGTAACATTTATTCAGATACTTTGAAGTTTCGTGAGATTATGTTACAAAATCCAACCACATTCCAGTATATACAGCATGGAAGGTAACCGATGCACGAAATTAACACAGTAGATCTTGGAGAGGGGATCACAATGCCGTAATTTTCAGGTCTCTTGCTTGCACCGTTATGCTAAGACTTGGGAGAAAGGAGACGAGCTGCTCGAATAAATGGTACGTTCCGAGCTGTCAGTGGAGAGATGACGTGGAATGACATTGGTAAACCAATAAGTTTGAGTGGTGCTTCTAAAAGTAGGAAAGATCACAATATGAATATGAATATGAAGAGGAAACTGAGGCAAATATTCGGTTAGAAGGAATTGATTTAGGGATTGGAAAATTTACCAAGGTAAATGTTCGGTTAATTTCCAAATTCTCTGAAACAATTTAAGAAAAGACTAGGAAAACAACTGATAGGCAATCTGTCAATTCGGCGAGTCCCTAAATACAGATCAGCAGTGACTGACTGACTGACTGACTGACTGACTGACTGACTGACTGACTGACTGACAGATTGGTCGCACTCGGTCGCTAGCGGCACGATATCAGCTTGCTCGCATCCGGCACAGTCGCTTCTGGCACGTAACCAGACGGCAGTTCACCAGATTGAAGTCCTCAAAGAATGTGCTGGGAAAGTTGGTTTACAAATCTCCTTCACAAAAACTGCATTCATGGCTACAAACCACATTGAACCACAAACGTTGCTAACAAAATACGGCACAATAAACAAGGTTAACCATTTCAAATATTTAGGTGAAATAATTGAATCTACAGATACAGAAATAATAGCACAAAAAAGACGTGAACTTAAAATGCGAAAAGCATATGGGAAAACAGCGAACATTTACAACAAAAATGCATGATCATTAACACAAAAATTCGACATCACACGACGGTCCTCAAACCTAAAACACACTATGCCAGTGAGACATTAAACCTGAATTATAAAGGGGATATCGAAAATATCAAGACAGCTGAAAGGAAAATCATCCGAAAAATCCTTGGCCCAAAATTTACAGATGAAGGATATCGTTGTGAAGTACCCACTCTGCCCACAGATGTGTGACAAAATTATGATGTGGCAGGTCACCTTAATATTAATATAAATAAATGATATCTCATTGTTTCTCCATAAACAATATCCTATGGGTGCCAGCCTTCAAGCTTTTGGCTTGAAAACTATAGTTGATAATTAATAATGATAATAATAATACGTAATGAGACTCTAAAAACTCCCAGGGATGGGGTAACGGAACACTGTCTATTAATTACACTAACTTAGAAGTTAAGGATCAATAATAATAATTTCAGAAAATACAAATTAAAACAGCTATTTATTAGGATGAAAAACGAAATCTGAACTTATGGAAGCAAAAGAAAAATTGAATGAAATAAACTCTAAGAACATGAATTGTAACGCGTAGAATTGCAGTAATTTATGCCATTAGCTGACCATTTGTAGACTCTTATCTGGATACGATCTCTGTAGTAGCTGATGATTGATGGATCTCTCGTACAGGCGGCGTCATCTCTTGTTGTGGATTCCAGTCCTACTTCTGCTTTGTGCATAGTGCACTAGCTGTACTACGAGTTTTCCTGCCTTCAATACTTCCTATTGTACTCCTTACATAAAGTCGTAATGAGTCCTAATTTTAATAGCAAAACCACCATGGGTTATGCTCATGGAGAGAACACACTTGTATTCTTCCGTATTACGGAAATGTAGCGTAAGTAAATTCATAACAAAATCTCTCCTGCCCTATACCAGTCAAAACCGGTCTCCCGTTGACTTAATCTCTCGTTATTGAGATAACAGGTCCCAATGAGATTAACTTTTGAGTAGTACACTACTCAGATATGAAGTGAACTAAGTTAAGATCTTCTCCGATGTGCAGACGTAGAACCATCGTAAGAGTCTCTGAGTGAGAGTGTCCATCCAAGAGTGTCTGAGTGTGAGTCTCTCAGTGTTCTACAGCCCTTGTCATTGGTGTATATAGCCTACAAAGTCTCCCTCCATCAATTATATCACATGGTCCAGTAAGATTTGAGGTCTTATCCCTTCTCCTATGTATTGCTGTGAATCCATCATGTTGCTTCATTACGTCCATTCACATAGGTTGAACTTTCCTGTGGAAACGAAGCGTCAGGTAGCGAACTTCGAAAAATAGGCGTTTACCAGGTTTCAACTGTCTCCTCAGAGTTTGGAAGAGATACGGTCTCTCGTAAGCTTGTTGACGTACATTTCCTGGTAATGGGCTGAAATTAGCCTGCTGACTCTGGTCACCTCACTAAGGTTATTGGAAAATTTACTGCAAGCTATTAATACGAATGATGTTGAAATACTTTACACAATAAGTTGTTCGTTCAGAATACGTCATAACCGCGACACAAAGAAATGAAATGATGATGTGAAATGGATGATTAAAACCCTATATATATATTAATTTAAAAATGACCTACCAGTGATTAAATATATACATCTTTTCAATTAATTATACAGTTCAATAATTTAATACATGCCGTGAAGTCCCAAACATCACATTGTCTACAATCGTACAAGAAGACAGAAAAGTATTCAAACATTGAAACAGATTTCCATAAACGACGAATGAAATTCTATGGACACATAATGAGGCTAGATGACAACCGACTGACAATGAAATTATTGATGTACTCCCAAACATTAAAGACGACAACGGTTTGGATCAAACAAGTCCAAACTGATCTCAATAACGCCAACATCACACCTACAGATATCGAAGACCGCTAAACTTTCAGACATAAGATATATACACTTGGGAAGTTGCTTCAGAAGATAAGCCCAGCAGATCTAGGAGAAAATGAACTGACGAACGTCGAGGTGAACATAGCGAAGTGAAAGAATTCTGGGAAAACAAGAAAAATAACAACAACAAATCAAAATGTGCTTTCTGTGATCCTTTATCGGTCGAAACAAACTGAACAAATAAATAAATAAATAAATAAATAAATAAATAATGCCCGCCTCTAGTGTGATTAGCTGCCATCCCCGGAGGCCCAGGTACAATTCCCGGCTCTGCCACGAAATTTGAAGTGGTACGAGGGCTGGAACGGTGTCCACTTAGCCTCGGGAGGTCAGCTGCGTAGAGGGGGTTCGATTCCCATCTCAGCCATTCTCGAAGTGGTTTTCCGTGGTTTCCCACTTCTCTTCCAATCTTCCCATTCCCTACAGAGCCCCAGCTCCGCATAGCAGGTGAAGCCACCTGGGCGAGGTACTGGTCATCTTCCCCAGTTGTATCCTCCGACCGAAAGTCTCACTCTCCAGGACACTGCCCTTGAGGTGGTAGAGGTGGAATCCGAGGGAAAAACTAACCCTGGACGGTAAACGGATAAATAAATAAATAAATAAATAAATAAATAAATAAATAAATAAATAAATAAATAAATAAATAAATAAATGAAAATGTAAATCCGCTGCCTGTTTCCAGTCATTCGACCGGGTCAGGAATGGAATGAAGGATAGGAATTGTGCCGGCTGCCGAAGCCTGTCGCACTACTTTGGGGCAATTATTAATGACTGACAGATGAAATGAAGTGATATTGGAGAGTGTTGCTGGAGTGAAAGGTGACAGGGAAAACCGGACGGAGTACCCGGAGAAAAACCTGTCCCGCCTCCGCTTTGTCCAGCACAAATCTCACATGGAGTGACCGGGATTTGAATCACGGAACACAGCGGTGAGAGGCCAGCGCGCTGCCGCCTGAGCCACAATGGCTTCAAATAAATAAATAAATAAATAAATAAATAAATAAATAAATAAATAAATAGCCGGAGTGAGGAGGCGTGATTAGCTCAGTGGCTTACCTGCTGGCTTCCCACCAGAAGGCTGAGGTTAGAATTGTGGTCGATCCTGGATTGATATTTTCATCTTAAATCCAGCCTTAAATCCGGGCCAGAACCAAAGTAAGCATGGGTGCCCCCAGCGGCCGCAGAAATAACTGAGATACGCTGAAGATAGTAATAGCCGGGCTGAATAGCTCGGACGGTACAGGCTCAGCCCACACAATGATACTCCCAGGAAGTACAGTTCTCGCAAAAAGAACAGGCGAGACAGCAATTTGTGACTAAACAACAATAATAGCACTAGTGAGCACAGCTTTCAGTAGCAACATCGATGACAAATCCTTGGAAGAAGCACCTAGCCTTAACTTGTTTCACTGTGTAGCCGAGGGATAACCAGATTGGATTCACGACTTTGAAACTATGAAGCGAAGTAACCGTCACGTAGAGCGCAGTGTACTTGACTGTATTTCTTTGTGTGTTCTGATATCAGCATCGGAACAATTTAGTCATCTTGCATCATGGCAGTAAGTTCTGTAGTTTCGTAATAAGACCTGAAAAGGATCCGCATGATATTTATAGAAATGTGTGTGTTTGTTAACATTAGAACACACAACGTAATACAGGCAGGTACATAGTTTCAAGGTCATCGATCAACCCGGTGTAGGCTACTTTTTAGCAAGAAATACAATTGAACTGTGATCAAATGACGACAAACTTCCAGTTCTACTCAGTAAGTAGCAGTATTAGCTAAAATAAGCAGGCCAGTGAACACTCTGGGTCAATTCAGTAAGAAATAACACCTAGAAACGCAAAAATAAATCCTTCCAGCAGGCTTACTAAAATGGCAAGAAAGGTCTTCCTTAAGAAAAGAAATTTCCCGCTTCGAACATTGATATAGGAATTAGATGTTTTTGAAGACTTTCGTCTGGAGCGTGGCACTGTATTGGTGAATCTGTAGGTCACAAAGAAAAAGAATAGACGCTTTTGAAATGTGGTCTTACAGAAAAATGAGGAAGGTGAGAGGAGTAGATCGAGTTACGAATGGAAAAGATACTGAATCGAATTGGTGAAAGGAGAAATATTTGGCGGAATAAGGGATAGCACGATTGGGCACGTTTTAAGACATCCACAACTTATTCAGTTAGTGTTTGAGGCAACTGTAGGTGGCAAGAACGGTAGAGGTAGACCAAGGCATGAACATGACAAACAGATTACAGTAGATGCAGGATGCAGAAGTTCCGTAGAAATAAAATTAGCATAGATTAGGGTGGCATGGAGCGCTGCCTCAATCCAGTCTATGGATTGATGAAACAAACAACACTTGAACTGGATGCGATTGTTCCGCGTTCGCGAAGATCGGAATAATCACACAGGAAGTCGAGCCGAGAGGAAGGCGTGTCTGCGGACCCCCACTTCTCCTTCCCGATAGGTCTCGTCTAGCGCGAAGAGATGCCCTTTCCTTGTTTGTCGGGATGAAGAAATAAAAGAGATAAACGATGGAAAGTAATGTTAATTATAACCTTAGTAAGGTAGGTAAGGGTTATTCTGCCCGAAGGCAGGTCCGAACCTCCGCAGAGGTGTTTCTGAGCCGGAGTTTACGTGCGGTAGGGTGGCCTGTTCCTTTCCGCTCCTCCATTCCCTTACCCCCCACCAACAGCGCGTGGCAACCCATCCAACTCCTGACCACGCCCAAAGTTGCTTAACTTCAGAGATCTCACGGGATCCGGTGTTTCAACACGGCTACGGCCGTTGGCATAACCTTAGTAATATACGTTATTTCGATTAGATTCATAGGAATGGAGTTATTAGAGGATTTTCTTAGTTTTATCGCAAGGTCTTCCGATCACTCTCCCAATCCCCGTCTCAACATTATTTGCAAAACTGTGACAGTAAGATCTTACTTGAACTTAAACATCAAGTTTCGTGTAATTCAACCCAGTCGTTTTCCTCGTGATGCTGTATCAGACGAACAGGTAGAAATTAAACTGAACCGAACATTGGTCATTACTTGCTTCGTCCGTTATAAACAGGTGCGCCAATAGAAGAAATAAACTTCTCCAGGGGAGGAACTTGAAGGACCTCTCTGCTCATAGCAAGCACGCTACGCTGGCAATGGCTGACACGCACCGTGTGTTAGTGTTTGATGCTCATTTCTCGGCGTGGCTCTCAAGCCTGACCAAGCCATGCACAGATTTAGCAACACCGCTTCGTTCAGCCCATTTGAATTCGCCCGCGAGGCGATCTGATTGGCTAACTTCAGCAGCTGATAAAATGACTACGGCGCGAGATATCGACGTAATTGTTTCAAATTACCTATTAGTATGACCAATGCTCTAACGTTCATATACTCAGTTCACGTTTAATACGACCTCCCTGTATAAATACTATCTAGTATCAAGTTAATATTCGAAGCGTACAAACAGAAAGACAGTATTATGTTTATATAATAATATGCACTTTTTGATTCAAACCCCAAAACCACAATTCCCTGGTTTAGAAATACCAAAGAAGACCTGCAAATGCTACATATCTCAGCTGAAGACGCCCTTAACAGAGATCTCTTACGCAAGAAAAAATTGACGAACGGGCTAAATCGAGACGAGCAACCGAAAAGAAGACACGGTGCCCCTTGGACAGAGGAGCGTAAACAGGCCCACTCACAAAGAATGAGGGAAATTTGGGCTCTGAAGAAGGCCAAGTTCAGTGTCAAATACAACAAGACTTACAGTAACGTGGTCCTTGATGGCTCCAGCGAATTATATATAATATGCATCCCATATATACAGCATATACTGAATATGCATTACCTGCATATGCTTGATTAGTAGTCAGACAACAATAGCAAGGTACAGTATCATTATTTGGGTATAGCTTTATTATTTGCGTATCGTGTGCTAACGGTTCTAATAGGCTACACTATAGTAGTAATTTGTCACACATTAAAAGTCACTTCTGACAGTAGACCAAGACTCGATAGACAGCTTCCGTCTTGCGTGTTGGTGCTGTCTGATACAGGCAAGTACAGTATACCTGTTGGTGTAATTAGAGAGGATGATTGATGAGGCCTGAGGTGTTAGTGAGCCAAGTTGAGTAATATCATATACAGCATATTATCCTATCCGTACGCAACACAGTGGCTGCATAGGGAGAGATTTCAAATCCTCCGAACCATTGCCAGTTATCTTCTTTGAAGAGTTTCACGTGACACGTAGAAATTTATAAGCTAGATGGATGTACAGAACCTTTCATAAATAAGGTTGCTATGCGACGGTACTTTGTATGGATATGTATTTTGGCTTGCGAGTCCGAATTTTACTAAAGAAGGAGCCTGAAAATATCCATACTTTTCATTACGAATTATGTCCGGCTCCATGGCTAAATGGTTAACGTGCTGGCCTTTGGTCCAAGAGGTCCCGGGTTTGATTCCCGGTCGAGTCGGGAATTTCAACCTTCACTGGTTAATTCCGATGGTTCGGGGGCTGAGTGTATGTGCAGTCTTCAGCATTAAAATTCATGATAGGTAGGGGCCCATGTTCATAGACGCGCAGGTCGCATATCAGGCTGTTAATTATTACGAAATGCCGGGCGGAGTGGCTCAGACGGTTGAGGCGCTGGCCTTCTGACCCCAACTTGGCAGGTTCGATCCTGGCTCAGACCGGTGGTATTTGAAAGTGCTCAAATACGTCAGCCTCGTGTCGGTAGATTTACTGGCACGTAAAACAACTCCTGCGGGACAAAATTCCGGCACCTCGGTGACTCCCAAACCGTAAAAGTAGTTAGTGGGACATTAAACAAATAACATTAGTAGTATTCATTATTACGAAATATAGGCCTATTTCATACTATATGTGTTATTCTATTATTTATAACTGAGCTAGTTGGCCGTGCGGTTAGGGGCGCGAAGCTGTGAGTTTGCATTCGGGAGATGGTGGGTTCAAGCTCCACTGTCGGGAGCCCTGAAGATGGTTTTCCGTGGTTTCCCATTTTCACACCAGGCAAATGCTGGGGCTGTATCTTAATTAAGATATAGGCCACTTTCTTCCCACTCCCAGACCTTACCTATGTCATCGTCGCCATAAGACCTGTCTGTGTCGGTGCGACGTAAAGTAACTTGTTGCTATTATTTATCATATAAAAACCTAACTCCATGGCACTACAGCCCTGAAGGACCGTGGCCTACCAAGCGACCACTGCTCAGCCCGAAGGCCTGCAGATTACGAAGTGTCATGTGGTCAGCACGATGAATCCTCGCGGCCGTTACGCTTTATTTACCATATGGTAAAGTAAAATATATATATTTTTAAATACATAAATATGCGGTATACAGAGTGTTTCTATTATGATCATATAAACTTTCAGGGGTACTGGAAAAAGGCACACGTATCGATTTGAGTTAGGGTACCCCGATCGGGAAGCCGCTCAATCCCCGGGGTCAAGCGAAATTTGTTTAGGGATACCTAGGAAAGTGGGATAAGGTTATTCTAAGAATTTTTGTATGGAGATGTAATACCATTATTTACCGGCACTGCATACACACGCTACGAAGAAATTTACAACAGTTGTTTAAAACGGCGTACCACAGTCTTGGGTGCTATTTCAGAACAGTGGGGCTATGCTGTATTAATGTTGGAGGATGAGGACCTGTTGAACAGAATCGGACCGGTCAGGATATGACTTGAACCAAATACAGTAGAGACAATACGCGACACTGAGCGAGATATCGAGGGACAGCTATTGGAGCTCTCTCTAGCGAGTAGACCTGAAAACTACTGATTCTGTCATAAGAGCACGTGTATTTTTGTGTGAAGGTTTTGGTGTTATTTATGCGTTTTCAGTGAGTTGACATAATTAAATAGTAGCGTGTGTCATTCCTTGATATCTCCTCTCAACATGAGGGCAAAGGTATGTGCTGTGTTTGGCTGCAGTAACTATGAAGTAGAGAAGAATGCGCGGTCGTTCTTCAGGTTCCCTCGTGACAAGAAAATGTAAGTAATATTGTGTTTGCATATATATTCTCCCAGTGACAGAGATCTTTATAGTACTTCATAATCATCTGACCTGCTCGACCCATATTTTAACTGGCTTAAAATGTAATATGCATATTTTATTGTATAGTGCAGCAGTTAACCTTCAATGCCGATGTGTTGTTGTAGGTGTGATCTGTGAGTTTTGAAATGTCACAGAAGTGATTTGGATAAAGTGTACAAGAAAGAAGGTACGTTACGCTTATATAAGAATTATAAGATCTGTTCAGATCATTTTCAGGCCAGCGACTTTAAAAATCTTCAACTATACAGCCATGGGTATGTTACATTTTTACTCTAATTGTACATAAATATTCCTCAAAGCATCACTATCGACAACATTTTCATACTTTTCTTTCTTTTATCCCTCTTCTCAGATTAAAGCCGGGATTTTATAGTTTTTCTTTCTGTTAGCAGGCTTCGTGTTAAGAGGAAAACTGTCCAGCTATTAAATGTTAATTCATTGCATCATATGTGTAGGGAACGTGCCGATATTTTTATTGACAAGTGTCTTGATGTGATGATACAATGTTATTAAATGAGAAAAAAGACAAATCCAACCGTAAGAGTTCAGGCAGGAATGCTAAAGCTAAAAAAGTAATGCATAAATGAAAGATCAACCCATTTCACAGCAGTCCATTTCACATCTTGTTTATATGTCTAATTTCAGTCTTTGAATAATAACCTTTTAAATAATTCTTCATTCATTTATCCAGAATTGCTATAGCAACTTCGAAGTTAATATCTCAATAACACTTTCTTTCTAGACGTAATTTATTTATCCATTTCCGTATATACATTTCCATTGATATTTGAATTTAGCGCGATTTTTTCAGGTCAAGTCACTAGGAGCGCCACCGTCGAATTGTCTCCCATTTTAACAAGGTTAAATCCGTAAGTGTCGCGTATTGTCTCTACTGTATTTGATTAAACCCTGATAGTGGTGACTAATTTAGAATGACCTTGGGTCGTTTGTAGGGAAGCTACTCAGCCCGGCTCTTCTTAGCAACTTGTCCAGGAACGTCTGATCACGAGCAGCATGTTAAAAGTGGGCTACGGCCCCATCATGTTGAACCCACATGAGTCTGCTGTGTACAGGAAATAGCTTTGTCGCAGAATGTGCAAGTGAGGCGTTTCCGGACCGGGGTTTCCTATCTCAGATGGATATTTGTGCCCTTCTCCATCATCCCGGAAAGTCTGTATCATCATTACTGCAAGTTCAGTTCTAAGCCAAGGGTAACATTACAGAAAGTGAAAACAGATTTTTCATTATCTTGACCGATTTACGATTTATTTGAAGTGAACATGTTAGCTGACCCACCGTGTGTTTCCGTAATGGTGGTGGTCAATATCGCGTGTTGTCAAGGAAAGGCACCTTCACTTGTCTGGGCATGAATGAGGCAGAAGGATCTGACTATGACCTTGAGGTGCGATATAATCTGCTGACCTTGCTCTCAGAGCAGAGATAACAAGTCAAAGCGGAAACCGCACGTTGTCTGCACGAGAAGCCAGACTCATGATGAATCACCCGTCGTGTGGCGGGGGAAGGCCAGCTTACGTTATCGCGTCTCATGGGGATCTGCTGCAACATGTGCGCTCTTCAAGAAGATAACTTCACACGCCCGACCAGAGTCGTTAGCAGCTTATTTAAGCTGGATGACTGAAGTTTCGATCGCCTCGTAAGAATATCTTTTTTTTTTTTTTTTTTTTGCATTTTTGCTTTCCGTCGCACCGACACCGTCTTATGGCTACGATGGGATAGGAAAGGCCTAGGAAGTGGAAGGAAGCGGCCGTGGCCCTAATTAAGGTACAGCCCCGGCGTTTGCCTGATGTGAAAATGGGAAACCACGGAGAAACATCTTCAGGGCTGCCGACAGTGGGGCTCGAACCCACTATCTCCCGATTACTGTACCTCGTAAGAATAAAGAACAAATTATTATTATTATTATTATTATTATTATTATTATTATCATCATCATCATCATCTGTTTACCCTCCGGGCTCGGTTTTTCCCTCGGACTCAGCGAGGGATCCCACCTCTACCGCCTCAAGGGCAGTGTCCTGGAGCTTCAGACACTTGGTCGGGGGATACAACTGGGGAGAATGACCAGTACCTCGCCCAGGTGGCCTCACCTGCTATGCTGAACAGGGGCCTTGTGGAGGGATGGGAAGATTGGAAGGGATAGGCAAGGAAGAGGGAAGGAAGCGGCCGTGGCCTTAAGTTAGGTACCATCCCGGCATTCGCCTGGAGGAGAAGTGGGAAACCACGGAAAAACACTTCCAGGATGGCTGAGGTGGGAATCGAACCCACCTCTACTCAGTTGACCTCCCGAGGCTGAGTGGACCCGTTCCAGCTCTCGTACCACTTTTCAAATTTCGTGGCAGAGCCGGGAATCGAACCCGGGCCTCCGGGGGTGGCAGCTAATCACGCTAACCACTACACCACAGAGGCGGACTTTTTATTTTTATTATTATTATTATTATTATTATTATTATTATTATTATTATCATCATCTAGTGATGGGACAAGGAAAATTCAAAGGAGCAGACAGAGCACATCTCAAGAGTGTCTACAGCAAAAAGTCAGTATATCCTTCACTATCACTACTGAAATGTCCGACTCGTTGGCTGAACGGTCAGTGTACTGGCCTTCGGTTCAGAGGGTCCCGGGTTCGATTCCCGGCCGGGTCGGGGTTTTTGACCTTAATTGGTTGATTCATACACGGGGGCTGGATGTATGTGTTGTCTTCATCATCATTTCATCCTCAACACGACGCGCAGGTCGCCTACGGGGGTCAAATAAAAAGACCTGCACCTGGCGAGCCGAACCCGTCCTGGGATATCCCTGCACTAAAGGGCATACGACATTCCATTCTTTTTACTACTGAAATGCCATCCCACCTGATTGAAAAACTGGAGGCTAAAGAAAGACAGATTTTCAGAAAATTTTGGGCACTGTCAAGGAATATAGTACATACAGATGGCAAAACCAAAGACTATGAACCCGTGTGGAGAACGTAACCGACAACGTCTGAAAAAGAATGATACCGTTTATAGATACGTGATGCGAGCGAATGACCCCACCAAAATTGGCTAGTCGGATCATTTTCAGGACAATAATACTGAGAAAGAAAGAGGTCTCAAAAACCTGGAGGTCACGCCAGGGTTTAAAGGAAATATCGAGGCTAAAATCAGGAAATGCATGGGCACAGGAGAGAAAGGAACAACACAGAGAACGAATGCAGAAGTACTGGCCAAGAAGAAGAAAGTTAAAATGACGTGCAACAGTTGGCCGAAAGGAGATGAATAAATGACTAATTTATTATCTTCGAATTGGCCTGCTACGGACCACTGCATTTTACTTCTTTTCTTTTCCACGGTCTTTCACCCTGGAACAGTATTCCGTCATTTGTCCTCGGACAACTTCCTTTCTCCTGTCCACTTCTTGACTGTCTTCAGTCTGGCCCTTTCCTGGAAAATGCAGCGTCTTCCAAGTTTCTTTCGAAGAAGATCACGTTTCAGGATGTCATCATGTGTAATCCCCTGTTTTGCACGTCCTTTTTCGCCTCGGTGAACCAGGCTCTTTTGGTCTTCTTATCCATAAAGTTGGCAAAAATACAATTGGAAAGTCTGTCTGAACTCAAGTCAGGTGATCACGGAAAGTGATCCTCCTTTTTCGAATGGTGTCCGTTATCTTTTCCATTATTATTAAACTCATGAACAAAAACTGACTTTAGGCGGATATCTTGGTATCCAACTCGCGTTCTAACACAACTGAAACATGTTGATTCCAAATATGCAAAACATTTGTCTCTATCCCGGTCTAGAAAGCCAAGAATAACGGCCGAGAGGATTCGTCGTGCTGACCACACGACACCACATAATCTGCAGGCCTTCGGGCTGAGCAGCGGTCGCTTGGTAGGCCAAGGTCCTTCAAGTGCTGTAGTGTTATGGGGTTTTGTCTCTATCACCCACTGTTGTTGAGATATACATCATCCACTTATAACAGGGCGAGTTGGCCGTGCGTGTAGAGGCGCGCGGCTGTGAGCTCGCATCCGGGAGATAGTAGGTTCGAATCACACTACCTGCAGCCCTGTAGATGGTTTTCCGTGGTTTCCCATTTTCACACCAGGCAAATGCTGGGGTTGTACCTTAATTAAGGCCACGGCCGCTTCCTTCCAACTCCTAGGCCTTTCCTATCCCATCGTCGCCATAAGACCTATCTGTGTCGGTGCGACGTAAAGCCCCTAGCAAAAAAAAAAAAAAAAAAACACATATATTTTTAACAATGTATCAAGGAAAACAACTCAAAGGCAGAAGTTTCAGTAGAGCACTGATTGTTACATGGAGTATTAATGAACATGGCTTTATTAGTACAAACGCACTACATCGCAAATATTGGATTTGTTTGTTACATAGTCTCAGACGTAGAAAAACAGATCTGATTAATTTATGTAACTTCTGGACCACATAAGGTCCACCGTCACTGAGAATAAGAAAGAAGCAAATGAAAATATCGGCTTTGCATGAAAAAAGTAACGAAAAACAATGAAAAGAATTCTCGATGAAAGCTGTTTCATGAAAAATAAAGCTTTGTTAACGTCTTCAGAATCTAACGTGATGGAGAAAAACGGCTTTTAGATTTGAAATCAGCATGAAAAACTGCACTAGAAACAGTTAACATCATGTCAGATATCTACCCCTTGTAAACCAGTGTTTATTATTATTATTATTATTATTATTATTATTATTATTATTATTCTACCATTTGCTTTACGTCGCACGGATACAGATAGGCCTTACGGCGATGGGGTAGGAAAGGGCTGGGAGTGAGAAGGAAGTGACCACTATTTTCCTGGTGTGAAAATAGAAAACTACGGAAAACCATCTTCAGGGCTGCCGACAATGGGATTCGAACCCGCTGTCTTCCGAATGCAAGCTGATGGCTACGTGACCCAAAACGGGTGGCCACTTGCTTGTTTATTATTATTATTATTATTATTATTATTATTATTATTATTATTATTATTATTATTATTATTATTATTATTATGTTAACATACGAGTTCCATCTCTTAGGACTATGGTTAACACTTGTCAGCCTTTCCGGACTTCCAGTACTCCCTGCAGCTCTTGGCTCATCAGGTATTCGAGAAAGATGACCGAGAAACATAAGAGGTCGGTAGATGCAGAGTAGGTCTCGGCCCATAAGTGGCCACGGCACACTTACCGACCAACCGAGCAGAGGAGGGATGGTCACGGCTCTACCGTGGCTCTACGCATCTGCATACAGGAGACGGGACAGGGTGAACCTCACGGCTGACCCCAACCGTCGGCTGTTCTGTGAATTGTTTTCCGTGGTTTTCCATTCTCCTGCACTAAGGCATAGGCCACGCCTGCCAAACCCCTCACCTTCTCCGAACATCTCTCTCACCGCAACAAATCTTCCGGCCTGAGAGACGGCGTCACCTTCTAAGAGGCCCACTTCCCACTTCAGGGGAGGAATGAAAGCGTTTTAGTAGTAGTAAACAGAATATCACGCTTCTTCATAACAAGTGAGAGCTTTTCATATGTAGAAAACAACTCTGCATTTGACCTCAGACGATATTCGACCACAGAATTTTGACGTGGGCTGAGTATCTTTCGTAGAAATTCCCCCTTTCATTTCAATCTTCTCTATCTCGACGGGGTGAGGGAGGGTCAAGCATTAAGCAGCATATAGTCTCTAAGGGCTGAGGACATACTGCTGTGGTGTAGTCGTTTCCTCTGAAGTAGGTTTAAATGATGTCAAAATAGAGGACATTTGCCTAAGAAAAGAGGTCTTAAACATCCCAATAAATCCAATGACATGGGTCTGGCACATTCGCTATTAAATACCAACAGACTGTGTTGGAAATAGGTACTGCAGCAATTATACGAGCGTCTAACCAACTGCTCTACGTAAACGGTCATGATATCAAATACAGTAGAGACAATACGCGACACTCTGCGAGATATCGAGGGACAGAGATTAGAGCTCTGTCTAGCGGAGTGACCTGAGAGTTACTGATTCTCTCCTAAGGGCACGTGTATTTGTTTGTAAAGTTTTTTTGGGTTATTTATGCGTTTGCAATAAGTTCACATAAGTAAATATAGGGTCTTTTTTATGGCTTGCTCCGTGTGTCAGGGGAACACGCACGGAAGGCGATAGCCGGGTGCCTCATTTGCCGAGAGATATATTGCTCTGTGTGGTGCTGCGGAGCCAGCTAAAAAAAAAAAGACCCTGTAGTAGCGTGTGCCATTCCTTTATATCTCCTGTCAGTATGAGTGGAAAGATATGTGCTGCGTTTGGCTGCAATAACTATGAAGTGCAGAAGGATTCGCGGTCTTTCTTCCGTTTCCTTCGTGACAAGAAAATGTAAGTAAATACTGTGTTTGCATATATGTTCTTCCAGTTACAAAGATATTTTTATAGAAGACCTACCTCCTACACTTCTGACCTGCGCGACCCATATTTTAACTGGCTTAAAATATAATAAGCTTATTTTATTGTGTTAGTGCAGCAGTTAACCTTCAATACCGATGTGTTGTTGTAGGTGAGATCTGTGGGTTTTGATTTAATTCAGGAAAATGCATATGCATATGTGTGTGGCTGGTTGTGTTCCAAGTTATCCCATTTGGAATGCCGTAATGCGTTGTCAAGCACTAAAGAAAATACGGGTGATTTAAGAAATGTGGTGATGATGCAAATTTGCTTTACCCTAATGTAATGGCAAGCATTGTTTATAGGAAAATTTTGAATGTTTTTGCGGCTAAATTTATATTTTTTCTTTCGGTTAGTAGGCTTTAAGTTAGAAGGAAAATGGTCCAGTTCTTAAATGTAAATTCATTGAATCAAGTGTGTAAGGAATGTGCCGATAATTTTATTGACAAGTGTCCTAATGATGTACAATGCTTTTAAATGAGAGAAAAAAAAAGACAAATCTAGCCGTGAAAGTTCAGGCAGGTATGCTAAAGCTAAAAAAGTAATGCACAAATGAAAGATCAAGCCCTTTCACAGTAGTTCATTTCACATCTTGATTATATGTCTCAGTCTTTAAATAAGAACCTGTTAAATAATTCTTCATTCATGTATCCAGAATTGCTTTAGCAACTTTGAAGTTAATGTTTTAGCAACACTTTCTTTCTAGACGTAATTTAATTATCCATTCCGTATATACTGTACATTTCCATTGATATTTGAATTTAGCGCGAATGTTCAGGTCACGCCACTAGGAGCGCCACTTGCGAATTGTCTCCTATTTTAACAAGGCTAAATCCGGAAGTGTCGCGTATTGTCTCTACTGTATTTGATGATATCTCTAGCTTGTCGCTAGTCAATAATCAGAGGTAAATGTGGAAGCGTTCTGACTCTTTGAAGAATGAAGATATCGGCAAGGAGGGACAAGGAACACGATGGGCGTGAAGACGACAGACTCCCTAGGCCTTGCAAACTCAACACCACCAGCACTGGAAGAGGAGAAAAGTTGATTAAGGGAGGTCAGATAGAAAACCTAGTACTGCAGTGATCGGCAGAGAACAAGAGTTGACCAAGGAAGGAAAGATAGACAGGATGAAAGTGAGGAAACTGGTCCATCTAACTGGAATATCAGGCTGAGCTAGGGACTTTGTGGTTGAAAATAACTTCTCCTTTTTTTCACCTTCTAGAGAGCTCTTACGACAGGAAGGAGATACCGTCAATGAATTTTATTCCCTCATCCGCAGCACAGGACGTCAACCTAAGTCAAGCAGCTACCTTTACCTTTAGTTATAAGTTGTCGTGGTAAATACTCGGGCCACAGAATTAAGTCGGATGTCCTGAGGCATGAAATAACATGTTTACCTACCATTTGTTTGGAGAGAGTGAGTGAAAGCAACTGCAGCAGTTGCTCCAACGTTAAAATTTTATGTTTCGTAATCTGGAATTCTCACGCTTAAAGAAATCCAAATCAAAAAGGTCTCACCTGACAGGCTTGTCCATCTATATGGAGGGTGACATCGGAGTGCGTTTTCCAAGTATCGAACTTCAGATTGCTGATATTTGTAAGATATAGAGAAGAAAACTCGTTCACGATGTCACTGTCCCTCTTTTTGTTTTGACGTAAAATAGGTCTAACGTTCCGTTCCTGTCCTGGGTTCCTCGGTAAAAATTCGAGTCTCTCAACAAAAAGTATACACTAGACTTCTGTTAATAATTTAAACACTAGGACAGCCAGAAAAATACCATAACTGGCTTGAAAAGAGGAATGTCCAAAGGCTCTAGGTAAATCGCTTCCAAAGTCACAATTACAAACGAAATATGTAGATACACAAAAGATAATCTTAAATGAAGTCACGCCACGGTAGACCAGTAACGTGCAACCTCATCAGCGTTGGTGTCGTAAGGAGAAGAGCTTCTACTGTACAAGATGCAGGACACAGCATACATTTAACGTTGTCGACAGGGAAGTGCCATTTCTGAAGATTGCTTTTGGATCTTCCAACTCCAGAACGAAGACGATTTAGTGATCTCCACACAATCTAAGTTTGCTCATGCTGAGGTGGGAGACATTCCGCAGGGTGAGGAGAGGTAGAGTTATTCTCTAGTCGAGAAAAACACATTTCTTTTCTTGCTGTAGTCGATGTCGTTTACAAGACTGCAGTCGTTTTCGGGAAGCTTCTGCTTGTACATAACCATATAGCGGGTGGAATTACTGATGGGCCTGTTTAGTTCTCTCTGCATTGGCAGCTACCTCAGGACGAATATCTAGTAGCGCTATCCCTGCAAGCTGGAAGAGTTTTACAAGAGGTGTAGGCCTCAGACAATCTGCAATAAGCCTGCACGTTTTATTGAGCGCTTTCTAAACTTTCTTTAAATTGGTAGATTTGTATCAAACTGGGCAGGGATAGTGTAGAAAGAATTAAGGAAGGTCCAGTATTTCCTAAAAGAGTAACTGTAACTCTAATGCAAGAGCTGTCATTCTTAACGTTATTGGCTGAAAGCCCCACGTGTAACGAATGATTTTACGAAGGATGTTATTCCTAGCTTCCACCTTCAGCCTCGTATTCTGCAATGCTCCTTGTAAGACAGAGTACGATCGAGAGTGACTCCGTATTTTGGATGACGCGTGTTTACTAAACGTAATCTTTGCCATGAGATATTTAGTTCGCGACGTGCCTGATTGTGCTTAAGATGAAATGCATGCACAGTTGGGTTTTTGCTAGGTTTGGACAAAGTTGATTGTTATAGTAATAGGCATATAATTCTCTCAACGCGTCCGTAAGGTGGTCTTCAACATCTTAGAACGATTTCTCATGAATTGCTAATGCCATATCATCGGCATACAGGAAACTTCTTGTATTCACCCGAACTGGTTGGTCATTAGATGTTAAATAACACTGGTGATAGAACATTTCCATGTGGTAAGCCATTTCTTTGACATTTCCATAGACTACTTTGTCCCTGGAAATCCAGATAAAATCTCCTGTTGTGAAGTAGACTTTGAAGAAGTTTGGTGAAACAGTAATTCTTCGTGATCCCATAGATGTTCTGTGACAATGCATGGTGGTTGACAGTGTCATAGGCAGCAGTCAGCTCTATGAAAGTTTCTCCTGTGATTTTCCTGGTTTCAAAGATATCCTCAATGAATTGTGTAAGGGTAGAACCTGGGATGTACAGTTTTTCACTGGTCTGAGGCTTGCTTGTTATTGTATTAGAACTGGCTCTACAACATGAATTAAACGGTTCGGAAACATTCGCTGCAAGGTTTTAAGTGACACAACGAGGATATTGGTCTGTAGTTTTGGGTTCAGTCGTCATTTTTCCAGGTTTTAAAATAGGTATGACCAATGTATTCCTCCATATTTTTGGAAAATTACAATATTTTATACGGTTGTTGAAGAGTTTTAAGATCCACTCTCTTGCTTGAACACCAAAGTGTTTAATCTACTCTAATCTGATGTCATCTACCCCTGCTGCCTTACCGCTGTTACAGTTCCATCATGCAGAGAGGCCGCATAAGTTCACCAGACTCTAATACTTCTGATCGTACAAATTTTAATTCTGACCTACGTATACGGTGGTCAGGTCACAGTAGTGAAAGGCGCGCATCTTCCATTTTGAGGTGAAAAATGGTGCTTGGAGCATGAGGCTAAATTAGAAATAACTTGGGACCGCGACGTGATAGGACGTACCGCGAAGTCTATCGAGGGCCGATGACCTTCGATGTTAGGCCCCTTAAAACAACAAGCATAAACAAGAAGTCTATCGATATCAGTAAACTGGCATAAGTGCGTGAAATTGTGAAATATTTGAGAATTACTTTTTTTTTTTTTGCTAGTTGCTTTACGTCGCACCGACATAGATAGGTCTTATGGCGACGATGGGACAGAAAAGGGATAGGAGTGGGAAGGAAGCGGCCGTGGCCTTAATTAAGGTACAGCCCCAGCATTTGCCTGGTGTGAAAATGGGAAACCACGGAAAATCATCTTCAGGGCTGCCGACAGTGGGGTTAGAACCTACTATCTGCCAAATACTGGATACTGGCCGCACTTAAGCGACTGCAGCTATCGAGCTCGGCTTGAGAATTTCGTGAAGATTTCCGGAATGTCTCAAAATCTTAATTTAAAGAAGGTCCAAGCCAGCCGCAAATGAAAACAAGTAGAAGGAATGGATCTAAGAGAATGGCGCAAGCCAAGATGTCTGAGACTAGGCATAAAAGAGCCGCAACCGATTAGGTCTTAACTTACAGCTCCCGTTTGGCTTATGGAGATAGAAACAGTCCAAAAACAGCTAGAAGATGTAATCGAGTCGATGAAGGTTGGAAAATAGTGTGATTCTTAACAGGTGATTCCAGACAAATTTAAAAATTGCAACTCTTTCTAAAGCCATGATTGTAAAATTTTATTTCTCCTTTCATTCTGGGGTTTTTGTTTGTACTTGAGACAGAACATTTTTACCACAAAATATGGTGGGAGCCGGAAGGGGCAGGTTAGAAACATAGTGCCGCGCGGCTGTGAGCTTGCATTCGGGAGATAGTAGGTTCGAATCCCACTATCGGCAGCCCTGAAGATGGTTTTCCGTGGTTTCCCATTTTCACACCAGGAAAATGCTGGGGGCTGTACCTTAATTAAGGCCATGGCCGCTTCCTTCCAACTCCTAGGCCTTTCCTATCCCATCGTCGCCATAAGACCTATCTGTGTCGGTGCGACGTAAAGCCCCTAGCAAAAACAAAAAAACAAAAACGTAGTGCGTATTGTGGTTAAATACGCCGTGAAATTGAAGTATATTATAGCTCTCTGATGTAGAGTCAAAGGAACTATAGATATTAAGCGTATAGCCTAACTTGTACTGGCTAGAAGCTGCGAGCACCACCTTGGTATATTTGTTACTGTATGAATAATCATCCCCTAACACAGTCATCAAAAAGTAAACAAATAGAAAAATATAGTAGAAAGTATGACAAAAGCAAGCTGTGTTGGACCAATCTAGAAAACCCATGGTCACAATTCAACTTTCCAAGTCGAGAATCCCTAAGTGGTTTGTTGTAGTGATATGTTAGTGAAAAGAGATTAATTTTTATTTATGTACTATTAAAAGTAAAAGCTAAACTCGTGTCCTCATCCCGAAGTGGTGCAGCTCTTTTCTGGCAAAACCCTAATGGAGGTGAGCTGCATGTATCATTTCAACCATATGCCAGCCCTTTGCCATTCTTAAATATTTGGCAGTACCAAGAATTGAACCCAGGCCTCCAAGGACGGCAGCTATCAGTGCTAATCGTTGTGCTACGGAGGCGGATACCATTAAAATGAGAAGTAACATTAATATTTATATTGATGCTTTCACGGTTCATTTTAATAGACATAATAATGTAGCTTTTGGGCTTTTTGCCGTGTCAAGAAAACATTCAGGTGCTGCCTGCCCGAGGCGGTAAAGGCGTGCTCGGTTCGCCCGGAAGGACGTGGGTGTGAATCCCCGTCAGGAAGTCGTAAAATTTAAGAAACGAGATTTCCACTTCCGGAGGTTCACATGGCCCTGAGGTTCACTCATCCTACATAAAAAATGAGCACCAGGTTAATTTGTGGGGGCAAAGGCGGCCGGACGAAGAGCTATCCACCCTACCCCATCAAGTGTCGAAGTTACGGATAGTGGAAGCCTTTACCTTCCACCCCCCCAAGGGCCTTCGTGGCCTGTACGAAGATGACTTTGCTTGCAAGAAAACATTAGAGAAGTCTTCCTCGTGGACAGACAAAGTTTTCTTCTGAAGATGCGGAGCAAAGTCTCCGCGAAACGTAAGTATTTCTCCTCGTTTTCTTGAAACGGCAAAAGCCCAAAAGCTTTATTAGCATATCTAACATTAATATTGTGTAGACCGAGCTCGATAGCTGCAGTCGCTTAAGTGCGGCCAGCATCCGGTATTCGGGAGATAACGCGGTTCGAACCCCACTGTCGGCAGCCCTGAAGATGGTTTTCCGTGGTTTCCCATTTTCACACCAGACAAATGCTGGGGTACATTAATTAAGGCCACGGCCGCTTCCTTCCCACTCCTAGCCCTTTCCTGTCTCATCGCCGCCATAAGACCTATCCGTGTCGGTGCGACGTAAAGCCAATTGTAAAGAAATATATACATACAGTATATTGTGTGGTGCCTTTTGACAACCTGTCTATCGGTGTAAATGATGGTGCAAAGGCCTTTATTTGCACAGCGTCACTCAGAAATGCAGAAGCAGGTTTCATTCATATTTGGAGACTTAATGCCAATCCTAAGCCAATTGTGGCGAAGGGAAGTGGGAATGCTAGGCGCGGCGCTCAGGGTCGATATGGGAATGACGTCACGAGCGGCAAGGCGGCCGATGATGAGGGATGGAGAAGCTGCAAGGCGGGCAACCCTTTTTACTCGCGGATTAAACCAGTGACCACTCGCCTTCTGGTTAATGACATCACTTCGATCCTGCTTCCCAGTCACACCAATATATTTTAATTCTGATACCATGTTACATCGATAATTATAATTTTAGGGGAGCCTTTCAGTCGTGAGGTGCTGCCAGGTCGAGGCGGTAAAGGCAACCCTCGCTCTCAAGTTGGGAGCCCCTGGTAACCCCTTTTAGTCACCTCTTACAACGGGCAGGGCATACCGTGGATGTATTCTACTGCCCCTATCCACAAGGTGATCACTATTTAATCCCGTATGAGCAGTCCGGTTCCATGGCTAAATGGTTAGCGTGCTGGCCTTTGGTCACAGGGGTCCCGGGTTCGATTATCGGCAGGGTCGAGAGTTTTAACCATAATTGGTTAAATCCTCTGGCACGGGGGCTGGGTGTAAGTGTTGTCTTCATCATCATTTCATCCCCATCACGACGCGCAGGTCGTCTATGGGCGTCAAATCAAAAGACCTGCATCTGGCGAGCCGAACTTGTCCTCGGGCACTCCCGGCACTAAAAACCATACGCTATTTCACTTTTTCCCGTATTGAGTTCGAAGATAGGTCAAACGCGTATGGAAGTTGCGTAATTCCTAGACGCTAAGTAAGAGAAGGATCACACTATTGAAAGGTAGACCTGTCCGCATCCCCCTGTTGGTGGTGGTGATAGAATAACGTCCACGGTATCCCCTGACTGTCGTAAGAGACGAGTAGAAGGGCCCTAGAGGCTTTTAACTTGGTAGCGTGGGTTGGCGACCAGGAGGCCCTTAGCGGAGTCGCTTGCGCCAGGCTCCTCACTTTCACACATCCAATCCAACCTCCTTTGTTCAACTCTTGTCCTTTTCCGACCCTGACAGTATTAGGTGTCGAGGCCTAGGGAGTCTTTCCTTTTCAGGTCGTTCGTGACCCCTTGTCTTTCTTTGGCAGATATCTTCATTTCTCGAAGTGCCGGAACTCTTACATATATTCCGCCTGATTAGTGTTAATAGAGCTCTTTTTTGCTATTTGCTTTACGTCGCACCGACACAGATAGGTTTTATGGCGACGATGGGATAGGAAAGGCGTAGGAATGGGAAGGAAGCGGGCGTGGCCTTAATTAAGATACAGCCCCAACATTTGTCTGGTGTAAAAATGGGAAACCATGGAAAACCATCTTCAAGGGTGCGGACAGTGGGGTTTGAACCCACTACATCCCAGATGCAAGCTCACAGCTGCGCGCCCCTAACCGCACGGCCAACTCGCCCGGTGTGTTAATAACGAATGGTTGCCCAACTGTATTTCCTCTCAAAACAATTTCCCGTTAGGAAATAAAAAATAATAGGAAACGAGATTTACACGTTCGGAAGGGTACATGGTCCTAAGGTTCAATCAGCCTAAATCAAAATGAGCAACCCGTTAATACCTGGGGGCAAAGGCAGCCGCGCAAGGAGATAACCACTCTCTTTAAATAAAAAGATTTGGCTTTAGGTCAGTATCAGACCAAACAACCATCTAGATATTACAACATGCTGGTTTGAACTTTACAATTCATTACAATTCATTGACAGTTTGGAATATATATATATATAAAAGACATATATGTATGTTAACCACTGTCTTGCTTTGTGCCAAGATAACGGAGAGTGGAAGCCTTTACAATTCGTTACAATTCATTGACAGATTGGATTCTTACTATATATAAAAATGGATGTATGTATGTGTGTAAATGACACATCTCCTCCTAAACCACTGGAGCAATTCCAACCAAACTTGGTACACTCATGACTTACTATCTGGAGACGAGCACTGTGGGGGTAAGCCATCTGTAGCTCCCTTAGGGGTGGGGGGTCAGGGGGGCACGGTATAAAAATCGAAAAAAAGTGTCGAACCCACAGTTTTCGGGTACGCTAAGATGAATAGTGACACTCCCGATTTTTAAAAGTAAAAGTTCAGCTCCCTTTTGGGGAGGAGGTGAGGGGGGAGTGATATATAAAATTAAATGAAAATAGCGTCGAATACATAGTTTTTGGGATCGCCGAGGTGAATTGTACACTCCGGATTTTTAGTATCAGGAGACAAACCACGTGGGGGTAAGACAGCCCAAGAACCCTTAGGGGCGGGGGAGAGGGCGGTCAGATATACAAATTAACGAAAATAGTGTCGAATCCATACTTTTCGGGATCGCTGAGATAAATAGTGACACTCCGGATTTTTTAAAAGTCCAAGTTCAGCCATCTTTGGGGCGGGGGGCGAGGGGACGAAAATAGTGTCGAATACATAGTTCTCGGGGTCGCTGAGATGAATAGTGACACTCCGGATTTTTAGTATCAGGAGACAAAGCATGTGGGGGTAGGACACCCTAGGAATCCTTAGGGTGGGGGGCGAGGGGGCTGAGATATAAAAATAATCGAAAGTAGTATCGAATCGATACTTTTCGGGCTCGCTGAAATGAATAGTGACACACCGGAATTTTTAATGTACAAGTTCAGCCCTCTTCGTGGTGGGGGGCGATGGGGGAGTGATATATAGAAATAACCGAAAATGGTATCGAATACATAGTTTTCGGGGTTGCTGAAATGAATAGTGACACTCCGGATTTTTGGTATTAGGAGACAAACCATGTGGGGGTAATACACCCCAGGAACCCTTAGGGGCAGTGGGGAGGGGAGCGGGCTGATATATAGAAATAATCGAAATTAGCGTCGAATTCATATTTTTCGGGGTCGCTGAGATGAATAGTAACACTCCGGAATTTTTAAAGTTCAGCCCCCTTCATGTTGGGGGGCAATGGGAGAGTGATGTATGTATGTCTAGTCCTCAGCCCGAAAGCTGGTTGGATCCTCAACAGTTTCGCCATCAGCTGTCATAGATGGCCTAGGCATCACTGAAGAGGCGTCCTAGGGAAATGAGGAGTGAGGTAGTTTCCCGTTGCTTTCCTCACCGAGCCAGAAGTTGCTATTACATATCAGTCTGCCAAGCCCACTGAAATGCATGCACCAACCGACCCTATGAGCAACAGTTTCACACCATTCATAGCAGGGACAGGCTGCATAAGGAATGGCATTACTAGCATCGCTCATACCTCAGTCACTTTCATATTGTCAAAGCCAAGTATAAGACAGAGACAGATCAATGAAAGTAACAACATTGCTCTAGCCCATACCAGAAGACATAGTGCACTGTAAACACTAGGTCCCAGTAGCAAAGGCACGGGAGAGTGATATATGAAAATAATCGAAAATAGTGTCGAATCCATAGTTGTCGGGGTCGCTGAGATGAATAGTGAGACTCCGGATATTTTATAAGTCCAAGTTTACCCCCTTTTAGAGTGGGGGCGAGGGGGGAGTGATATATAAAATGAATCGAAAATAGTCGCCGAGGTGAATTGTACACTTCAAATTTTTAGTACCAGGAGACAAACCACGTAGGGATAGGACAACCCAGGAACCCTTAGGGTGGGGGGCGAGGGGGCTGAGATATAAAAATAATCGAAAGTAGTTTCGAATCCATACTTTTCGGGGTCGCTGAGATGAATAGTGACACTCCGGAATTTTTTAAAGTTCAGTCTCCTTCATGTTTGGGGGTAATGGGGGAGTGATTTATAAAAAGAATCGAAAATAGTGTTGAATCCATAGTTGTCGGGGTCGCTGAGATGAATAGTGAGACTCCGGATATTTTATAAGTCCAAGGTCATTCCCCTTTGTTGGGTCGAGTGGGGAGTGATATATAAAATGAATCAAAAATAGTATCGAATACATAGTTTTCGGGGTCGCCGAGGTGAATTGTACACTTCGAATTTTTAGTATCAGGAGACAAACAACATGGGGGTAGGACACCCCCAGGAACCCTTAGGGGGGGCGAGGGGGGCTGTGATATAAAAATCATCGAAAGTAGTGTCGAATCCTTACTTTCGGGGTCGCTGAGATGAATAGTGACACTCCGGATTTTTTTAAAGTCCACGTTCAAGCTCCCTTCGCGGTGGGGGGCAATGGCAGAGTGATATATAAAAATAATCGAAAATAGTGTTGAATCCATAGTTGTCGGGGTCGCTGAGATGAATAGTGAGACTCCGGATATTGTATGAGTACAAGTTTTTGGAGGGGGCGAGGGGGGGGAGTGATATATAAAATGAATCGAAAATAGTGTCCAATACATAGTTTTCGGGGTCGCCGAGGTGAATTGTACACTTCGAATTTTTAGTATCAGGAGACAAACAACATGGGGGTAGGACACCCCCAGGAACCCTTAGGGGGGGCGAGGGGGCTGTGATATAAAAATCATCGAAAGTAGTGTCTAACCCTTACTTTCGGGGTCGCTGAGATGAATAGTGACACTCCGGATTTTTTTAAAGTCCACGTTCAGCTCCCTTCGCGGTGGGGGGCAATGGGAGAGTGATATATAAAAATAATCGAAAATAGTGTTGAATCCATAGTTGTCGGGGTCGCTGAGATGAATAGTGAGACTCCGGATATTGTATGAGTACAAGTTTTTGGTGGGGGCGAGGGGGGGGGAGTGATATATAAAATGAATCGAAAATAGTGTCGAATACATAGTTTTCGGGGTCGCCGAGGTGAATTGTACACTTCGAATTTTTAGTATCAGGAGACAAACAACATGGGGGTAGGACACCCCCAGGAACCCTTAGGGGGGGGCGAGGGGGCTGTGATATAAAAATCATCGAAAGTAGTGTCGAACCCTTACTTTCGGGGTCGCTGAGATGAATAGTGACACTCCGGATTTTTTTAAAGTCCACGTTCAGCTCCCTTCGCGGTGGGGGGCAATGGGAGAGTGATATATAAAAATAATCGAAAATAGTGTTGAATCCATAGTTGTCGGGGTCGCTGAGATGAATAGTGAGACTCCGGATATTGTATGAGTACAAGTTTTTGGCGGGAGCGAGGGGGGGGGGGAGTGATATATAAAATGAATCGAAAATAGTGTCGAATACATAGTTTTCGGGGTCGCCGAGGTGAATTGTACACTTCAAATTTTTAGTACCAGGAGACAAAACACGTAGGGATAGGACAACCCAGGAACCCTTCGGGCGGGGAGGTAGGCGAGGGGGCTGAGATATAAATATCATTGAAAGTAGTGTGGAATCCACATTTTCTGGGTCACTGAGATGAATAGTGACACTTCGGAATTTTTGAAGTTCAGCCCCCTTCGTGACTCCAGATTTTTAAAAACTCAACGTTAGCCCCCTTTAGAGTGGTGGAATGGGGGAGTGAGATATAACAATAATCGAATATACTGCCGAATCCATGGTTTTTCGGGTAATTGAGATGAATAGTAACATTCCGGGTTTTTAAAGACCAACTTCAGTCTCCTTTGGCATAGGGGGTGAGAAAGGGGGAAACAATAACTTGTCAAAAATTACCGAGGTTATGGACGTGTGTATGTTCCAGTATGACTTTCAGGTATGGCTTACTACCTGAGAAACGTACTGTGGGAGTAAGACGCCCCTAGAACCACGAGGGAAGCGCGTTAAATATATTAATAAATGGAAGTCAGTTTGGCGCGATCTCTATATACTGTATACATATAAATTAAGGCATAAAATTGAAAACAGACATGAATTAATGAGACCATTTTAGGTATCTTAGAAACTTAAAACTTGGTACCAGACAAGCTGATGCCTTCAGGATCCCTAGAAAGATCTGAAATTCTCAAAATTATCTGAGGGAGACACGCTGGGAGTTTCAAATCTGCATAAGAACACAGTCGCTGATATTTATTCAGAACGATGACCTATAAGTTTCATGGGTTTAAAAGTTTCCTGAAAGTCCTAATTTTTAACCCTCTCCCCCACATAAAGATGGCAGCACAATCTCTCAGACGAGTTAGAAGATTGAAATTTGGCAAAAGGTTAGCTTTTAGCCTGTAACCGACGGAAAATTTACGAGATGATTACAAATTTAATTTTTACCTCCGAAAAATATCGAAATATGGAGGCAGTTTTAATTAAGGTGCAGACCATCCTTGCGAGGTATTTGGTGGTTAAACAGTAAGTCGTATATAAAAAAAAGGATAGCAAAATCTCCATTCAATTTTCAGTTACCTACAACTTTGGTCCTATGACGTTTTGTCGTATCTCTATCCCTTATACGTTAAATTTGGCTCTATTTCTGAATTTACCGTCCTTCTCCGCACATCGGGGCCAATAATAAGGAATAAAATTATATCCATTACCACACAGAACTTTACCATCACGGCCCCGAGCTGACTTTAAATTCTGAAGCATTCAAATTTATTATACCATCTAAGGAATGCTTATTAAGTTTCAACAAATCTTTCACCAAGAGATACAAATCAAGTGTGCTATTTACAACAAATGATGTTTTAAAATTTTATAAGCAAAACTGGCATTTTCCAAGAGTATCAATAAGAGTAATATGGACAATTTAACTGTTTTATCTGTCTTATGACTTACAATTAAAAAAAAAATCGAAGATCTTATTTTAAATGTCATAACCATATATCAAAAAAATTGAATATGTCTTTCCAATTTTAATAATATTTATTTTGTATTTCTGATATTTTAATGTTAATTGATTTTTAGCTGATGATGTCACTTAGGGGACGAAACATGTACTAAATATAATAAATTATATATTGGGCCGATGACCTCGATGTTAGGTCCCTTTAAACAACAAGCATCATCATCAATCATATATTGTATTGAATAGGCGGACCACTTAGTTATAATATTTAAGTTTATCTTGAATATTCATTAATTCAGCGTGAATGTAACAGACAGAAAAATCTGATAAATATTTGTGAATTGACAAATGTCTTATAGATTGTATGTAAGTTGTGTATTCAGCCTGGAGGCTGGTTTGATTCTCAACAGCTCCATAGATGGCCTAGGCATCACTGAATAGGCATTCTAGGGAAATGAAGAGTGAGGTATCTTCCTGTTGCTTTTCTTATGATATTAAAATTAATCGGATTATAACCGCCAACAACGGGTAGAATATATTTCATACATTCCTTTTAAAAATTGCGTTTGAGTCATTGGTGATTGAAGATCATGCGATGACTCATTTTATACATTCTCACGGACTTTGAACTTGGTCATTACAATTTGAGAACACCCATGACAAGATCCTTTCATACCGAGCTCGATAGCTGCAGTCGCTTAAGTGCGGCCAGTATCCAGTATTCGGGAGATAGTAGGTTCGAACCCCACTGTCGGCAGCCCTGAAGATGGTTTTCCGTGGTTTCCCATTTTCACACCAGGCAAATGCTGGGGCTGTACCTTAATTAAGGCCACGGCCGCTTCCTTCCCACTCCCAGCCCTTCCCTTCCCATCGTCGCCATAAGACCTATCTGTGTCAGTGGCTCAGCGCAGTGCTCTTCGGTTCAGAGGGCACCGGGTCGATTCCCGGCCGGGTCGGAGATTTTAACCTTAAATGGTTAATTCCCTTGCTCAGGGAATGGGTGCTTGTGCTGTCCCCAACATCTCTGCAACTCACACACCACGCATAACACTATCCTCCACCACAATAGCACGCAGTTACCTACAAATGGCAGATGCCGTGCACCCGGCTAGAAATAGCCACACAAAATTATTATGATTTATATTCAGGAAGATGGCTAAAAATATTAATACCATTTTCTACGTTAACATTTCTGTAGTGTATGGCATTAGCAGCTTGTAATTAGCAGGTCGTCATAATCAGTGCACTAGAGTCACAAACATTAGCACATGTTTTAACAAGCCGTGCGCCTATAATGAAAAAGTGCGCGTGGCTCTGAAACTGACGGTAGTAATTTGTGGCCCTCTTGTGAGTGAAACATATATTTATTGGAAATATCATGTTCTTATTAGAGAGACAAGCAACACAGTGGACCACCATGTTAAACAAGTAAATCAACGAAGAGGTAAAATGTATATCAAAATTTTCCAATCGTCGTCGTAAGACCTGTCTGTGTCGGTGCGACGTAAAAAAAGTATATAGTCGCTCAAAAACGAATGAGTGCATGATAGTGTATGTCCCTCACATTTAATATTTTATCAGATTAAATCTTAATTATTGTCTTTTTTATGTCGCACCAACACAGATAGGTGTTATGGTGATGATGCCATAGGACAAGGGTAAGAATGGGAAGGAAGCGACTGTGTGCTTTATTATGGAATACAGTCCCAACATTTGTCTGGTGTGAAAATAAGAAACCACGGAAAAATATCTTCAGAGCCACCGACAGTGGGGTTCGAACCCACTATCTCCCGAATACAAGCTCACAGGTGCGTGATCCAAACAACGTAGCCAACTTTCTATGTTATTATCAAAATATAATTCACCGCCCATGCAGATATAAACCCTATGGATACGACAAACATTATATGTTCAATTGTTTCTGAGAAATGTTTTCCTATGAGGAATACAACATCATGTGCTCATTCCTTTTTTTAGTAACTGTACAATAATGATAACAGTTAGCAGGTGTTATCTACATGATCAACGACGTAGCCATGCTGAAATACTCGATCCCGTGAGATCTCCAAAGTTAAACTACATTGTACGTGGTCACCACTTGGATGGTCTGCTCGCGTGCTGTTGCCCACTGGAGGAACAGAAAGGAACGGGCCACCTTACCGCAAGTAAACTCCGGCTTAGTATGTCTGATCAGTGACCACTAACACCTGGCCTACCTCGGAGCAATGACGGGTCACCAACTTTCAGGTGTGCATAACGCACTTGGGTTTTGATCTACACATCTTTATTTCAGTTCGAATGAAAAGTAAGGGAGGTATTGCTAGTAATGATGTGTGTTTTAAGAATTCCAACGAGGTAGGGAACAGTCTGGCAGTGGCGTGCTCGGTTTATCTAGAAAGATGTCTGGTTATATACCCCGTCATGAAATCGAAAAAAATAAAAAGTAGAAACGATACTTCAAATTCTGGAGAGGCGTATGGGCCCTGGGAGTGACTCAGCCGTGCAGTTAGGGTCCCGTAGCTGTGAGCTTGCATTCGGAAGATGGTGGCTTTGAATTCCACCGTCGGCAGCCCTGAAGATAATTTTCCGTGGCAATCATGGGGTTGTACCTTCATTAATGCTACGGTCACTACCATAACAATCCTATCCATTTCCCATCCTTGCGACGCCGAAAACCTTCGATGTGTTAGTGAGACGTTAAAGCATTAGGAAAATAAATCAAAGAAACGAGCACCAGGCTGACTTTTATGGGCAAAGAGGACCGCGCATACAACTCATCACTCTGGCCCATTTAGTGCCGAAGTTAAATGAGCCTTTATCCTCCACTCCTCCAAAGTCATTCGTTTCCGGTATAGCGATGTCTTTGCTTTCGCCGACGAGCTTCAGCTAAATATTGTAACCGTATCGGTCATACATAAAATTAATTGAAAATTGGTTTAGGCAGTGGAAACTTTTGTCTAGCTCCTTTGGCTATGTCGAAGTCAAGTTGCATCAGATTGCACAACACCTTCGACTTGGTGGTGCAAACACGAGTTCGTCATAGCTGGAAGATCCCCACAAAGAAAGCGAGCTATGAAAATTACAAGGAAGGAAAATATATAGCAATAAATCCGCCCACTAAAAATTGGCCGAAACACGGTAATGCCAACGTGTAAGTTGATTTGTATTGTAAGATTTCGAGATAAGCGTATTAATTTGTAAGGGAAACCTCGGCATGTCATATGTTTTTATAGTAGACCTCTGCCAAAATTATAATTGTTTGTAAAATTTCAACGTGTGGAAAATTACGCCACCAGAAGATTATATAAGCACCAGTAGCGTACTCACGCTAACTGAGAACGCAGACTCCGGATGGGGGATCCCTAAAAAGGCATCGTTTTGATGGTAAATATCAGATAAATCGCCGATCGATTTGTTTTCCGAACATAACGAAATTACTTTGAAGTCTGAATCACACATTCGACTACATCGCCAATGTTACACAACTCGTAGAACGGCTGAAATGCAAAATGTGGTGGGGATCGTTCGCCGTCTGTTGTTCGTGTAGGGGTGAAATTATATAAGAGATCGCCATGTTGAGGAAGGGATGACTTGACGTGAAGTATTGGAGGCAGACACACGGTCCGCTGGTGTCTTGGCCTTACCTTTGTTCGGGAGTGCTAATGTACATTTTGCCAATACGCTGTAAGAAAAACTTCTTCAAAGTTACAAATAAAGTTAAAGTACTGAACGTATGTGAAAATTTTGATTAACGAGACAAGTATATCGCCGGAAATCCGACCGCGGGAACTGTGTTAAAGTTTCAAAGTTGTGTTAGTGAATGACGTAATTTAATTGAACATCATTAGACTTGTTTCAGTATAGAAGCCCCCAGGATTACGAAGGTGCTCAAGAGGACCAGAAGAGGATTCGAACCACTGACCCACGCCAGCGCCCTGAAGGTTTAAACAACTCCAAGGGCCTTCCCAAGGTCCAAACCATGGATATTTCGACATGACGATGAGTAAATTAAATTAGAAGTATTATGCGAGTAAATTGCAGGGTTATTTTTATGTAAATATGTAGATCACGTAAGCTAGGTTAGTACATGTAAAATGCATATATTTTGAATTAGGGAGAGACTTGTCAGTGGTCTTCATATTGTATTAAATAATGTTTACCTAGGTGGGAACGGAAATTTTGTAATATTGGCTAAATTTTCGGGCCTATAAAATTTAAATTTAAAGTATGTGCATGAAAGGTTGAGAGTGCTTCAGATTGAGAGGGTAAAATATAGATTTGTTTTTGTTACCGTGTTTTAGCGGTAGGTAGAGGCGAAAGAAGGTGCGGGCGTGAATGGGTTTCAAACTACGGAATCAAAGTTAATGTAAAAGTAATTTAAAATTTAACTAGGTTATATTTTCTTTTCAAAAACAAAGCAATAACAGACATGGCAGGTACAATGTAGCAAAACAAGGGGAGATACAATATTTACAGGTTTTGGGCTTCACGCCCTGACTTCTGCGATCAGCTCAGTTTTACCACAAACACAAGTTTTAACAGAGGGGCAGAAAACCCCATTCATCCCTAGGAGCCCCTGGCTCCGAATTACACAGAAAAGCCTCCACGAGGCATATGACACTCCATTTTCAAAAGAGCGATCCGCTCTTAAAATTTAAGCCTCTCAAAGGCCAAACCAAACTCTACCTTCAAGCTGTTCTTTAAGGACGTATTCACAGGGGTAAAATACCCAACCTACAGAGGTCTATTACATGAAAAGAAGGTTGATTACATGACCTCTAAAATAACAATTTGAGAGGAGGCGATCTTGCACTCCTAATACACTTTGTTTTTTTTAAAACCTAATCTGGCTCTGGGCCGCTAACGCAAGGGCTAATCCCATACTACAGAGGTGACTTAGAGAAGAACACTTTACATTACATAAACGAAGAATAGTTTGAGAAAATAAGTTCACCTCAAAACAAATGTGAGTGGGAGCTCGAGAGGGTTAGCACTCTCTATCCCAATATTTAGCTTTACAAGAAAAAGATGAAAAGAGTAATTACATTTTAGGAAAAGGCTACATGATGGAAATGCTTCGAACCCGCCGCGAGTGTTAAACTGCCGACCTAGCAAGAAAAGAAGTTATTAATAGGCCATTACCTGGTGTTGAACGGCTGAAGAAGAAAGAGGCGCTTCCCGCCTCCTGCTATGTACTTAATACACTGAAAGATGGAACAGAAGTGGCCCGGAGACCCCAAAATCAGCAGTTTATATCCTCTCGCGGAAGATTCTAGGCGTTAGGGGAAAGAAAACACCCTCCCACAAAATCTTTATTGGCTAGGGAAAAGAAACCCCTACAAAGAGGAAGAAGAAACACATTATTGGTGGAAAATTAATTAAAGAAATTCGGGATTGGCTAGATCCAAAATAAGGGGAAAAGGAGGGGTATACAGCCAACTTAAACCATGACAGAAAGAAATTTAACAAAGAACAAACTCTTGAAATAAAAATTTCTCCAACAAAATAGTTCTTTGATTTCGCACTAGGTTGCACTATTGTAATTCTTCAGTAGTGTCCTCTAGAAGAGAAAGTTCACACTTCTTACTTCAAGCGAAACAAAAACACATCAAAAGTGACACAGTTCAAAAACTCAAAATTTTCCACGTGGTGACATCTTCTGAGAAAGTAGAGAATTAATAGAATAGATAAAGTTCAACCTTCCTCCAGAAGAGGAGTTTCAACTGGCGCAACTTTTAAATAAACAGAGTAGAGGTGTACCGCCCGGTACAGACCTCCCCCCCCAAAAGTTCCTCCAGGGGTGACACATGAAATCAGTTTGAAACAAAGTCCAAGTAATGATGTTGATATTAAGATTAATTGCGGAAGCATTTGTAAGATTTTAGTAATTTGGTTGGTTTCAATTTCAAAATTTTGTTGTTGCAGGTGCAGTAAAGTCTTTCTGTTTGTAGTAGTTGAATTTCTGAAGATAAACCTTTAATGCTTAAAAGTGAAGAAAAGTTTTGCAATGTCCACCAAATATTGTTGTTAAATTCCCAAATGTAGTTATCTCTTATAGTAACTGTCCATGTAGTTGATGTTGATGAAGTTGGATGGCCGGACCGGCCGTTGCAGCTTGCGTCCAAAAGGAGGCCGCTCGGACCCCTTAAGTACCCTGAGATACCGCTCGCCCGCACTATGAGGGGAGCAGAGGTGTTGAAGTACGCCGCGCCCGCGGTGAACAGATACAGGCTGCGGGCATGTAGCAGGTCGTGCGCCGCACATCAGCCTTGGCCGGGAGGAGAGCTCCGGCTCGCCGTGCACATGTCGTCCTCGCTGGAGAGGAGGGGGCCCATCCCCCTCCCCAGTCGCTGCACGGCGCTGCGCGGCTGCGGGGGCGCTGAAACATTAAAGCTAGGCGGCAGAATTGTGTTGGACTATCATCTTCTTTGAGGGTACAGGCTTTTGGAGAGGTTGAGGGGCCAGCGGCGTGTAGATATCCATGGCATTTACTATTATGAAGCTACAGTGTAAGGTGGAGCAGGAGACGGGAGCGTGGTAATGGCCGTGGTAAGAACAGGATGGCAGTTTAACGGATCGGGGTGGGTTTTACAAAAGGCTTACATCTAAAACCAAAATATTACAGAAGGGGCAGAATGCCTTAAAAGTGAAACTCAAAAAAAATATAACCTTCATATCCTTTCAAAATAATATGAAGCAAGTTAACACAAAATTACACCGGTTTCACCTGGGACAGGTGAACTCTAAATATCCTCTCGGTGGCTGGATTACTTAGCAATAAGGTAACCGGCGTAAGAAAATCGAGAATGATACAAGGCCCATGAAATCTGGGGGCAAGCTTGCCCGCGGGAACAAAATTTTTGACCATAACCTGGTCACCTACCTTCAAAGTGGTGGGTCTCCGTCCACGATCATACCTTTCCCTAACCTTTTCATGAGACACTTTAAGATTGGCTTTAGCCTTCTTCCAAAGATCTTTAATGTTATCCGGATCTATTGTCTCGGGTAGAATGTCATTCAAAGACCAGAGGTTAGAGAGCGGCGAGTTGGGAACAAACTTGAACATCAAGGAAGCTGGAGTAAACTTGTGAGATTCATGAACCGCCGAATTCAAAGCAAAAGCTATCCAATGCAGGGACGTGTCCCACCTGGAAGGATCTTCATGATGATAGGCAATGAGTGCGGACCTGAGATTACGGTTAACCCGTTCAGCCAGAGATGGTTGAGGATAATAAGCAGATGTAGTTACATGAGAGATGGACAAGTCAAAACAGAATTTACGAAATAAATTAGATGTAAAAGCCTTAGCATTATCAGATACAATATATTGACACGGACCAAAAGAAGCAAAAATAGAATTTAAGCAAGTAATGGTTGACTGAGCGGTAGCCAGCTTAGTCGGAAATAACCAGGAAAATCTTGTAAAACCATCTACACACACAAGGATGAACTTGTTGGCATTGCCCTTTGACTGGGGGAAGGGTCCCACATAATCAATATACAGGCGTTCCATGGGGCGCGACGCTTGATGAGAAGACAAAAGGCCTACTTTAGTGGACATGGTGGGTTTACTGAGCAAACAAGATTTACAAGCTTTTACAAGTTCACGGATTTCACCGTCCATACCTTTCCATATGAACATTTCACGAATCTTTTCACGAGTTTTAAAGATACCCAGATGCCCCCCCAATGGGGTCTCATGATAGTATTTGAAGATCATAGGTACAAGAACCGCTGGAACAACAACTTTCATCAACTTATCATGCCTCGAAGGGCAACATAGAACACCATTCCTCAGAACATAAGGGACAGCATGTTCCCCAGAAGAAAGGGTTTCCATTATAGGAGCCAGCGTCGGATCTTCACGTTGGTATTTCTCAATATCCCTAAAAAGCATGGGAGCATCTGTTAGGATGGCATTAACCTCGGATAGTATGGACTCGGAAGGTGATGAACTGTCGACCGGTTCGTGGGTTTCGACGTCATTGTGAAACATACGGCTGAGTCCATCAGCAACAACATTTTCGGTACCTCTGATATGTCGTACATCAAATTGGAAGGCAGAAATACGGATGGCCCAACGGGCTATACGACCAGTACGACGCGGCCTACCTAAGACCCAGCTTAAGGCTTGATTATCTGTCTCCAGGTCGAATTTGACATGTTCCAGATAGAGACGGAACTTTTCTAAGGCGAATAAGACTGCCAACCCTTCGAGCTCATAGATGGAATACTTGGCTTCTTGAGCCGATAGAGTCCTAGATGCATAGGCGATGGGACGCCTCCCTAGTTCAGTCTCTTGAAGAAGGACTGCAGCTACAGCTGACGACGACGCGTCCGTTTGGACGATGAATTTCTTCGAGAAATCAGGCATAGCAAGTACAGGGGCATTACAGAGAGCTAATTTAAGATCTTCGAAAGCGGCTTGTTGAGAAGGTCCCCACTCGAATTTGATGCCTTTCCTACGAAGAAGGTTTAAGGGCGCCGCTCTATTAGCGAAGTTAGGAATAAACTTCCTGAAGAAATTCACCATACCAATGAATCTAGCGATACCTTTGATGTCCTTAGGAGGTTTAAAATCACGGATGGCCTGTGTTCTAGAATGATCGACAGCTACCCCATCGGGAGACACAATATGCCCTAGGAATGACATAGAGGGCTTAGCAAAGGCAACCTTGGACAACTTGACAGTTAACCCAGCCTTACGAAGGCGATTGAGAACTTCTCGCAGATGATCTAGATGTTCTTCAAAAGTCTCGGAAAATACGACGACATCATCCAAGTAGTGATATAAGTACTCAAATTTGATGTCGGAGAAGACCCTATCTAGTAGCCTAGTGAGCACAGCTGCCCCCGTGGGGAGCCCGAAAGGCACGCGGTTGTATTCGTATAAATTCCAGTCCGTGGCAAACGCTGTAAGATGTTTAGACTCCTCGGCAAGGGGAATTTGATTATAGGCCTGATTCAAGTCCAAGATAGTGAAGAACTTGGCCTTTCGAAACCATGAAAAGCAAGAATGAAGGTCGGGAAGGGGCACAGATTGCAACACCACCTTCCGATTGAGAGCCCTGTAATCAATGACAGGCCTGAAGCCTCCTTGGGGTTTCGGGACTAGAAAAATAGGCGAAGAATACGCTGACTTAGAGGGCCTAATAATACCATCCTTCAACATCTGATCGATGATTTCTTTCAGAGCCTTCATTTTAGGTGGAGATAGCCTATACGGTGGAAAACGGACAGGAATTGAATCCGTGACCTCAATTTTGTATTCAATAAGGTCAGTAACACCAAGAGTATCAGAGAACACCTCGGGAAACGACTGACACAGTTTCCGAATACTATCAGCCTGCTCCTCAGGTAGATGTCTAAGGTCTAACAACATCTCATCCTGGGTAGGCGAAATAGATGAACATGATACAGAATTACACTTTAACAAGGGAATTCTACAATTGGACGCAAATTTGAATGTGCACGACCTACTCTGGAGATCGAGCACAAGACCAGTGTGAGAAATGAAGTCCGCTCCCAATATGATGGGGCAAGACAAACGCTTGGCCACAAACAATTTGATCTTCCATGTAAATTTAAAAACCCGAATTTTGACATGTAAGGAACCTAGAATTTCTAATGGAGATGAATTAGCCGAAACATATTTAACAGGAGATGAGTCATAGTCAGGGAGTTTACAAACAGATTTCAATTTAGAATACCAATCAGCCGAAATAATGGAACAAACACTGCCTGAATCTAAGAGAGCTGTTATAGGCTCGTTATTTAACTCAATCTTAAGAAAAGGAACAGGTGCGGGGGTATCCGCCGCAATCCTAAGACACTCTTTAGGGCATTCAAAAGATGAATTTGAAGGCTGGTCGTTCTCTGCATTTACAACCTGTTTACTAGGGGCTGAGTCTCGGGAAGATGGATTAGTCGGCTCAGCCGACGCCACTAGTCACTTTTTATTATTGGCATAGCTGGAATTTGCACCAGAAGTTGAGCAGGAGGGGGTGCTATTTGAGTTTGGGCAATTCTTGGCGATATGTGAGAAGGCCCCACACTTAAAACAGCCTTGTGATGACCCTGCTCCATTCCTTGTCCCACTTGACTTGATCAGAGGACACTTATTCCGCAGATGGTCAGGCGACCCGCAAGCATAACATTTACGGGGATTGACTGGTCGGCGAGGTGGAGGCCGAGTGTTACTAAAGGAAGGCGGGGGTTCTTTCGCGACACGCAAAGAATCGGCGTATCTAACTCCTTCCGCTGAGACTGCCAATGCTTCAAGTTCCGAGAACGTTTGCGGGCACGCCGCGAAACACAAATATGACCTATAGGATGGTGAAATACCTTCCACAATAGCTTGTACAATTTGATCCTCAGGGAAGTGAAGAGCAAACACCCTAGTATAAAACTTAATATCTTGGATGAAGTCTGCCAGGTTTTCATCCAAGCGCTGTACCCGATAATAGTATTTCTGAATAAGGGAGGACCTGGCCCTAGCCGGGATGAAGTTAGCTAGCAAATGGGCATGGAAATCCTCAATAGAAGATTGCTCAGCGATGGCTCTAACTATTTTGTCAGATAGAACACCAATAGCATAAGGATAGATAATTTGCAAAATTTGACATGGGGAAAGAGAAAACACAAGGGCATGATCCTGAAATTCCACTAGAAATCTTAAAAATGAAATTACGTCACTGGTGGTGTTGACGGAAAACTTAGAGATACCTCTAAGCAACATTGCCAATGGATGAGGCAAGCTGCTGAACCCAGGTGACATAGTCGTTAAAGGTTTCAATGGCAAGGAAGTTAATTCAGCACGTACATTGTTCAACGATGTGCGTCGTTCAGACTGGTTGTCCAATGGGGCAGAGATAGTTTGAGCAGCAACGGTTATCCTATTGCCTTCTCCCTTAGCAGGTTCTTCCTCACTACTTACATTCACTATGGTGGGCTGATCAGATTTGGGAGGAACTTCCCCAGTTAGCAATTGAGTGACCTTATTAGACAATTCAGAAATAGTTTCAAAGAGAGTATTAGCTTGCTTCCTCTGAACGTCATTCACCTTTAGAGACAACAGATCATTAACTCTATTTGCAAAGTGATACAGCCTGCCTTGCACACGCTTAATTTGATTAGGAGATGGATCGTTTTCATCAAAAAAGCTGACTACCGATGCAAGCCCAGTAATATTCTCGACAATCGTGGAAAGAGAGTCATCAATTTCTTTCTCTCCCAAATTGGGGATGGAAATGGGCAAATCAAGGGACTCTCTAAGCTTGTTAGTGTCTATTGCAACCGTGCCTCCAGATTGAACGTTTCTGATAGTTAACTCATATATCAACTCCTCTTTGCGCAAGTAGTTAAGGAGGAGAACATCGCGAGGGCCGGGCATGATGACAGAACAATTTTGAAAAACTCAAAAAATTCCAGCAACTGAGAAAATTGTTAGAGTTCGAATCAAAGCAATGTTTAGCCGTCAAAAGGGGCTAAATTGAGACCCATTCAACCACGCTCTGCTACCACTTGTTACCGTGTTTTAGCGGTAGGTAGAGGCGAAAGAAGGTGCGGGCGTGAATGGGTTTCAAACTACGGAATCAAAGTTAATGTAAAAGTAATTTAAAATTTAACTAGGTTATATTTTCTTTTCAAAAACAAAGCAATAACAGACATGGCAGGTACAATGTAGCAAAACAAGGGGAGATACAATATTTACAGGTTTTGGGCTTCACGCCCTGACTTCTGCGATCAGCTCAGTTTTACCACAAACACAAGTTTTAACAGAGGGGCAGAAAACCCCATTCATCCCTAGGAGCCCCTGGCTCCGAATTACACAGAAAAGCCTCCACGAGGCATATGACACTCCATTTTCAAAAGAGCGATCCGCTCTTAAAATTTAAGCCTCTCAAAGGCCAAACCAAACTCTACCTTCAAGCTGTTCTTTAAGGACGTATTCACAGGGGTAAAATACCCAACCTACAGAGGTCTATTACATGAAAAGAAGGTTGATTACATGACCTCTAAAATAACAATTTGAGAGGAGGCGATCTTGCACTCCTAATACACTTTGTTTTTTTTAAAACCTAATCTGGCTCTGGGCCGCTAACGCAAGGGCTAATCCCATACTACAGAGGTGACTTAGAGAAGAACACTTTACATTACATAAACGAAGAATAGTTTGAGAAAATAAGTTCACCTCAAAACAAATGTGAGTGGGAGCTCGAGAGGGTTAGCACTCTCTATCCCAATATTTAGCTTTACAAGAAAAAGATGAAAAGAGTAATTACATTTTAGGAAAAGGCTACATGATGGAAATGCTTCGAACCCGCCGCGAGTGTTAAACTGCCGACCTAGCAAGAAAAGAAGTTATTAATAGGCCATTACCTGGTGTTGAACGGCTGAAGAAGAAAGAGGCGCTTCCCGCCTCCTGCTATGTACTTAATACACTGAAAGATGGAACAGAAGTGGCCCGGAGACCCCAAAATCAGCAGTTTATATCCTCTCGCGGAAGATTCTAGGCGTTAGGGGAAAGAAAACACCCTCCCACAAAATCTTTATTGGCTAGGGAAAAGAAACCCCTACAAAGAGGAAGAAGAAACACATTATTGGTGGAAAATTAATTAAAGAAATTCGGGATTGGCTAGATCCAAAATAAGGGGAAAAGGAGGGGTATACAGCCAACTTAAACCATGACAGAAAGAAATTTAACAAAGAACAAACTCTTGAAATAAAAATTTCTCCAACAAAATAGTTCTTTGATTTCGCACTAGGTTGCACTATTGTAATTCTTCAGTAGTGTCCTCTAGAAGAGAAAGTTCACACTTCTTACTTCAAGCGAAACAAAAACACATCAAAAGTGACACAGTTCAAAAACTCAAAATTTTCCACGTGGTGACATCTTCTGAGAAAGTAGAGAATTAATAGAATAGATAAAGTTCAACCTTCCTCCAGAAGAGGAGTTTCAACTGGCGCAACTTTTAAATAAACAGAGTAGAGGTGTACCGCCCGGTACAGTTTTATTGAAGATTTCAAACGGTAAAATTAATATCTTCCATTATATGGAATATTCAATCTATATTGGTAATGCATGACGGTAGTGTCTTCAAAATGCCAGTATTGGCATAATAATCATGGGCGTAGCAAGGCACTTTGATTTTAAAGTAAATTTGCATGAGTATAATATATAGATGGCTGTAGCAATTTTGTAACGTTCCAGACGTTACAGTGTAATTATGTTAATTTTATTATGTGTAATTAATTCAGGAATTTAACGTCATGATATTTATTTTGGTATGTAATTGTATTATAATTCATGTTTAATCATTTGCTCACTATCATTTCATTACTTTGTAACTACGACTTGTAAACGAGGGCTGAATATCCTAATATTCACTTAGATTCTTGCGACATTAGTTTAAAATTAACTTGCAGTAGATTTCCTCTATCTTGCCACATCACCGAGGAAGAAGGAAGGACAAATTTAGACATCAAGTTCTGGGAAAAGCGAGCACGTGTTCAAGCGTTCTAACGTAAGCTACCGTATTTCGACCAGAATTATTTAAACTGATCACCGCCTATATTTTCAAAGGAGCGTCATGTTGCCATGGATACTGAGTGAAAGGACTAATAGAAGAACAGTTAATATCATGGTTAAGACCCGTCAACTCTAATATCTGGAGTGGGGAGAGACGTGTCATCTGATTGGACCACGTGTAGCGACCTGTAATTAGCGCCAGAGAAGGTTATAAAAGGGCGTGTTGGAGCTCTTGGCTTCATCTTCTACGGATCTTCTACGGATCTTCTACGAGACTTCTACGTGATTCTGATCGATATTATTCTACATTATTCTACTTGATTCTCTACTTGATTCTTCGTCTCGATACTTAGAAATTCTGAATGAGGGGTGTATAGCCACTCTCATCAGGAAGTACGTACAGCTCGGCTACAAGACCGGTTTGAACCAGTCTAAGTCAATAGGTAGTATTAATCTAGATAGAAATGAAACTTCAGAGAACATTTTCAGTAAAGTTGGAAGGATTCTTAATTGAGTATCCTCTCCATATAACCCAAGGTGGTTCTTCTAACTATGACTTAGGGCTTATCTCCAATATATGGGATAAAGCATAATAGGGAGTGTTAGTTTTGAAGTCATCTTCCAATTAGTGGTGGGTGCAATTTGCAAGGCAGGAATGGTACTTAGCTGCAGATGAAGAGATCTCAAAGACGACCGGTGATGTTCCAGCTACAAGGATGGAAGCTTTCCAAGGACCAGCAGAACAAGACTACATGGTGAGCAAGCGAGTTAAAGATATTGCAAGTTTTCGCGAAGTAGAGTCATTCAATTTTTTGTTAAATTCATTTTCTATTTTAAATTCAGTTCTCGTTAAACCGTCGTCATTTATATTCAATATAATAAATAGTATTTTTCTAGTTCACTTTAATCAATCTGCCTTAATTAGCCTTTTGATTTCTAATTCTCCTGCTTAATGATTAGTGCACTATCACCCCACCCCTGTGATAAGAGTCCGTCCAAGCTTGATTATAAATTTTTATCTTTAAGTCCTCAACTTAAAGATTGGCGCCCTTAGCTTGAATGGTTGCATTTCTCGTTCGATGATTGTTCTCCGAGAGGGGAAGCCACAATTTGTGTAATTTGTGAGAAGCCTGGACACGAACGGACGTCCTCCCATTTTTAGATACAGTGTTCCTTCTATGTCAGGAAGTATATGCTTTTCTGTACAATTAGAATAAAGTTATGGATACGTTTAGATCCATTTGAGATTTTTGTCCGCGTTCAAATTTTTAGGAAAACCACAGGCTGATTTTTCTGCGCGATCGACTAGTTGTAAACCCGTGTATTCCATGTGTATGGATGTGACACTGGAAACATGAATAGTGGCTTGACGTGAGTTAAAGAGTTGTAAATGGGCAGTGAATGAAGCTTTTGAATATGATAAGAGGATATTAGTTGAAATGATATATATTTGGCACGATGTTTTCTCAGGGAGACTGTTTGTCTCGCTTTGAGTGTGTTCAAAATGATGGATCTCCGGCCAGCCATTACAAGGTATGGCTCTGCGTTGTATGATTTATGGCTTAAAAGGGTGCGCTCGCCCGCCCTCGTAAGAAGGGATTCTGCCAAGCGTATTGTTCAAGACTGTGCACCAAGACGTGAAGCTTAAGGGTTCGCAAATATACGATCATATTTAGAAGATTTCCTTTTAACTCTTTCATGATTATTTCTGTAAATAAATTGAATAACTGGAACGCCAGTATAGTATTGTTTGTTGATCTTTTGAATAATTGAGATAGGGATTTTTAGAGACCCATTTGTCGGTGGCATCCTGGAGACCACTGGTTCTAAGTCCACCCAGGATTTTCCGTCTTACACAAGTTTATTTTTTCTTGTTCCTTGAAATACAGGCAATCGCATGTATTTATTGCTTACACTTCAGTTTGTAGTGTGTGTGTACATAATTTTTGAATACGTTTTTTGAGATTTATTTCATGTTTGATGTATGAATTCGAGAACGGGTTCTGTCTCGTGATTTTGTCATCGGGTTCATTGCGATGTGGGTTCGATTCCGGACCCGACATCTATTTAATTTTATTGTTGGTTGTGATATTGTCTACTAGTGTTAGCTTATTCCTTTGTTTATTAATTAGAAGTGTAGTTAATTAGTTAGGCGTCCACTCAAAGTTGTCTCCGATGTTAGCCTACATACTGTGTTTCTTCTAATAGTGAAGAAAGCCTTTGATGAGAATCATCGCATTTACAAGGATATTCCTCTACTTAAGAATATTTCAAATTAATGTATGTTTAATTGATCTAGGTGTATTCGCCGCCATTTCGTAAAGGAGAGGAACGATCATATTGATGAAATTTTATAATTCTCAATGAACGGAGTCATATTTCCAAGTTTGTATTCAGTCTATCAGACATTGTACATTATTTATTGTAGTGTTATTCAGGGTTACATTGAATTAATTATGTGTTTATTAAGGTATATTAAACAGGGTTTAAACGTTTGTTTGCTTATCATTTGCCGCAGAAATGCATCCTAGTTTCCTCCGTTCACTTATGCCTTTGAGTTAGTTTAGTGTTGTATTTTGATATTATGCCGCGAACACACCGTTGCCCTGGGAGGTCGGAGGTTTAATTCTATGGAACGGAGGAAGTGCAGTTGATCCTTGCACGGTCGAAAGAGCTTTTGTTCACCCATCAATTTGGAGTTTACTTTTCTTCGCTTTCTAGATGAGGTGGCATTTGACTCTAGACTGAAAAGGTCCTATACCATCGAACGCCTTGACGTATGGTGCTGTATGGCGGTAGCCCGGTTTTGGGGGCAATGATGATGTCGTATAGTTCTATTGGGCAATGGCGTGGGTGGTACGGTAGCAATATAGAAGACCAAGGACAGAAAGATGCAGTCAAGTTAGCTGACAATCCTGAGCTCCTTTCCCTCCTGAATTTCCATGTGCCGTACCCAAATTCAAGATGGGATTAGAATATCCGCCCACCAAAATTCACCACTTTACAGACTATCTACAACAGCGCATTTTGTAAAAATAATTATCTCGAATTTAGTACAGACACGCGAATACGTTTAAAAGGATTCACGGCTTTCATTGACAGACTTACTATTATGATAAAACAATGTGGGAATATAAACGGTATAATTCGTAATAAGTTAATGTAAGCTCGGCACATAATAAATTGTTAGATCAGGTTAAATTTAATTGCATAATATTAGACAATATTGTTATGTTTATTTGTAATTTTACGGTACAGTAGAATTCCCGTGATCCGAACTAATTGGGGCTGTGGTCTGTTCGGATTATCCTGAAAATCATGTAGGCTCTAGTAATGTGTATACAACACAGCGTACGCTAGAGTATCAGCAGCTATACTAGGCAACGAAGTAGATTTAGTTCCTGACATCGGCGCCGATGACTTTCGATGTTAGACCCCTTAAAACAACAAGCAAGCAAGCAAGTTCCTGACATCAAGAAAGTTTACCGATTTTTTTAGTTGAGGGGAAGTTATTACAATTCCATAGAAGTCGGTACCTGTATTACAGCATTGTTAAACAGTGCTTCATAAAATTCAGTACAATACAACAATGACGTCTTTACGCAACAAACGTGTTTTGTAAGCACAGTGCAAAGTGCATTTCACAATTGCTTACAGCATTCGTCATTTCTCTATTTTATACCTTGACTGTATGTGGATTCTCTTGTGTTACATTCTAGCTTAAATAATAATTTTTCAGTGCCGTATTGTGATTAAATCCGTTCTTCACATTGTAAATGGGATTTTAATTTGTTTTTCTCGATCATTTATTCTGTTCGGATTAACCGAAATTTCAGATTTACCCGATTCCGAATTAGCGGGATTTCTACTGTATACACTGACTGACAGCGCAAATGCAACACCAAGAAGGAGTGGTTCGAAAGGGATGAAAGTTGGGGAAAAAACAGAGACGGCACGGACGAATAATTGATGTTTATTTCAAACCGATATGCAGGTTACACAATGCGCACGGCATCGACTCACTAGGATGTAGGACCACCGCGAGCGGCGATGCACGTAGAAACACGTCGAGGTACAGAGTCAATAAGAGTGCGGATGGTGTCCTGAGGGATGGTTCTCCATTCTCTGTCAACCATTTGCCACAGTTGGTCGTCCGTACGAGGCTGGGGCAGAGTTTGCAAACGGCGTCCAATGAGATCCCACACGTGTTCGATTGGTGAGAGATCCGGAGAATACGCTGGCCACGGAAGCATCTGTACACCTCGTAGAGCCTGTTGGGAGATGCGAGCAGTGTGTGGGCGGGCATTATCCTGCTGAAACAGAGCATTGGGCAGCCCCTGAAGGTACGGGAGTGCCACCGGCCGCAGCACTTGCTGCACGTAGCGGTGGGCATTTAACGTGCCTTGAATACGCACTAGAGGTGACGTGGAATCATACGCAATAGAGCCCCAAACCATGATGCCGCGTTGTCTAGCGGTAGGGCGCTCCACAGTTACTGCCATATTTGACCTTTCTCCACGCCGACGCCACACTCGTCTGCGGTGACTATCACTGACAGAACAGAAGCGTGACTCATCGGAGAACACGACGTTCCGCCATTCCCTCATCCAAGTCGCTCTAGCCCGGCACCATGCCAAGCGTGCACGTCTATGCTGTGGAGTCAATGGTAGTCTTCTGAGCGGACGCCGGGAGTGCAGGCCTCCTTCAACCATTCGACGGGAAATTGTTCTGGTCGATATTGGAACAGCCAGGGTGTCTTGCACATGCTGAAGAATGGCGGTTGACGTGGCGTGCGGGGGCGGGGCTGCCACCGCTTGGCGGCGGATGCGCCGATCCTCGCGTGCTGACGTCACTCGGGCTGCGCCTGGACCCCTCGCACGTGCCACATGTCCCTGCGCCAACCATCTTCGCCACACGCGCTGCACCGTGGACACATCCCTATGGGTATCGGCTGCGATTTGACGAAGCGACCAAGCTGCCCTTCTCAGCCCGATCACCATACCCCTCGTAAAGTCGTCTGTCTGCTGGAAATGCCTCCGTTGACGGCGGCCTGGCATTCTTAGCTATACACGTGTCCTGTGGCACACGACAACACGTTCTACAATGACTGTCGGCTGAGAAATCACGGTACGAAGTGGGCCATTCGCCAACGCCGTGTCCCATTTATCGTTCGCTACGTGCGCAGCACAGCGGCGCATTTCACATCATGAGCATACCTCAGTGACGTCAGTCTACCCTGCAATTGGCATAAAGTTCTGACCACTCCTTCTTGGTGTTGTATTTGCTCTGTCAGTCAGTGTATAAAAAGGACTGTTCTGTTCTTGGGATAAAACACTATAGCACGCACTAAATAAGTTTAATTACAAATAAGTTTGTCACAGTAGAAACAAAAAGCGGCAACAGCCTTTGAAGAAAGAAAGTATAATTAGAAATAGAGCGAATATAATATTTGAACGTGGAAGCTTCCCTAAGCTTCATAAATCTAATATTGTCGAAAAGCGAACAAAAGTTGACCAAGTGAGGTCGGAGGAAAAGATGAAAGCAGGGAGTTTTTGGCAATTTGTTTCACGTCGCACCGACACAGATAGGTCTTATAGCGACGCGAGGATAGGAAATGCCTAGGAGTGAGAAGGAAGCGGCCGTGGACTTAATTAAGGTACAGTGTGAAAATGGGAAACCACAGAAAACCAACTTCAGGGCTGTCGACAGTGGGGCTCGGACCCACTATCTCTTGGTTGCAAGCTTACAGCTGCGCGCCACTAACCGCACGGGCAACTCGCCCGGTGAAAGCAGGATGAATGGCATAAATAAATGGAAATAATGCCTAACACAAAATGGATAGTGATCGCCGTCATTATTGTTGTAATATTGTTGATACATAATTACTCAGATTGGATTTCAGTTCCCATGTTAAATACAAAAGAATGAACTGAATGTGCACACAGACTAGTTTGCTAGCACTAAAATCTTCTATGTTAAAACATCACTTTTCACCAAGTCACGTGCTGTCTTTAAAAATCGATCAAGTGTTATTCATAATTAATCCTATTACATTCCAGCGTGTCCGCCTCTGTGGTGTAGTGGTTAGCGAGTTTAGCTGCCACCCCCGGAGGCCCGGGTTCGATTCCCGGCTCTGCCACGAAATTTGAAAAGTGGTATGAGGGCTGGAACGGGGTCCACTCAGCCTCGGGAGGTCGACTGAGTAGAGGTGGGTTCGATTCCCACCTCAACCATCCTGGAAGTGGTTTTCCGTGGTTTCCCACTTCTCCTCCAGGCGAATGCCGGGATGGTACCTAACATAAGGCCACGGCCGCTTCCTTCCCTCTTCCTTGCCTATCCCTTCCAATCTTCCCATCCCTCCACAAGGCCCCTGTTCAGCACAGCAGGTGAGGTCGCCTGGGCGAGGTACTGGTCATTCTCCCCAGTTGTATCCCCGACCAAGAGTCTGAAGCTCCAGGACACTGCCCTTGAGGCGGTAGAGGTGGGATCCCTCGCTGTGTCCGAGGGAAAAGCCGACCCTGGAGGGTAAACAGATGATGATGACATTCCAGCGTGTTTCTACAAGTGTTCTTGGCTTTTATGACAGAAGATCGTTTCTTATAGCTTTTCGGTGACAATACATGAAAATTCATGCTGTTCCAGACAATTAAATTACTTTCGGTCATAATATCAAGAAAATTCGATCGTGTTCCACTGGTGATAACAAGAGTATGATTTTACCACATTCAATTGTTCTGGAAATTACTGTCTGGGACCTAGAGACCACGGAGTTCAGTTCCTTGGCTGAAGAGTCAGGGTACAGGTCTTCGGTTCAGAGTCCTCCGGGTTCGATTTCCGGCCGGGAACTGCGTATGGTTACTTTCCCTGGCTTGGGGGAATGGGTGTTTGTATTAATGCACTTCTCTCCCTCTACATACACTGACTGACAGAGCAAATGCAACACCAAGAAGGAGTGGTCAGAACTTTATGCCAATTGCAGGGTAGACTGACGTCACTGAGGTATGCTCATGATGTGAAATGCGCCGCTGTGCTGCGCACGTAGCGAACGATAAATGGGACACGGCGTTGGCGAATGGCCCACTTCGTACCGTGATTTCTCAGCCGACAGTCATTGTAGAACGTGTTGTCGTGTGCCACAGGACACGTGTATAGCTAAGAATGCCAGGCCGCCGTCAACGGAGGCATTTCCAGCAGACAGACGACTTTACGAGGGGTATGGTGATCGGGCTGAGAAGGGCAGGTTGGTCGCTTCGTCAAATCGCAGCCGATACCCATAGGGATGTGTCCACGGTGCAGCGTCTGTGGCGAAGATGGTTGGCGCAGGGACACGTGGCACGTGCGAGGGGTCCAGGCGCAGCCCGAGTGACGTCAGCACGCGAGGATCGGCGCATCCGCCGCCAAGCGGTGGCAGCCCCGCCCCCGCACGCCACGTCAACCGCCATTCTTCAGCATGTGCAAGACACCCTGGCTGTTCCAATATCGACCAGAACAATTTCCTGTCGAATGGTTGAAGGAGGCCTGCACTCCCGGCGTCCGCTCAGAAGACTACCATTGACTCCACAGCATAGACGTGCACGCCTGGCATGGTGCCGGGCTAGAGCGACTTGGATGAGGGAATGGCGGAATGTCGTATTCTCCGATGAGTCACACTTCTGTTCTGTCAGTGATAGTCACCGCAGACGAGTGTGGCGTCGGCGTGGAGAAAGGTCAAATATGGCAGTAACTGTGGAGCGCCCTACCGCTAGACAACGCGGCATCATGGTTTGGGGCGCTATTGCGTATGATTCCACGTCACCTCTAGTGCGTATTCAAGGCACGTTAAATGCCCACCGCTACGTGCAGCATGTGCTGCGGCCGGTGGCACTCCCGTACCTTCAGGGGCTGCCCAATGCTCTGTTTCAGCAGGATAATGCCCGCCCACACACTGCTCGCATCTCCCAACAGGCTCTACGAGGTGTACAGATGCTTCCGTGGCCAGCGTACTCTCCGGATCTCTCACCAATCGAACACGTGTGGGATCTCATTGGACGCCGTTTGCAAACTCTGCCCCAGCCTCGTACGGACGACCAACTGTGGCAAATGGTTGACAGAGAATGGAGAACCATCCCTCAGGACACCATCCGCACTCTTATTGACTCTGTACCTCGACGTGTTTCTGCGTGCATCGCCGCTCGCGGTGGTCCTACATCCTACTGAGTCGATGCCGTGCGCATTGTGTAACCTGCATATCGGTTTGAAATAAACATCAATTATTCGTCCGTGCCGTCTCTGTTTTTTCCCCAACTTTCATCCCTTTCGAACCACTCCTCCTTGGTGTTGCATTTGCTCTGTCAGTCAGTGTATAACTCCCCGCATTACTACACACCACAGAAACACGCAATAGAAAATACATCCCTCCACAAAATGTTGGCGTCAGGAATGGCATCCGGCGGTAAAACTGGGCCTGGCGGCACTTTTTATTAAAAGGGGAAATGTTTGGTTTGTGGGCAGCTGCTCGACCATGAAACCTTTCTTCTTCTTTTGCCACGGGTTTTTCCCACACCTGTGGGGTCGCGGGTGCGAACCGTGTCGCACATGTGAATTTGGCCCCGTTTTACGGCCAGATGCCCTTCCTGACGCCAACCCTATATGGAGGAATGTAATCATATTGCGGGTTTCTGTGGTGATTGGTAGTGTGGTATGTTGTCTGAATATCATGAGGAGAGTATTAGGACGGACACATAGACCCAGTCACCGAGCCACAAGAATTAATCAGAATTGATTAAAATCCCCGATCCGGCCGGGAATCGAACTCGGGACCCTCTGAGCCGAAGGTCAGTACGCTGACCATTCAGCCAATAAGGTCGACCTTGAAATCCTATTCTCTTTAATTCCTGACGCACGGTCATGGGACTGGCTGTACTTTGCGTAGCAGTTCAAAGTTTCCTGGTGATTATTTCCTTTCTCGCACCATCCTCTTTATTGTTCGTTGGTCTCTGGGTGTCAGTATATGTGGCCGACCAGATCGTGGTTGTGCTGTGGTTGCACCTTCACGTTTCCACTCTGCAAGAACATCACCGATAGTCGATTTGGGTACATTCGTTAGGTAAAACATGTCCCTTACAGTTCTCTTGCTTATTTGATAACTAGGGACAGGAACTGTATAAAAATTCGTAATTCTACTCCACTGTCAGAAAGTGTGTTCACTTGGTATGTGAGTTAATTTCTAAATTACCAGACGAGTTGGCCGTGCGGTTAGGGCCGCTCAGCTGTGAGCTTGCATTCGGGAGATACTGGTTTCCAACCCCACTGAAGATGGTTTCTCGTGGTTTCACATTTTCACACCAGACAAACGCAGGGGTTGTACCTTAATGAAGCCCATGGTCGCTTCCTTCCCACTCCTAGCCCTTTCCTATCCCATCGTCGCTATAAGACCTATCTGTGTCGGTGCGACGTAAACACAATTGTAATATATATATATTAGGAGGAATACTGACCCACAGTACATATATTAAGAACGAGAATTCGCACAATATTGAACTCTGGATGACAGAACGTTCTAAGCTAACACATTTCACGCAGTGGGTTTCGCAGGCGCAATGGCGATATGTTGCTCCGGCCTCCTCATTAATTCTAACAATTATCAAATGGTCTCAGCTACCGTGTGGAGGCGTTTTGATTCGATGTCGTTCAAGATACCTGCGTGTCAGTTTCGGTGGGTTTACTCCACCAGGGGGCAGGGGAACAGATATATGTTGGGCTATCTCTGACTGAGCTTACAGTTAATTTTGACGGGCAAACACCGAAGTACCACCAGAGATCGTTTACATGCCAGCATCATACGACATGGAGTACCGAATGTATTTTTTCCAACCTTCATAAATTCGACTATCTCTGCCAGGTTTGAACCCTCGGCCTTGGGATCCGGAGGCCGGTACTCTACCACTGACCTACAGAGACAGCTCACCGCTTCATGATACGTCCATATTAGCAATAAGTTTTCTGACAGTTTATCTGGTAGAGGTCTGACTTAAAGGTCCCTTCATATACAGTAAGTATCCTTTATTTTGTCCGCATGACCCCAGCATTTTAATTTTTGTGGCTTGTAATTTGTTTTCCGGACGCTTTATTTTTAGAGGTGTGCAATCAGAACCATTTGTCTCGCAACTGTGTTATTTATTATATTTTATTAATTTTGTCTTTAACCCGAGTGAGCACATGAGAGTAAAAATAAGTTAAGTCTATTAATAAATGAAAATTGATTAAATCGATGGCCAGACGCTCTTCATGATGCCAAACCTACGAGAAGACATGCAATCATTATTGCGTGTTTCTGTGGTGGTTGTGCGTGAATGAAGGGTTGCGTATTAAGACGAACACAAATACCCATTCCCCAAGCCAGTGGAATTAACTAGACGTGATTAAAATACCGACCCACCCGGAAATCTAACCCGGGACCCTCTGAACCGAAGGCCTCAACGCTCACTATTAATCCAAGGATATGGGCAATAAATAAATAAATACGGTATATAAATAAAAAAATAAATAAAAAGCAAAGCAAAGTCACCTCCGTACATGCCATGAAGGCCCTTGGAGGAGTAGAAGGTAAAGGCTTCCACCATTGTTAACCTCGGCACGTGATGGTGTAGAGTGGTTAGCTCTACGCCCCGCCGCCTTTGCCCCCAGGAATTAACCTGGTACTCATTTTTGGTGTAGTCTGAGTGAACCTCAGGGACATATGCACCTCCGGAAGTGAAAATCTCGTTTCTTAAATTTTACGACTTCCTGACAGGGATTCGAACCCACGTCCTTCCGGGCCAACCGAACACGCCTTTACCGCCTCGGCCAGGCAGACCTTCAATAAATAAATAATAAATACCATCAAAATAAAAGAGCCATAGTAGTGAACAGCAAATATTTGAACGCATTACGACCGCTCCATCGTTATGAAGTCTAGAGAGAGAGAGAGAGAGATAGAGATAGATAGATAGATAGAGAGAGAGAGAATATTAAACGTCGCATTTGATAAAATACAGTTTGAGACTGGTTATGACGTCACGCGATTTGATATTGATGTAGATTACGAATTCAATCGGAAAGAGAGATTAGCTGGAAAAATGTCACGCCATTGGTAGACTTTTCAATATATCTCGATAGGGGGGACAACAGGCATTAAACTGTTTGATGAAAAAAGTACAATGTGGAAGGTAATTAAGAGCATAAGAAAACTCATTTTAAGCAAAGGAACGACTACGTGAAATGTGTAAGAACACAGCAAATATTTGAACGTATTACGGCCGGCCCATTGTTCTGAAAGCGATACAGAGTATGTATAATTTTTTAATGTTTTATTTGAGAACCGTCAAGTACCACCGGACCGAGTGGTAGAGGTGGCGGTGGTGATGATTATTGTTTTAAGAGGAAGTACAACTAGGCAACTATCCTGTATCCACCGTACCGAGTCGGGTTCGAACCCATCAACTAGAGCCCAGAAGGCCAGCGCTCTACCATCTGAGCCGGTCAAACTGGATGTTCAGAATTGTCAAGGATGCACAGTAAAGAATCTCCCCGGAAAATGAGGGGTGCCGTGGCATTTCTGTTGTGCCACAGTTCGTAATCACATCCATCTGTGTTGAATTCCGAGAGTTACGTCATATTTTATAATGACAGTGATTGTTTTTGATGTTGATGGCGATATGGAATATTTTACACAATTTATGGTATTTTATTATAAAAGTCAACAACTAGGGGCAGGGTTGGTGAGTCCCTAGCCTTGGCAATGAACACATCACTCTCCAGCAACAAACGCGGGATAAGATTTAAGTGATTCACTTTTCAAAATAATGTAATATATGCCGATGTACTTAAAATAAAGTAATATTCAAATTTCTTTAAATAACGAACAAGTATCATCATGTCTGCTAGTACTGGATAACCGTACTATGTGCAACTTAAGAGTCCAGAGTCTGAGTCAGTTACATTTTCATATGCACTGTTGCAAGTGTAAGGGAAGGTTTTTGGAGTAATAATTACAGAAAATCTTATAAATACAATTTAGTGTTAGTTCTTTACATAATTTCTTACTAACAAAATGATAAAACAAAACCAAACAGTTGACATTTTGTCTATAGTACCCTGAAATGTTACTAGTTAGACTATGTCACAAATCTTTATTAAAATAGACTGAGCTATTACATCTCCCCCGGGGTTACATTACCTCGGCATTGTATCTGCATTACACTGAGCGCTTCACGTAACCATGCTCTGGCTGTAGTTGTGTAATCCCACTGATCAACAGGTATTTCCATTAATGATATCGGACACCTATGGCCCTGGTCGAATTAACGGGGAGATAGAGCACATATCCCCCACAACCTGTCGAAGGCGCTACATTATGCACTTATACGCTTCTTAAAATATTCTTATTGTTGTTGGTCTTTTATTTTGGCCCGAGAAATGTGGTCAGCAGTCCCACCAACTCTCTCGTTCTCCCTCTAATTGTGTGTAATGTATGCTTTTCTCTCTGATACCCTCTGTTCGTCTTATTGGAAATATAACGGGCTCTTACTTTGATAGCGACACCATTCCAGCATTTGATAAAGAGATATGAAATAACCGCGAAAAATCTCTTGAATGAGAGCAACAAATCCATTGATAATCATCACTTCTATATAAGGCCACACAGTGGCCATGATCGTGAAGGCACTGACACCGTGATTAGCCGGTGAGATAGTGGAGGTGGTAATAATCAGATTGCGTGCCAAAAGCCTGGATTCAATTCCAGATCCCTCCGCAATGTTCATATGGAGTCAGGGCATATGACAGTGTTGATGATGATTAATCCGTCGGATGCAGATGTTAAGCTTTATGCAAACCCCTTGGAATTATTCGACAGGAGTTGGCTATATGCCGACACCGGGTTTCACCCTCTCCCTACCTAATCATCATCATCCCAAATCCAGATGCGTAGATCGTCAATTGACACTCTCGGCACTAAAATAAATAAATAAATAAATAAATAAATAAATAAATAAATAAATAAATAAATAAATAAATAAATAAATAAATAAATAAATAAATAAATAAATAAATAAATAAATAAATAAATAAATAAATATTAGTGCAAAATATAAATACCGAGTTTTTATGATCCATGCTTTTTACCGTACGAGAAATAACAATGGGGATATTCACTATTATTACATTTTTCACACACTTCTCGCTTGTGTACCGACAAATAAGCGAACATTTGAAGATTACTTTCTTGCATTGTTTAGTTAACCGGATATATGTCATTCTGGCATATCATAAGCGCTCATACATTATATCAACAGAGTGGTGTCTAATTAGCTTCTTCTGATAGCCGTTTGGTTGTTTCTGAAAGTAAATCAAAACACACACACACAATGTAAACGAACGTGCGTTTGTTAGAGGTAATAAGTATTCATTATATATATCATAAACAAAGTGAACACCCTAAGATCACAGATCAAAAAAGAACCCAACTGTTGTGTTTTGCAGAATAGCCCCCACAGTCGCACAATACCAGCGAAACGGGATACGTCTCCTCAACATGGTGTATGCCACCGCTGGCAGTAATACAGGTACCGGGCGAGTTGGCCGTGCGCGTAGAGGCGCGCGGTTGTGAGCTTGCATCCGGGAGATAGTAGGTTCGAATCCCACTATCGGCAGCCCTGAAAATGGTTTTCCGTGGTTTACCATTTTCACACCAGGCAAATGCTGGGGCTGTACCTTAATTAAGGCCACGGCCGCTTCCTTCACATTCCTAGCCCTTTCCTGTCCCATCGTCGCCATAAGACCTATCTGTGTCGGCGCGACGTAAAGCCCCTAGCAAAAAAAAAAAAAGTAATACAGGCCTTTCGACGACACATGGCGTGCTGCGAATAAGGTCATCAATCTCACTTTGAGGGATCTCCTATCCTTCCCGTAGAGCAACCCATAACTCTTGGAGCGCTTGTGATATATTTTGACGTGAAGCAACATATCTCACAAGGGCATCCTTAAGATTTTCTATCGGATTTAAGTCGGGACAGCAAGCGGACCAATCCATGCGAGCAATATCTCCCGTTTCCAGGAAGTTATCAACTAACTATACTTAGTGAGGATGGGTATTATCGTCCATCAGTTGGAAGCAAGATCCTACACTAGCTCGGAAAAACCGAATATAGGAGGCTAGGATCTCATCACGATATCCCACAGAGGTTAAACCTTGCACATATACTCGTATAACGTCATGGAGAGGTGTCCGGGCGGTCCTTCCCACACCATTATGGATCCACCTCCATACTGGTTTCTTCCCACTATAATTGAGGCGAGAAATCATTCTGATTCCCTCCAAATGCGAATCCCTTGCGAATCACTCTGAATACCTAACCTGAACTCATTTGTAAAGAATTCTTACTGTTCGCCTATTCAGTTGACAGACGGTCCACGTCTCCTACAATCAATACAGGCCTCTTTACCTTAGCCATCTATACTATTTGCTTCGATGCAGCTGTTCTAGTGGATGCTGTGAACTCCGATGCCAACTGTCGAGCAGTACGACGGTAGTTCCATCTTGCTCTTTAGTCAAATAACGGTCATCTCGTTCTGATGCAACTCTTGGTCATCCTTGCCCTGGTCTGTGGATTGCAGATTCGGACTCAACAAATTGTTTCCAGATCCGATTAACAAGACAACGATGTACATTAAGCCATTTGGACATAACAGCTTGAGGCTGTCCAGTTTCCGTTCTTCCTATCGCCCTCCACTGCACGGACTCTTCCAGACGTCTTCTATGTACTACACCGGACTGTTAGCATGGCACACTGAAAGAATCGTACGCAATCACGGCTCAGTGAGACACAGCATACAAGCATACAAGACTCATACAAGCAATTGACTCTGCGGTAGGGACACGGAAAATCATTGTTGTCATGGTCGTAAGTTTACGGGAGTGTCATCTACATTTTAGAATATAGCTGTGCAGCGTAGTAGTTTTTATAATAGGAACAGCTGTTTACATCTAAATGACACTTGGTACGATTGTAATATAAATTGGACGCAGGATGGAGACATGTGCGTTTGTTGCTTACATTTTGGACTACATTGTATAAACTCCGTAGGTCTGATTGGAAACATAGCGGGCACGACTTTGATAGTAATATCATTCCAGCATTTGATCTGGATACGAATTGGAAAAATACGAAAAAAAATCACTTGAATGATGACAATCATAGGACTAAACAATATCCGTCTCCTAAGTCCGTTGAAAATCATCATTTTACTGGAAATAGCTCTAACGTGCTAAGCTACACTTGCTGGACTCTTCAGAACTGTTAATCATGATACTGGACTATCTTAGTTGCTGACAAGCTAGCCCAAGGATCCCGTATTCAAACTCACCGACATCAACTGAATTTTGAATAGGAGTATCGTATGATGGGCGACATGACACGCATGTCTAGCTGAAAGTCTTTGGCAAAACTGAGACTTTGCAAAGTAATCCTTAGAAGTGGGAAGAAGACATGGCGACAAATAAGGAGCCGTTAGTTTGTCTTTTTACTATAACCGATAGGTTTCATTCGAAGCAGGGAAGGAAAATGGTTATGTCTGGGAAGCTAGCGGCCGTCGACATACTGAAAATACAAACCAGCATTTGGCTAGTGTGAAATTGGGAAACCACAGAAAGTCTCCAGAGATGCCGACGATTGCGTTCGAACCAACTATCGTCAACTTACACCTACACCAACCTGTAATGTGTAACCAACTCTGCCAGTAAATAAAGAAAGAAAAGCGAAGACTAGGTAGATAACAGATGGGGAATCTATCACCCGGGCGACTGCCTTACATGCAGATCAGTGTTGATTGATTGATGGTGAATGAATTTTAATTTTGTTGAAGATAGGCATTTTGAGATTATTTGGTTTTGTTGTGGAGAAGGCTTTGATGTGGTGAAGCTGTAGAGGAAGTGTTTGCTTGGTGCGGGAGGGGTGGGGGCGTGTGTGAATAACTGGTTTATTCAGGGTTTCGGCTACTCATTAGTGATGGGATATTCGATTCATTTTACTGAATCGATTCATTTGATTCCTTTCACGTTACTGAATCGATACAGTGACCCAATTCACGATACATTAGAGTCACCGTTCCTATTACATCTGTGTAGTGTCTACTGGATAAGACAGCAGCAATAACATTCAAAGTTTATTGCTGCCATCTGGTCTTCATTCAGTGAACTGCTTTCCTACGCGTCATCTAGCTTTCAGATTCAGGTCTTTCCTGGCAGCCACCTCTTCGCATCAAATTTTGATGTTACAAAACCTTTTCCCGACAGTGACAACTCTTTTAAATAAGTATATAGAATTAGCAAAAAATGGATATTATTTTCAAATGAGCTGAGAATGAGAGCCCGTCTTAACGTTTCCTTCAGTGTGCCATGGCTCTGTATGTCTTGCTGCAGCTGAAGTTCGGCTCCCCACCAATGTCCACTGTGCCGATATGAACTGTGTGTGTGCTGTGTCTCACTGAGCCGTGATTGCGTACGATTCTTTCAGTGTGCTATGGCTCTGTATGTCTCACCCGCAGCTGAAGTTCGGCTCCCCGCCAATGTCCAGTGTGCCGATAATGAACCGTGAGTGTGTGTGTTATCTCACACTGATCCGTGAGTGAGCCACTCAGCACTGTCTGCTGCGAGTCAACTGAAAAGTGTGCCGTGAGCTCGCCGTTCCTGTGAATCGATTCACTCGGACACTTGAATGAATCGATGCACTGCTTCGAATCATACACTCAGTAGTCAATACTACACATTCCACCGAAGTGGCCCTGAATTAGATCGATACTGAATGTTTAGGAGGTTCAGGAGAAGCAGTGGTACGTTTTCGGTGTTTAAAGTTGGTTTGAGAAAGGAGGAGGAGAGGGGGAGGATTTAGAGGATTACTTGTTCGCGTCTGAGTGTGAAGGTGCCCTTGTTTAGCTTTCATATGCGGGCAACCAGGCAACAAGACAGCGTGACTACCATGGCATCTCGCCTGGTCCTGAGGCACCTTGCATTCGGAGTGAAGGTTTTGAAGCGGGTGAGCTGCATTGTGATCCAGTTTGAGGCAACTGAAGCATAGTATTTTGAGTGAAGGGCGAGGGGGACGTTGTCGCGGTTTCTTGTTTGATGATGGGAGGGGGCGTTAGGATGTGAGAAGTGGTGTTGGTGGGCTCTTAACTCTAGTTTTGTTTATTCTCAGAAGTCTGTGTTGGTGTGGTGGTTTGTGTGTGGTTGGTGGAAGTGTGGTGAGTGATTTGTCTGGATTTGTGCATGTTGGGGGTGAGGGAGGGTTTGGTATGGTTTGCGATTGAACGTCTTGCCTTGTTTGTGGGTTGGTTTTGGATATTTTCTTCTGATTGTTGTTTGGTTAGAAAAGTCTAGGGTTCGAGTGGGAGCCGTTTGTACTGCTTTGGTTTTTCTTTTTGGTTTCGGCCCATTTCACACAATCCACTGCTTTCCACGCCAATCCACACCACCAGAGGTGTAGAAATGGACCCGTAGCGTTTACACGAGACACTTCGTGTGGTACAACTTCCCTCCACTCGCGTCAACAGCAGGCTGCTGTCAACTGGCCGAAGTGTCTTCCAGTCTTGGCGACCGGAAGCTCACTAAATCTGATTAGTTCCTTCAGACGGTCAACATCGTGTGCGCCACAATTTCAAAGTTTTCTTTCAAAATGTCGGTTCTATTCACAAATGCTGAAAAGTTAATAACAGAAATACAAAATCGTTCTTGTCTGTGGGATTTACGAACGACAGACTATTCAAATTAAATTTAAAAACTTCAAATGTTGAATAAATTTCCCAAGAAGTGATTCCAAATTTTGCCGAAGTGGACGACTCCAAAAGGAGAGAAGTTGGTAAGAACAATAATATTGTACGTGTTATATGTTAACTATTACAATAACATATGTGATTGAAAAAATAATTAAACAAGGTTTTTAGCAGTCACTATTTCAAAACAATTGCTTCCAACTAAATTACATAGAAACATTTTCTTATTCGTGAGAACTACCAGTGTTTTATTTACAGAAGTCATGTATAGGTAGCAAGGCCATACTGGTAGCTCACTAAATCAGTCGTTCAGACGGTCAACATTGTGTGCGTCACAAGTTCGAAGTTTTTGTCTCCAAATATCGGTGGAATACATTTTCTCATGTTGGTATCCTAACGCTGTAAACTTGCTTCAAAGATTGACAACATGTCATCAAACGAATTCCCACTCATACGAAAGTAATTAAAGACCATTTTTGGATCATTAGTACGTGCATCTAGAAGAAAACGATGAGTTCCTCGGTCTAGGTGATATGAATTCAATGGATGGACCCAATTAACCCTAGTATTCTTCTTTCTCCACAATCTTCTTTTCGCAAGAATATAAATCCAAAGTCAAACTGAGACGCAAAAGATGTGGTGGGGACTAGAAGTTTCCGGAAATGGACATCAAGATAGAAACGGAGGGCCGATTGCAGAAACGATGACTAGTTTTAAGCCTTAGACAACGTCTACCTAAACAACTGTACCATTACGTTACATTTGAGGCAGTAACTATTGTGGAAATACAGCGGACAAATATGGCGCGGAGCAGCTTCAGGCGGCGTAAATGCGAACGGAATATAATCTTACAGTAAGTCGATCTTGATCAGTAGACGGAGGTCGATATTGACCGGCAAAAGAGAAAAGAGTTTCCAAGATTGAACAATTATGGACCATGAAATAATTGAATTGATTCGATTCTTAAATACCTTGAGAAGAAAAACTGCGTGAAGGAAGAACTGTACGTCTTACTACGAGATAGCGAAAGAAAATCAACGAATTATAAATACTAAAGTAATTTATATCTAATAAATCGAAGGAATAAACCTCCAATATCTGCAGGATACTTAAGGAATCAAAGAAAAACGCCAAGATATCGAAGTAAAGTGTGACTGCAGTCGAGTCAGATACTGACGTAAAAAAAGGCCGAAATAGCAAAAATAAGTGGCCAATCTATACTAAGAAACGCAGGAATAACTATCTCAAGTTATAAGCAGTACCTGTTTAGGCGACATAGTTGACGAAAAGCAGACCAAAATTGAAGAAATATATAATTTAAGAGAAATATTTCTATCAGTTATAAAATATATAAACTCAAGTACACGTATTGGAAAACATGCAATTCATCAGAGAAATATGTATTCTACAAAATATTTGCTGTCTTTTCGTTGCATGATCCCTGGTGACGTAATGAAGCTCGCCTAAACGAATGGAGAAAGATTGCGCAAGATGAGCTCAGCTCAAGCCAAGATGCCCAGCAGAATCCAGCCGTGACGTGATCCTGGGGCATGATTAACTACTCCGAGATGTCCTAGTCGAGGAAGGAGGCAGCAACGAGAAAGTCGACACGAGATAAGTAATATGGTTTCGAACTTTGCATTATAAAATTTTAATTATTTGCTAGGATATATTTATTTGAGTGCAGAAGTGCCTACAGATATACACTGACTGACAGAGCAAATGCAACACCAAGAAGGAGTGGTTCGAAAGGGATGAAAGTTGGGGAAAAACAGAGACGGCACGGAGGAATAATTGATGTTTATTTCAAACCGATATGCAGGTTACACAATGCGCACGGCATCGACTCAGTAGGATGTAGGACCACCGCGAGCGGCGATGCACGCAGAAACACGTCGAGGTACAGAGTCAATAAGAGTGCGGATGGTGTCCTGAGGGATGGTTCTCCATTCTCTGTCAACCATTTGCCACAGTTGGTCGTCCGTACGAGGCTGGGGCAGAGTTTGCAAACGGCGTCGAATGAGATCCCACACGTGTTCGATTGGTGAGAGATCCGGAGAGTACGCTGGCCACGGAAGCATCTGTACACCTCGTAGAGCCTGTTGGGAGATGCGAGCAGTGTGTGGGCGGGCATTATCCTGCTGAAACAGAGCATTGGGCAGCCTCTGAAGGTACGGGAGTGCCACCGGCCGCAGCACATGCTGCACGTAGCGGTGGGCATTTAACGTGCCTTGAATACGCACTAGAGGTGACGTGGAATCATACGCAATAGCGCCCCAAACCATGATGCCGCGTTGTCTAGCGGTAGGGCGCTCCACAGTTATTGCCGGATTTGACCTTTCTCCACGCCGACGCCACACTCGTCTGCGGTGACTATCACTGACAGAACAGAAGCGTGACTCATCGGAGAACACGACGTTTCGTCATTCCCTCATCCAAGTCGCTCTAGCCCGGCACCATGCCAGGCGTGCACGTCTATGCTGTGGATACAATGGTAGTCTTCTGAGCGGACGCCGGGAGTGCAGGCCTCCTTCAACCAATCGACGGGAAATTGTTCTGGTCGATATTGGAACAGCCAGGGTGTCTTGCACATGCTGAAGAATGGCGGTTGACGTGGCGTGCGGGGCTGCCACCGCTTGGCGGCGGATGCGCCGATCCTCGCGTGCTGACGTCACTCGGGCTGCGCCTGGACCCCTCGCACGTGCCACATGTCCCTGCACCAACCATCTTCGCCACAGGCGCTGCACCGTGGACACATCCCTATGGGTATCGGCTGCGATATGACGAAGCGACCAACCTGCCCTTCTCAGCCCGATCACCATACCCCTCGTAAAGTCGTCTGTCTGCTGGAAATGCCTCCGTTGACGGCGGCCTGGCATTCTTAGCTATACACGTGTCCTGTGGCACACGACAACACGTTCTACAATGACTGTCGGCTGAGAAATCACGGTACGAAGTGGGCCATTCGCCAACGCAGTGTCCCATTTATCGTTCGCTACGTGCGCAGCACAGCGGCGTATTTCACATCATGAGCATACCTCAGTGACGTCAGTCTACCCTGCAATTGGCATACAGTTCTGACCACTCCTTCTTGGTGTTGCATTTGCTCTGTCAGTCAGTGTATATATATATACTAGCAAGATACCCGTGCTTCGCTACGGTATTATACTGAAATTTATAATTGAATGCTTATTGTTTTAGATATATAATTCGCCGAAATTCGCGATCTGACTCGTTTTCTGCGAGAATCCTCCAAAATTCCCGATCTGACTCGTTTTCTATTATTTTACAGCACGTTTCCTCCCATTTTTCAATATTCCTTTCCAACAATCGATTTCGTACTTCCCGGGCTGGGCTCAGGTATTCCTCCTGGTCAGTTGGGTCCGTAAATCTTTGCCATCTTTTCCGTTAATCATTTTTAATATGGATAAAATCCTTCAGGAGATCCGGCGTGGTGTCATATTGGGTGATTTGGCGGCACTGAACCCGCGGCCGGGCTGCATTCTTAGTCATTACCCGTCCAGGAGCCGTTGCCAGCGCGGTCCGCACATTTGACGACGGTCCGGAACATTATTATTATTATTATTATTATTATTATTATTATTATTATTATTATTATTATTATTATTATTATTATTATTATTATTATTATGTGTTGCTGGAATGGCTGATGACAGGGAAAACCGGAGTATCCGGAGAAAAACCTATCCCGCCTCCGTTTTGTCCAGCACGAATGTCACATGGAGTGACCGGGATTTGAACCACGGAACCCAGCTTTGAGAGGACGGTGCGGTGCCACCTGAGCAACGGAGGATCCTTATAAGTACATTAATAACAGTAAAATCAATTGGTCTCACCTCCTTCTACACCCCACCGCCGTTAAGTTTATTTACAGCCACCCCCTCCAAAAAAAAAAAATTAAAAGAAGGCTTGTTTCTTTATGTTTAAGGGAGATTCCAAACACCAATGTTCACGTCTATTATCTTCCGTTTTGAGATATAAGTATCCCCATAAAAGTAATTTACTTTTTTCACTTCATTTCACACTACTCCCCCCCCCCCCAAGTGAACTTTCCCGAAAAAGATACATGTTTCTTTAATAGTAAAGGATCTTCTAAATACCAATTATCACGACTCTAACTTCTTCAGTTTTTGATTTATGTGTCCTCATGAAAGGAATTCAACTCCTTTACACTCCCGCCCTCCAAGATGGTTTCCCGCCCAAAACGCGTTTTTTTTTGTTTTTAAAGGAGATCCAAATACGAATTTTCACATCTGTAATAACTTTAGTTTTTATTAGATGTATGTATTCTCATACAATTAAGCCAATTAATTTTTCAATTCTTTCACACACACACCCCCCCCCCCGCTTCATTGGATTTTTAGAGAATACGTGTATTTTTACTTTTAAAGCAGATTGAAAATATCAAATTTCACGTCTGTAAAATCTTCATTTTTGATATATCAGTAGCCTAATTAAAATAATTCAACACCATTTTCAGTCACATTTACCCCCCTCCACCCAGGTGATATTTCCGAAAACTAAAAATACACGTTTCTTTATGTTTAATAGAGATAAAAAATACCATTTTTCACTTCTGTAACATGTTAAGTTTTTTTAGATATACTGTAAAAATTCTCATTTCAAAATTTCACCCCTTTTGAGTTCCCCTTAAGTGGAGTTTCCAAAAACAAATCACCTATGTTTCTTTACATTTACAGAAGATTCCAAACACCCACTTTTTACGTCTGTAACATTTTACGATTCCAAGATATTCTGTAGATACAGTCTTTCAAAAAATTCACCCCAATTTGTCACTCCTGTTTAACCGCCATTAATTGGATTTTCCACAAACTAAAATATACGTGTTTCTTTATTTTTAAAGGAGATCCCGCATTCAAATTTTCAGTTCTGTAATATCTTTCGTTTCTGAGACATATGTATCCTCATTAAAGGCATTCAACCCATTTCCCCCCCCCCCTTTACACCCCTCCTATTGGGATTTACAGGAAACAAAAAAATATGTGTTCCTTTATTTTTAGAGGAGATTCTAACTACCAATTTTTACATATGTAAATTTTAAAGTTTTAAGACGTAGACACACTCATTTTAAAAAATTCACCCCCCTTTTCACCCCCAATATTTGGATTTTCCAAAAACGAAAAAATACGTGTTTCTTTACTTTTAAAGTAGATCCCAAATACCAATTTTCAAGTCTGTAATATCTTCAGGTTCTGAAATATAAGTAGAAAAGCATTCGACCCCTTCTTCAACCTTTTCCACCCTTCCTATTAGGATTTTCCGAAAACAAAATAAACGTGTTTCTTTATTTTTAAAGGAGATTCTAAATACCAATTTTCACATCTATAACCTTTAAAAGTTTTGAGATATAGATACACTCATTTTCAAATATTACCCCCTTTTCACACCCTCCCTTAATTGGATTTTCCAGAAACAAAAAATACGTGTTTATTTATTTTTAAAGGAGATCCCAAACACCGATTTTCAGGTCTCTAATATCTTCAGTTTATGAGATATAAGTAGCCTCATTAAAGGCATTCAACCCTTTTTCCACCCCTTTTCACTCCTCCTATTTCGATTTTCCGAAAACAAAAAAATACGTGTTTCTTTATTTTTAATGAAGATTCTAAATACCAGTTTTAACATCTGCAAACTTTAAAAGTTTGGAGATATAGATTCACTCATTTTAAAAATTCACCCCCTTTTCACCCTCCCATTAATTCGATTTTCCAAAAACAAAAAAAAATACGTGTTTCTTTATTTTTAAAAGAGTTCAAAAGTACCAATTTTCAGGTCTGTAATATCTTCCGTTTCTGAGATATAAGTACCGGTATCCTGATTGAAGGCATTCAACACATTTTTCCCCATTTTCACCCTTTTTCACCCCTCCTATTGGGGTTTTCAGAAAACAAAAAAATACGTGTATCCTTATTTTAAAAGAAGATTCTAAATACCAATTTTTACATCTGTAAACTTTTAAAGTTTTGAGATATAGATACACTCTTTTTAAAATTTCACCCCCCTTTTCACCCTCTTAGCGACAGAATATCAAAAAATCCTCTCTTAGCGAGCACCTACATCTTAATATAAATATATTTCCAAAATTTCATTTCTTTATGTCCAGTAGTTTTGGCTCGGCGATGATGAATCAGTCAGTCAGTCAGTCAGTCAGTCAGTCAGTCAGTCAGGACAAGTTATTTTTATATATATATATATATATATATATATATATATATATATATATATATATATATATATAAAGTGCCAATAAGTGAATACTATTGTGTGGATTTAAATAATTAACCGCTGACATGTGCTATTTTAAGTAATACAAATGCAGTGCTCGTGAGATATTTGTAGGTTGTTATAAACAAGATCAAAATGAGCATATGTATGTTTTTTTTTTCTTTGCTAGGGGCTTTACGTCGCACCGACACAGATAGGTCTTATGGCGACGATGGGATAGGGAAGGCCTAGGAGTTGGAAGGAAGCGGCCGTGGCCTTAATTAAGGTACAGCCCCAGCATTTGCCTGGTGTGAAAATGGGAAACCACGGAAAACCATCTTCAGGGCTGCCGATAGTGGGATTCGAACCTACTATCTCCCGGATGCAAGCTCACAGCCGCGCGCCTCTACGCGCACGGCCAACTCGCCCGGTATATGTATGTTTTAAATGCCAACCGACTTGAGAAGACCAATTAATATCGAACTATTTGTGGTTAAGAGGAATGTATGCGATGTACGTAACGTAACCTAGTTTTTATGAGCATTTGATCGGCAGACATGGCCGGTACGATGATTGTATTGAAAGGAAATGATTAAATATTAGGAAGTTGCAGTTTATGAATGGAGATTCAGACTGTTGGACTGTTTTGACCGTTACACAGAGGTTATTGAAATGAAGTTCAATGTGTATTTTTATATATGAAGGTATCGGGAAGAATTGAAATATGAGAATTGCATAATGTTGTTAGTCTGAGGAAATGTGAATTGTTCTTTGCGTAACCAAAGCCTAGATGAGGTTATTGCGAGTTTCTGTGTCGGTTACGGTTTCTAATATAGAGGTTTACAATGCAAGAGATGGAATTAGGTCATGTTTATGTGAATGTATGTTACAGTCCAAGCGTTGTATAGTCGACAAATAGCATTGATGCCAGACATATCGCTAGGTTATTTGAATATTACATGCAATATAATCTGAATATACGTACAGATGAAGGAACATCGCATAACTCAAGATACGTCTTAATATGTGAATGTAGATCGGTAGAGTATGTTTTAACCTAATTTTGGCACAACAGTGAATAACTTGAGAGTTCGTTTATATGCAATGGCACGTATTTATGAATACATTTGGCACGACTTTCGCGTTTACAACTGATTGATTATCTTAATGGTGGCACTCAGTAGTAAGAATACTTGAATTAATCTTGCACATATGAAAGTATATAATTACAATAGGCTTGATATCAGTATGGATGGGTACATTTATAGTTGCATTGATATTTTTTTTGAAACCATAATTTAGAAACATATTACTTATCTCTTGTCGTAAAGAAGTTATAATGAAAATCCAAACCAAAATTTCAAATGAGAATCCAGTGGATGTCCCAAAGCTAGCCCAAATAAAACTAACATGAAGATATACCCCTCCCTCCATGATGAATAAAGAATTTACCCCTTTCTTACCCAATGAAACATATTAAAATAATGAATATGGTTATATGACCGGATGATATTCATTTTAATGAATATAATATGATGAACTCAATTATGTTTACCATGAAGATAACTAGTTCAAGAATGATATTATAATATGAATCCAATTTCTTTTCACTATTGCTGATAATTTAATTCCTATTTCAATTATAAAACATTAGCATGCTAATAAATTAGATCTAGGCTTATTTATGTGTTTCTTTTCTCAAAGTAACTTATAATATGTAGTAATAGGAAAGTATTAGAGCTATTTAAGGTTAGATATGCTGAGTAATGAACGTCATATCAGGTTTTTACCTACTTGCGGGGGAACTGAATGATTGATTAGAATCATGACTACTCTTCAACGGAACCTACGACTGTTTTGTATAATTTGAGAATTTAATGAGATGTTTTACCCTGAGAACCGAATGTATACTTCTGACCATCGTACTTATTCATGCGAGAGACCCCCGTTTACATGATGGTTATCTTAGTTTTGGGTCATTTGCAGCTGAGGCATTATATTGTGATCGCCCAACGAGAGTTATATGAATAGATAGGTGCCGGTGATAGGAGAGTAGATGGTTGGAAAGGTGTACAACGTCTAAATCGAGCACGATCTTCCATTGCATAAACAATGTTCAACCGGTGTTTAACTAGACATCGTTTAAAGTTTCAATATTGGTTTGAAAATGGAGATAGAAGTATCTTTCATGCAACTCTTTGCTTGCCACAACCAATGAAATTTGTCGGCGCGCGCGCCGAGCACCAGTCAGCTGTTTGTCTTCCTACACATTACTCAAATACTGTATGGCTAAGCATGAGCAGTACTTGCCCAAGATAAGAATATCGCTTTCGGTGGAAATTAAATCTCATACTAAAGCGACACGCTACCGTACGGGAAATGTAGCTTTGATTATAGCGTTGTTACGGTGAGTGTAACCTACTCGTAAATAGCTTCGACGAAGGGAAGATGAAACAATAGTAGCCTAATGTGTAATCGAATTGGTTGTCCGGGTCATATACAGTAGATGTAGCTTGCATTCTGGAGATCGTAGGTTCGAAACGCATCGTCGGCAGCCCTGATTATTGTTTTCTGTAGTTTCCCTATTTTTATACCAGGCAAATAATAGGGTTATTATGGCTACGGCTCTTCATCACCAGTCCTCCCCTTTAAACAATATCACCACCATCACAACCACTTGCCTTTTCCTATCTCACAGTTGCTGAAAACTTATCTGAATTAGCGCGACGATTATATGTATAACATCCACATACAGCCTACTTTTTAGTTTTCACTATTATGTGTGCGTACTTTGCAGTAAATATAAGTGAATCCCTCCCGGTTGATGTATGTGACAGCCCTCTGACGATTGGGACAAGTAATTCTGACATGTCTGTAGTCGAAGTGACTTATAATTCCATGAACATTACCCCATGTATAATAAAATATTTCGGTTGCCGAGAATTGTATTCCAGTTGACAGTTATCCAAGTGTCCCTTTGTCAGTCTCAAGGAAAAAGTCTCTTATGAAGCGAAATCTCATTTTAAGTTCTACCTCCCCGTACATTTCAAATGAATTGCTGCGATTTCGCAGCGGGTGACCAACAGAAAGGCCGTCGGACTAACCTTTCTTCCCGGAATCGTCTCAACGTGATAATACAGATTACATGTTACCTCTGACTGTGATTCACTCCTCTCATTTGAGGTTAAGCAGTGTTATCGACAGTGTTTAAGCATGGCCGGTTGAACATCGGCTTTAAACAGTGTCTAAGTGGCCAATAACATCTCTGCAACTCGGCAGTCATATTTAGGCATTGTTTAACCGTAGACATCGTCTAAACACCGTTTCTGCAATCAGCTCAGAGTGTCTGAGAAGGGGAGTGGAATGGAGTGGAGTGGCGTGGAAAGCAAGTGGATCGTGTGAATGGAGCCTTATTGAAGAAATCTTGAGAGGATGGTGTGGCTTGAATGTCGATGTCGTTTGTGGGTGGAGTATCTAGCGTGTGGACATATTTGGCTGATGTAGTGGGTGGGCGGAGGTTGGGAGTGAGGGGGGAGGTTTGAGTTTATTGTTCTCCGTTTTGGGTTCGATGGCGATTTGTTGGTTTACTGAGTGGTGAAGGGGGTTTATCATGATTGGAGTGGGGTTGCTGGTGTGTTCTAGTGCTTCCAAAATTGGACGGACTGGGGAGTTGCGGCGAGTGGTGACAATTAAGAGGTTGTTGTGTAACTCTTCAGTAATTGCTAGGTGTTCACCGAATATGGGCATAAGGTTTTATGAGTAAGTGGGACTGGATCTGTGAGGAAGAATATGGACCATACGTATTTTTGAGACTGGGAAGGAGAGCGGATACAGAATAGGGTGGATGTATAATCAATATCTTCTTCTTCTTCTTCTTCTTCTTCTTCTCCTTCTTCTTCTTCTTCTATGCTGTCTTCTTCACTGTGATCTTGATGAGGGTAGGGGTGTTGAGGTGGCTGATTTGGGGTGGTAGCGTGGAAGTTGAGAAATGTTGTTACTGTATGTTTGATATTGGAGAGACGGGAAGTTTACATTCTACTGTCGTCTTAATCTTATGTGTAATGGGCTACAGCTCAAGAGCTCCAAGCGAGACGGAGGCGTAGGGGAAGAGAAGGAGAAAGAAACAGAGAAGCTTTACCACTAGTAATTGCTTTCGGAATCTGGTAACATCAAGTTCTAGCTTCCGTAATTGAAACAGATTTTTGGGCTGTGATGATCATGAAGTTTGTCAAAACAATGGATATTTTAAAATCACAAGTATTCGGAACAAATCAGTGACCCCACCATAACAATGGGATAACACAATTGCAAACTTACAGTATTCCTGCTTAATGTCAAGTGTAAAACGGGGTTCCTTTTGTGGTTAGGACGTGATTGCCGAGCGGCGTGGTTTCTGGCTTCTCACTCGGGCAGCTACATAGGTTTACCGAATTGGAGTAACGCATATGGGGTTTTTGAGATGCAAAGTCATTTCCCTGCGGTTTTGATTTCCACTAAAAATGGAGGTTATGTGGCTATGATCATGATATCAACAGTAAGTTATGTAAAACTATAACCATCCTTGCTTTCCTTTATAATTTTCGTGGAAGTTCTCAGTGTAAGACAAAGGACACTCAGGTGAGCACATTATGGACATTTTGCACTGGTAAAGATATCTGCAGACTATGATCTGCGGCCACCAAACCAAATGGCCCCGAAGGGCCATGGCCTACCACTCGAATGTTGCTGAGCCCGAAGGCATGCAGATTATGAGGTGTCGTGTGGTCAGCACGACGAATCCTCTCGACCGTTATGCTTGGCCTCCTAGGCCGGGGCCGCCATCTCACCGTTAGATATCTCCTCAATTGTATTCACGTAGGCTGAAGGGAACTCGAACCAGCCCTCAGATGTATGTATCTCTGACATGGTCGGGAATCGAACCCGAGGCCTGCGAGTAAGAGGCAGACACGCTAGCCCTACACCATAGGGCCGGCAATCTGCGATCACAGGAAACAAAATATCGTATTTGTTCAGCAGTACAAACTACCTGCACAGAAAGAATAACACAATCTTCACATTAAAATAATAATCATTATAAACTTTCATTCATTCTTCCTTTCTTGATCTGTTTACCCTCCAGGGTTAGTTTTCTCTGGACTCAGCGACGGATCCCTCCTCTACCGTCTCAAGGGCAGTGTCCTGGAGCGTGAGACTAGGGGTCGGAGGATACAACTGGGGAAGATGACCAATACCTCGTCAGGCGGCTTCACCTGCTATGCTGAACAGGGGCTTTGCGATGAGATGGGAAGATTGGAAGGGATAGACAAGGACGAGGGAAGGAAGTGGCCGTTGCCTTAAGTTAGGTACCATCCAGACATTTGCCTGGAGAAATGGGAAACTACGGAAAACCACTTCGAGAATGGCTGAGGTGGGAATCAAATCCCCCTCTACTCAGTTGACCTCCCGACGCTGAGTTGACCCCGTTCCAGCCCTCGTACCACTTTTCAAATTTCATGGCAGAGCCGGGAATCGAACCCGGAGCTTCAGGCGTGGCAGCTAATCATGCTAACCATTACTTCATAGAGACGGAGAATAATAATATTAATAATAATCATCATAATAATTGTACTGGAGGTACAACTTCTCCGTCCACTTGAACTGCGCGGCAGCTGAAGGCCATCTGTGTTATGAATCCTAAACTACTCTATGTATCTGAAGTTACTTGGATTCTTAATCGTTAGATGGCTCTACTGTCGACCTATGTGCTCACTCTGGCGGGAGAACGAACAAATTAATTTTTGAGGGAATGTTCTATTTTCAAGGTTTGCAAACCTTAATGTTTATAGATTTTTTTTTTTTTATATGCGAAGGTTACCAGCATTTCTACGAATTTCTTCTTCTCTAAGTTATTAACGAATCAGGAATTTTTGTGTATATTTTTCTAGCTAATTAAAATTAGGGGTGTGCACAGGCGTTCTGTCTGGGTCAAGAGAGTTCTGGAACTTTCCCTCTGAGTTGCTATATATGCTGGGCGCTTTAGGGCCGTATTATCATCTTCATCGCTCCGCTGTAAGTGTGTGTACGGCGTAAAAGGGAGCAGGGGCAATCTTACCGTCGTCGAGAGGCCCAACAACTTAAGTTAATAACAGACATCTTTTAATATGTGATAGCTCCATACACTTAACTTGAGGGGAAGGTTTCGAACTTCTTTTATTAATGTACAATTCTAAAATCCCAATTACGTAAATTTTCGGTAAGTCTGAGGTCCTTATTCAAATCCTTGCTGGAAAACATGTAATTTAGGGAATAAAGAGTGTTCACCCTCTGTTAATTCCCATTCAACTTGGTATGTGGGGTGACTATAATTTTCTAAAACTCTAAATTCTTAACGCCTTTTTGAAACTTAATATTTCGCATCTAGTCACCTCTCTGTAGTATAGGCTTTTGCCTCTGCATCTTCGGGCCATAAGGCCATGTAGGATTTTAAGTGTCTTTCAAAAGGAGTGCAAGTGTTTCGCCTCCTAGCACTTTGTTCATGGCCGATCGTCTTAAACCTTTCCTTTTGCACACTGAGATCATTGACCATGGACACTTATTGCCCCTGTTTAAATATTGTCATTATTTATAGACGAGTGTGTAACTGACTGTCGAGCAGAAGTAAACACAGTTTTTAGAAATTTTTCTAGTGTAAATTTGTGCAAGGAAATGGCGCTTCTAAGATGCGGGATTGTGTTAACGTCTGAAGCTGAAGTGAGTGGAGCAAATATGCTCTTTGAAATAGTGTACTTTTAGAGCTACAATGTTCATTCCTTTGAAAAGTACTGTGTCGAAAATCATCTCTATTGAACCTGATTTTTGGACTTATAGTCCACTCTTGTTATCTGAGCTGACGAGCTCTTTAACTATTATTTGTTGTTGCTTATTCAGATTATCTATCAAATTTTAAAAACTAAAAAAAGGGGAAAGAAATAAAATTACAAAATTTAGTGTTTTAACTTACGTATGCTCTCATCTTTTCTCTGTCCACCATTCACATCAGCACCTTCTTACACTTCTGCATTCCACGAAACACGAAATCCCCGGAATAATTATAATAATAATAATAATAATAATAATAATAATAATAATAATAATAATAATAATAATAATAATAATATTTAGTCTATAAGAACTTGGTATTATTGTAGAAACCATTCAAGATGAAATACAATTTAGAAGTTTAGTTTTTGCTATTTGTTTTACGTCGCAGCCACACAGGTAGGTCTTATGTCGACGATGGGACAGGAAATGCCTAGGAATGGAAAGGAAGCGGCCGTGGCCTTAAATTCGGTACAGCCCCAGATTTTTTCCTGGTGTGACAATGGGAAACCATGGAAAACCATCTTCAGAGCTGCTGACAGTGGGGTTCGAACCCACTATCTCCCGGATGCAAGTTAATAGCTGCGCGCTCCTAACCGCACGACCAACTCGCCCGGTGAGAAGTTTAGTAGGCAACAATAAATTTACATAGAAATCTAAAAGAAAATGCACAGGATGGACAGAAGAACGCAGAAAGGAACCAGTGAACGAAAGAAGAGATATTGGAGAAGAAAAGAAGAAACATGTTTAGATGGCCCGGATTAATAGACTTACCCAAAAAAGATCGTCTGATAAAATTAAAAATTCTCTATAGGCTAGTAATATAACGAGTGCTCCGGACCTTATCTAGAGAGAATTTGGAGTTGTATTTATGTTGACTATTTAGCGAATAACTAAAAAAACCAATACGTAATGGTTGTAAAAGTGCACAAGTTAAACATAAAAGAATGGCATACATAGGTAGGCCAATTCATAAGCTACACTGATAACACAACTTTGAGCACGGATATGTACTGTTTAATTTTAGCACTAGCTATATTGCCCGGCACTGCCCGGGGACTTTATTGATCGTTTGATTTTAGGTATTTTATTATCGGTTAATTATGTGTGAAGCCTATTTTTGTAGATTTCGTTATTGTGACATTGACTGATACTTCGTCCCCTTTCCACCCCTTCCCAGAGGGGTGCACACACATAAATCCATAATCTGGACCATTCTGGACTTTTTTTCACCCCTTCTCACCCACCATGGCGTTGAGAGATGAAGTTGGACTTAAACGACATGCCAAGTGTCAGTATTCATCTCAGCGACCCCGAAACCTATGAATTCGACACTATTTTCGATTATTTTTATATACCATCCCTTCCCTACCTCCACCCCTCCACAGTGCTTTTTTCCCGACAGTCATATGTGTAGCAGAATCTCTCCTTGGCCTAGCCTACATTTACGCACGCGCCTACTTTGAATACCAGGCGTGTATTCTACAGTGCTGTAGAATCCTTGAGGTGACGTTGCCATGGTCACGACTGGTCATTTCTTCATCCGATTCCTGCAGCGGTGTAGCGTGATGCCAATATCTTCATAACGGCTGGCTTTAGGCCCTCAAAACATGGTTTATGCGGCCCGTAGTACCTTACCGAGTTTTGTTCTTCGCGTCCTTAGGCTTAAAATGAGCTTTACCTCTTCCTTGTACGGCAAATTCGATATTTCTCCTGTATTAGCCTATATTAATGTGCCTAAGGGCCTAAATCTAGGGAATGAAGAATTTACTTTACGTCGCACCGACAGAGATAGGTCTTATGGCGACGATAGGAGAGGAAAGGCCTAGGAGTGGAAAGTAAGCGGCCGTGGCCTTAATTAAGGCACAGCTCCAGCATTTGCCTGGTGTAAAAAGAGGAAACCATGGAAAACCATCTTCAGGACGGCCGACAGTGGGGTTCGAACCCACTATCTCCCGGGTACAGGCTCACAGCTGCGCGCCCCTGACTGCACGGCCAACTCATCCGGTTTCAGGGAATGGAGAGGGCTGTTAAAATTTCTTGTAGATGGGGTTACCCGCAGGGTCCCAAAAGGTAAGTATAGAAAATTTGGTTCAGATTGATGGAACGGTGTGGATTTGTATAAGGAACAGACAGACAGACAGACAGACAGACAGACAGACAGACAGACAGACAGACAGACAGACAGACAGACAGACAGACAGACAGACAGACAGACAGACAGACAGACAGACAGACAGACAGACAGACAGACAGACAGACAGACAGACATTCTATTTTATATATATAGATGTAGACTCTTTGGGCCACAGTTTCTGAATATGTCGGCTGGTGGCCTCATCAGAATAATACAGTTACGTTCTGTTTATCTATAGTCTCTGGTAAAATGTATTAATGAATATGTTTCAGTGCGCTATTCTGATGAGTATGTATTCTAAAAACAAATGCACGTACTGTATGTGCGTTAAAATGAAATAAGAAGAAGACGATGAAATTGTGGTGAGACAGCTGTTGATCAGCTGAATTTCGTGATATTCTTATATCGGATTAGTCATTGGAACCACAACTGTGTCGGTCGTATGACTTGTACATTTGTAGATCCATCATCGATATCAACGCAAAGTTTCATTCCAAATACTCCACATGAATTAGCTGAGATTTGAAATGCTGCTGCTCTACTCGTTGTAATGCCACTCAGCTACAATACCCCTTACACAAAACTGCAGAATCTTTCATGATGAATACTCAGAAGTGAAAGTAGATAGGAGAGAATCGGCTAAATCGACTATATTAAGCCAAAATTGGTAGTATGACGCATTTTGAGAATGATTTTTAATATTTATACGGTGGAAAAGCTGTTACTTACTTTTTACGTTTTTATTTCATTCAATTAATTGTAATACTTTGGCTAACTTATATCCGGGTAATTCTGCAACAAGGCACGTCTAATTCTGCAGTAGTCTGTCAATTCATAGTCAGGAAACACTGCAAATAACAACGACCTGAAAGTAATAATAAATACTCCTACTGTTAGAAGTACTAAAGAAAACTGTCTTCTTGATACTACCACCAAAGCGGTCTGCTGTACAATTTACAACCTTTACCACCAGAGTACAATATGTTTAGAGGATGTAATAGGCCGATCTGACCTCGTACTGAGGTAAAGCTGCGGTGAAATTTTATTTCAGTCACTATGGAATTAGTCGTATTGCGGATTTAACAGAGTATCCCTAGTTTCTCTGGAAATTAAATGAAAACAAGCTGAGAGCGTGCGAGGTACAATACGGACCGTGTAGCTGTAATAATGCATTCGGGATATGGTGGGGTCGAACCCAACCGTCGGTAGCCCGAAAGACGATTTCTCATGATCTCCCGCTTTCACACCAGGCAAATGCTGGGGCCATACATTAATTAAGACCTCGGCCATTTTCTGCCCAGTCCTAAGTCTTTCCTATTCCATCGGCGTCCAAAGGCTATCCGAGTTAGTGCGACGTTAAACAGACAGCAACAACAAACATAAGCTATCACCTTTGCTACAGCCCTATTCGTCATCTTTTCTGTCCAGTCTCATTTGGATTATCCACGTTCTTTTCTGACCCATCAGGTTACCGGAGGCCTCTAAAACCTTTTCATTTTGAATACTTCTTGACCTCTCTATCTTAAGATTCTACTATATGTGACCATTGTATTTCCAGTCTTTCGACTGATGACTTTGATACCAGCGCAGCTATAATATCAAAGAAAAGTAGTTAATCGATCATGAATTACTGTTTGTATATGTACTTTTCCGACCTTCGAATTCTCTCATACTTCACGTGTGAGGGGCACCAGAAGTCACTGCGATATCTAATGAACAAGATACGCGTGCAAGGCTCTTGAGATCTCGTGCCGAGATTCATACATATCTATTTTAAACGTCGCATATATGCACTCTCCGCACGGATTTTGTAACATGAGCACAAGTATCACAGTATAAGAATAAGAATGCCTCCAACACTTCACCAATTGAACTATCTCTCGCCGAGAAGTCGTCTCTCAACTTCCAGTGCTTCGAGGGACGGTATTTCACGTTCACTACAGGATGAGCTTCATATAAAGTGCGAACACTGTCTGACTACCAGGTTTCAAGGTAACTGGTGTCCAAAGGAGCACAGTTCAAGGGTTAATAATGTTCCTGGTTTTACGTCCCACTAATTACTCTTATGGTTTTCAGAGACGCAGTTCAAAGATTAATGCTTAACATCCACATGTGGCTCGACACGTCCAGGAATAAAAGTGGGAAATAAACCAGCCATTTCGCAAACGAAATTAATTTATCTATGAATATTTGTCTTTCGTGATGACTTAAGTTGTAGCGTTAGTAAAAATTAATGTAATTTATAGTTAAATTCATATCGCACAGGAATGAACCATTTTTGCACCGTTCTTATGTAGCAATGTCCGGAACGCTTGATATTCATGGATAACCAAACTTCTTCCAGAAAAGACTTAGTTAGAAACCGTTTATGATATAAAATTATTCTTTGCGTCTTCGTTTTTGGCCAGTTTATAGTTCTGTAAAAATTAGAAAGAGAATTTTTCTACATTTGAGGATTACTCTTGGGGAAATCCTACTAAGATGTGGAATTTTTTTTTTAGTGGGGAGAGAGAAGGCGTAGGACCTTTGTCTTCATATAAGAGTACAGGCACTGTAAGAGTACTTTATCTTGATTTACCTTCACCAAGTTAGTGTTGGAGAACTACATGACTTGATTGCGTGGTACGCGTCATATACAGCTGTTAGATTTCATCCAGGAGATGGTGAGTTAAATCCTACCGTCGATGGCCCATTATCACACCACGCAAATGCCGGGTCTGAACTGAACTAATTCCCTTCTTTCCGCAACGTCACCAAAATCATATATGTGTTATTACGATGTAAATAGTCTGTAAAAATATCTGATTTTTCGAAATACGTTAATAATGCTATAAAGATATTAATGACAGATGTGGAGTAGTGATACGGAAGAGAAGTTATTTCATAAGTAGTATAATGCTTCCTAGTATTTTATTCTTCTTCTTTTTCTACCACTGTTTTCCACACGCTGGTGGGGTTGCGGGTGCGACTGTGTCTCAGAGACCTGGCCATATTTTGTGACCGGATACTCTTCCTGAGGCCAACCCTATGTGTAGGGTTGTATTCACTATTGCGTGCTTCTGTGGCAGCTGCTAGCGTGGTGTAGTGTGTTTATATGAAAACACATGGATTGAGACAACAGAACATCCAGTCCTATATCCGGTCCCGAGCCAGGGGAATTAAATACTCGCGGCTAAACTAGACGACCCGGCCGGGAATTGAACCCGGGATCCTCTGAACCGAAGGCTACGACGCTGATCATTCAGCCAACGGCCCGGTCATAATCCCTGTCTATATTTTCGATTAACAGTTTCTATCTATATTAACGGACTAGCACAAGCAAGGGAAGTCTTTCTTTTAAAAAAAATGCTCACTTCAAACACTGATATAGGAATTAGAAAGATGCTTTTGAAGACTTTCGTCTGGAGCGTGGCATTGAATGGAAGTGAAACATGGACGATAACTCGCTCAGAAAGAAAGAGAATAGAAGCTTTTGAAATGTGGTGGTTTAGAAGGATGCTGAAGGTCAGACAGGTAGATCGAATCACGAATGACCGAGCTCGAAGTGTGGCTAGTATCCAGTATTCGGGAGATAGCGGGTTCGATCCCATTGTCAGAAGCCCTGAAGATCGTTTTCAATTGTTTCACATTTTGACACCAGGCAAATGCTGGGGCTGTATCTTAATTAGGGCCACATACACTTCCTTCCCACTCCTAGCCCTTTCCTGTCCTATCGTCGTCACAAGTCCGATCTGTGTCGGTGCGACGTAAAGCAACTTGTAAACAAACAAAAAATCACGAATGAAGGGATACTGAACGGAATTGGTGAGAGGAGAAGGCGAACTTTGAAGAGAAAGAATGATAAAACACATCTTAAGTCATCCAAGACTTGTTCAGTTGGTTTTTGAGGGAAGTGTAGACGGTTCGAACGGCAGGAGTAGACGAAGATATGAATATGATAAACAGATTAGAGTAGATATAGGTTGAAGTAGTAACGTAGAAATGGAAAGGTTAGTACAGGATAGGGTGGCATGGACAATAGCTACATCAAATCATTCTTTGAACTGATGACCCAAACAACCACCACCACCACCACCACCACCACCACCACCACCACCACCACCACCACCACCACCACCACAACAACAACAACAACAACAACAACAACAACATTGTAATATGTAGCAAACTGTGTTTATCCTTCAGTTGACGAAAATAATACAATTTTTTTTGCTATTTGCTTTACGTCGCACCGACACAGATAGGTCTTATTGCGACGATGGGATATGAAAGGCCTAGGAAGTGGAAGGAAGCGCCGTGGCCTTAATTAAGGTAAAATGAAAATGGGAAACAACGGAAAACCATCTTCAGGGCTGCCGACAGTCGGGCTAGAACCCACTATCTCCCGATTACTAGATACTGGCCGCACTTAAGCGACCGCAGCTATCGAGCTCGGTAATAATACAATCGCGCACACGCTTTCTCTCCCTCCTGGGTTTAATAAAATAACTTCGTCAATACTTTAAAGATATATCAGTGTAACATTAACTTCAAGGACACTTTTGACTGATATTCTATCTTTTCTTTAACTAACATTCAAAGAACACGACACTGTACTTTTGAGGAAACCGTGAAGATATAGTCAATATTGCGCGATATTTTCTGAAGACGAGTCCAGAAGGAATAATTTCCTTTCTATGCTTATCAGGTCTACTATTCAGCTACTGTATTACAACTTTTTCAATTTAAGTGAAAGTAATTATATTCGAGCATAGAACATATTACATAAAATAAACTTTAAAATATTTACCGGCATATTAAATATTGAAATATTTTAAAACTGATATACGCGCTGAAGGTATAAAATCGACTTCAGAGCAGAATAACGGACTTTCATTTTCAGCTTCACTTCAGTTAGTGATTTTATCAGCTGTACTACAGTCACTCGCTTGCTTGGAAAATTACAATATTTACAACTTCCAAAGGTACTGTATCGTAAACTTCTACAATCAATGTGATCCAAGAAAGATAAATAATAACGTTAGAAACTATTAAAGAGAAAAAGGGGCTTTTCAAATGGAAATTTGGAAAACAATTAAGAGATCTGGGATTCAGAATAGTCCTTCGCTCCTAGATGGGTATGGAAGCTACTGTATTAGATTTGTTAATTCATGAAAGGTTTACTTGTGCATTTGAAACTCGAATGTCAATGTAATCTGGAAAAATGTATATTTTCTTTAACCATACCGCATATCAAGAGAGATGAGGATGTGCATTAGAAATCCGCGAGCGTCCAAAATTTTCATCTCACTGCAATGACAATGTTGAGTGTTGTGCGAGCTAAGGTGTATGCTAGTGTAAGGAAATAGCAGAATATCATCTAGCCCAGGGTCTCCCAAACTGTTTGTCTCTGATGCCTCCTGTGCTTATCGCATGGAGTTCCAAAGACCCCTTAACTACAGAACATAACACTTCATTCAGTAAACAAAAGGCAGAATTTTTTAATGATACTACGTTTGATTTTTTTTTTTTTTGCTAGTTGCTTTACGTCGCACCGACACAGATAGGTCTTATGGCGACGATGGGACAGGGAAGGGCTAGGAGTGGGAAGGAAGCGGCCGTGGCCTTAATTAAGGTACAGCCCCAGCATTTGCCTGGTGTGAAAATGGGAAACCACGGAAAACCATTTTCAGGGCTGCCGACAGTGGGGTTCGAACCTACTATCTCCCGAATACTGGATACTGGCCGCACTTAAGCGACTGCAGCTATCGAGCTCGGTAAGTTTGGTTTTATTCGTATAATTTAGGACTAATATTTACTTTCTTCGAAAGTTTTGTACAACTTCATTTACATAAAGATAATTTATAAATGCACAGAAATTATAAAAAAAAAAAAACAATGTGGCACTTGGCTAGTGATTACAACAGTCTGGCTTTGGAAATTTACTTGAAAAAATCACTTGCTGCCTTTATTGGATCAATGGGACGGATGGTGCTCTTTACAAGCGTAATAACTTGAAGCATTATAAGCATCTACATTAGGTACGTTCTGTACTTCGTTTCCATTCATGTGAGAGCAGAAAAGGTACACTCACATAGGTATGTTGTCAGGGCAGGCATTAAACGCCGTATTTCCTTTCTATAGGGGATGTCATGGACACAAAATCAATTAGGGATGTGGGGTTGTGATACATTCATGGAACTTCCTGGAGGTAAACATGCCACGCCATTTGATTCTGCACCCATATCATACATTTATTTTTCTCTTTCTCTCTGCCAAGATATTTCAGGTAGTTGATCTTCCTCAAGAGAGGGCAGTTAATGTTCAGTTTCTCTTTTTTTTTTTTTTTGCTAATTGCTTCACGTCGCACCGACACAGATATGTCTTATGGCGACGATGGGATAGGAAAGGCCTAGGAATTGGAAGGAAGTGGCCGTGGCCTTAATTAAGATACAGCCCCGGCATTTGCCTGGTGTGAAAATGGGAAACCACGGAAAACCATCTTCAGGGCTGCCGACAGTGGGGCTCGAACCCACTATCTCCCGATTACTGGATACTGGCCGCACTTAAGCGACTGCAGCTATCGAGCTCGGTAATGTTCAGTTTCAAAGAAGAGATTACTGATCCTCGAGATTATCTCAACCGGAAGCGAAATGGTATGATTATGGATACTAGCAATTACAAGTGTCTCACAATTACATCACTTACACTGCCTTGTAGTATTTCTTCTTTTTCTGCTGCTAACTTGTACCATCCATCGTCCAAATTAAGAGTTACATATACTGTAGTTCCTAACTTTAGTATAATGGCCTATGAATTGTGTGTGTACAATAAAATTTCACTCTTCAAATATTTACAACTTACATTATTATCGCGGACCTCTTGGATTATCGTCTCAGCCCCCGCTGGGTTACGCGGACCGCAGTTTGAGAATGGCTGATCTAGCAGCTTACAGACGGTTACGTATCCAGCAGGTCCACTGTGAAGCTGGCGCCTGCCTGGCGGCCATGGTCGTAAGGCATCAATTCTCCATGGTTTGACATCGTGGTCCCGTTGGTGGAAGAAAAGTACACCATCAGAATTTTGTCCGGCAAGATAGCAGAGGTGGTGATATACAATTTTTAATCGCTAAATAGCGTGCTAAAAGTCTGTGGTCAATTCCAAACCTCTCCGCAGTGTTCAAATGGAGTGAAGGCATATGACGCTGTAGATGGTGATTTGTCCGTCAGATGGTGACGTTAAGCCTTGATCAAACCCCTTGGTGTTTTCGACAGGAGCAAACTATGTGCCGATACGGGTTTTCATCTTCTCCCCAACTCATCAGAATCTCACACACAGACGCGGATAGGCGTCAAATTGAAAGACCTTCACTGGGCGAACCTAACATGTCCATACTCCCTGCACTATAAGACCATAAGCTGAATAAATACATGACTGTGTTTTTGAAAAATTTATATCACATCCGTCTAAAACTCCTGGGGAGTGTTAAACATTTAAAATTAATTCCAAATGTTCAATATAAATATTTTGTTACAAGACTATCGACATGTACGCCTACATAGTGAACCAAAGTTGTGTGGAACAGAAACCGTCCAACGCGAGTTCTGACAAATATTCAAAATATTTAATGTTCTATGTTTTCCACGCTCGAGGCAGTATTCTTAACAGCACATGAACGCTGAGAAGCGGATGATCATGTTTGGTCAACTCTTCTTCTTATCCGACTCCAATGGTAAAAAAATTTGCAATATATAAGGAGCAATTCATAATCGAGGATGTCACTCCCGTTCCTTTTTTCTCTGAGAATCAGAGGTAGAATATCAGTTGCAAACCAGGTGGAGGAAGTCGGATTATTTTAGAGCGGAATGAGGTCCTTTCGGTACTATTTCTCGTACTGTGTTGTCATTGAAAATATCTCTGGTGTCACGTTCGATGATTAATCGACAAAATTAAATTTTATACACACGTCGCCCGACAGAATTCTGGTTTCCATGTCACCTGGTAGAGTAATAAAGTTAGAACAATGTGAGCAACTACAAAATGACCTCGATAATGTTGTGAGATGGACAATAGGCAATGGTATGTTGATAAACGGGGTTAAAAATCAGATTTTGGGTTTCACGAATAGGAAAAGTCCTCTCAGTTTTAATTACTGCATTGATGAGATGAAAGTTCCTTTTGGGCATCATTGTGAGTATCTAGGAGTTAATATAAGGAAAGATCTTCATTGGGGTAATCACATAAATATGATTTTAAATAAAGGGTACAGATCTCTGCACATGGTTGTGAGGGTATTTAGGGGTTGTAGTAAGGATGTGAAAGAGAGGGCATATAAGTCTCTGGTAAGACCCCAAATAGAGTATGGTTCCAGTGTATGGGACCATCACTTGGATCACTTAGGATTACTTGATTCAAGAACTGGAAAAAGATCTAAAGAAAAGCACCTCTTATTTGGTCTGGGTGATTTCCGACAAAAGGGTAGCGTTACAAAAATGTTACAGAGTTTGGGCTGGAAAGACTTGGGAGAAAGGAGACGAGCTGTTCGACTAAGTGGTATGTTCCGAGCTGTCAGCGGAGACATTGGAATTACATTAGTAAACGAATAAGTTTGTGTGGTGTCTTTAAAAGCAAGAAAGATCACAACATGAAGATAGATCTGGAATTCAAGAGGACAAATAGGAGCAAATATTCGTTTATAGGAAGGAAAGTGAGGGATAGGAATAACTTACCAACGGAGATGTTCAATGAATTTCCAATTTCTTTGCAATCATTTAAGAAACGGCTAGGAAACGACAGATAAGGAATCTGCGACCTGGGCGACTGTCCTAATTGCAGATCAGTATTGATTGATTGATTGATTGATTGATTGATTGATTGATTGATTGATTGAACAAAATTGAGCGTCGAAAATGATACGCAAGTAGCCTTAATTATGTAAAATCAGAACATCTGCACACAGTTCTGAGGCCATATATTGTTGTTGTTGTTGTTGTTATTATGGATATTATACAACCAGACGAGGTGGCCGTGCGGTTAAGGTCGCACAGCTGTGAGCTTGCATTCGGGAGACAGTGGGTTCAAACTCCACTCTCGGTAGTGCTGAAGATGGTTTTCCGTGGTTTCCCATTTTTACACCAGGCAAATACTGGGACGGTACCTTTATTAAGGCCACGGACGCTTCCTTATCACTCCTTGCCGTTTCCTATCCCATCGTCGCTATAAGACCTATCTGTGTCGGTGCGGCGTAAAGCAACTAGCAAAAAAAAAAATCCATATCTCCAAGTGTGGTAGCCATGACTTACTATAAGCACAATCGCAATAACTGTCGGGCTGAGGGGCTCAGGTGGTAGACTGTCGGCTTTCTGGGTCAAAGTTGGCAGGTTAGATCCAGGTTCACTCCGATGGTATTTGAAGGTGTTTAATACCTCAGCTTCGCATCGGTGGATTTACTGGCACGTAAAAGTACTCCAGCGGGACAAAATTTCTGTACCTGGACGTGTTCGAAAACCGTAAAAGAAGTCAGTAGGCTGTGAAACCGTTAACATCATTACTACAATAACACGAAGGTTTCAAGCACATAATGCATGAATGAAACTTGGCTAATAAATGAAATATCAGTCTAGTAATCCTCATGTCGAATCAATCTCGATAAATAAAATCTCGGCTACAATTTTCGTGTTTAATACTACTGTGTGGTCTGAATGTTTTCAACAGTGACGGTGGATGAAAATAATTAAAAAGCTTTTAACTTCATTAAATGGTTTTTAAAGACAACCAATTAAGTATCAATTTAGTCCTAATGGAAGTTACGGTCGGTAATGTATTTCTAAGTACAGAAACCACGTGCGATCAAATATCGTTCTGATCTATAGTCGTAATATATCATTCAATCTATGAGGGTAAGTAAAAAGTCAGATTTTCCTAATATTTGGTACGGGACTGATAAATGTAGCTCAAGGTAGGTAACTGCCTTACTTCGGACTTACTCCTTTTTTTTTTCGACACCCCACTGTCGCCAGCCCTGAAGATAGTTTTCCGTGGTTTCCCCATTTTCACACGAGACAAATGATGGGGCTGTACCTTAACTAAGGCTATGGGCCTTTCATTCCCACTCCTAGGCCTTTTCTATCCCATCGTCGTCATAAGACTGTGTCGGTGCGACGTAAAGCAGATTGTAAAAAGGAAATCTATATTTTTCGATATAAACACCTAAGTTATTCAAGCACTTGACATAGTGTAAAATGAGTGGCTCCTTTCCTTGACGATAAATAGTGGTGTCATATTCGTTCTTCCGTAGCATTAACGAATTAACTTTTCGTCTTTCACAGTTAATCGAGTCTCTGCAAATTCACGATACCGTTTCTGCACTCGTTGGACATGTAGGCCTATCAGTTCTCTGTATACAGACACAATCTTCCTGTAAATGTCGACAGGTTCCGTATTTTTGTCCTTAGGAAAGAGATCACCATGCGGACCTCGTCCCGTGACCACTCGTTCATCAACAATTTTACAACTGTCTCTGAGCCAAGGTTCTGTTTTACCGAAGTGTACACCTGTGCGCAGTCTATCGCTGTGGCTACAAATTATCGGATACATAATTTGGAATGAGATCTGTGTTTACGAGCAATACAACAGGATAACGTTTTGATTATTTTTTTATTTTTATTTCATAGACGAAACCGAGTGGAGTGGCCACGCGTTCAGCAGTGTCGACAATCTCTCTATATAAAATTGAATGTTGTATGTTTGAAGCTAATAGACTCAAAAACTACTGGACCGAGTTCGCTGACATTTTCACAGTTTGTTCTTATTACATCTTAAGCTGCGTTTACACTAGCGAAACTTCCTCGCGGAGGTCGCTCGGGTGAAACTTACTCGCTTCGAGTGAAATTTCGCACTACCCAAAACAGAGTGCAATTCAGAGCGAAAAATATCGCGAGTGGGGCGAGCCGCCTTCGACAAGCCTGAAGGCTTCTGTTCTTGTTTTTCAGCCAACATGGAAACTTGTTTTGTCCCTCCAGCCGCTGCAGCCGCGTTTTCCATCACATCAATATCACTTTTAATCAAGAAAGGGAAGAAGAAAAATCGGCGCCCTCGACGATGGTGGAGGAAACAATTATTCCTTGGAAGAAGCCAATATGGAAACAGCCTTATGAGAGAAATGGTAGAGGAACCCATTGATGATACAATTAAGAACTTCGTCCGCATGAGTACCCAAGATTTTGAACAACTCGTTTCACTGATCAGTCAAAAGGTTGAAAAAACAAGGCACAACATTCAGAGAAGCAGTAACAGTTAGAGAAAGGTTGGCTGTCACACTGCGTTTCTTAGCAACTGGTGATTCGTACACAAGAGTGCAGTATTTATTTAAAATATCGAAGTGCACAATATCAAAAATCGTCCCAGAAGTTTGTGATTCGTTGATTGAAACACTTCACGATTATGTGAAGGTAAGGATAATAATTAATCCCATTTAAAACAGTAAATCGACTCGGTATTATATATGTATTTTAAAAAGTCAAATAGGAATGCTAATAATTAAAAATCACACAATATTAACTCAATTTAGAAATACATTTCGTATTCAACCCGCACCCATTTAAAAATATCGTTTGATATATTTGTTAATTGTGGATCAATACAAACAATGGGTGAAAATGTAAAATAAAGATAAAATAATGGAAGAAAAAATAAATCACAAACCAAGTAAAATTAGTCGCAAGCGCAATAGCCCATCTAAATATGATGAATCCAAATGTTCAGAGCTTGTGCCTTCTGAATGTGTTGTTGTCTGCCCTCTAGTGGAAGTTCTTCACAATGACCCAAGAATGCTTCAAAATAGGTAGGCCTACCGTACCGGTAGGTTCAAAAAAGTAATGAAATGACACAATTTTGCATTATAAACCAATAGTGATAGCTTGCCTGATCCAGTGACTCTGCTCTTATTTTCTTTCGATCTTTCACTTTGATATGATCCCAGTAGCGCTTTCATCTTCGCTTTCACTGTAGATAGGAAAGTTTAGTTGAGAACTAATTTCCTTCCACGCATCTTCTCTTTTATTGCGATTCAAATACAGTAGTTTTTGTTTTTCGGATTCCACATAAAATCCCTATTTTGGTAGAGCTCGAAGAGCTGGAAGCACTGTTCTTGATTCATCCCTCGCGCAACTACGGGGATCACGTTTACACTGAGCGAAATTCGATGAGCGAAACCCTTTGATGCGCGGACAAAAACCGACTGACCTCCGGCTCGCAGCGACGGCCCTCACTCCGCAATTACTCAGGGGTGAGGGAGCGTCTACACGAGGCGCAATTCCCTCGCGAAATTATTTCGCGAGGAAATTGCGCTTAGTGTAAACTCAGCTTTAGAGGGATTATGAAGTGGTTTGAACGAAATCTGATTGGTAGTTCGACACTAAGGGGTGAAAAATAAAGTAGGGGAAGATAAGCAAACCGCAAGACAAGTCCGATCAGCGGGTTGCCTACCCAAAACTATGTGAAGATTATGTTCCTTAAAACTTGTTTCTGCTTTTATCTGGAAAAATTACTGTAGGGGCAAAAAACCCCTAGCAGCCATAAAGGAAGGTGGTGAAACTTAAAAGTCCGAAAAGGACGATATTAGTGACGAATTCATAGTCTTTGGAGTAGCTGAGATGAACTGTGACACTGTGAATGCCGTTTAAGTCAAAGTTCCTTCCCAATCTGTATAGTAAACTTATTATGACTTACTGTTTGGGAAAGAAAACTGTAGGGTAAGACTTACATACGGGCGGGATCGTACAACTAAAGATGTTACAGAATATAAAATTGGTATTTGGAATCTTCTTTAAAAATAAACACATTCTTTTTTTTTTTGGAAAATCCATAAACTATATTATCGGTATTAAATGTTCATAAAATTATTGAAATGGGCAGGAAAAACAATATGACTACGGCAGGCATATCAAGATGAGTTCTCTGACCCGTGGAGCAGCGCACGGGTCCACTAGTATGGTATAAAAATCAGAATTTCAATATCAGTGAACAATTTTGGGGGACACCATACTGGAGTTGATGGGCTCCTATGGTGAAGCCATAGAGTGAGAGAAATGTGGCTGAGAAGATGTCACTACATCTTAATTATGATGCTGCTTGCTTGTTGCTTAAAGAGGCCAAACATCAGAGTAATCGGCGCCACTCTTAATTATGAAAAAAAAACTGTATTTTTGCAGAGAAGATTCATCGTAGACTAAATTATCCCTCCGCAGATCAGCATTTAGATATTTGGAGTTCTTGTGAATTACAGGAGCAGAAATTCGATGGGTTCGGGTCATGTTGTTATGAGACTAAATGTTTATTTCACTTCGGTCAACTCTCCAGGGAATAATATCAGTAACATAACAAGGGCTAGGATTTTTTTATGCAATATCAAAGTGCGAAATATGGACATAAAATGTAATAATATCAGTGAAATGTGTAATATTCACAAAATATGTACGTATATGGGGCCAAGCTCTGCATTCGGGAGACGAGTGGGTTCGAACCCCACCGTCCGCTGTCCTGAGAATGGTTTACTGTGGTATCCCATTTTCACTTCTGGGCAAATGCCAAATTCCAAGACACTTCCCATTCATAGGCCATACCCGACTCATTACTCATCCGCACCCAATTTCATTCACCACCCATTTCATATTGATTAACCTCTGCAAATTCACGGCACCATTTCGGCGCTCGTTGGACATATTTCAGTAGAAAATCATCTTCAGGGCTGTCAATGGTGAGATTCGAACCCACCATCTCCCGAATGCAAGTTCACAGTTTCGCGACCCCAACCGCATGGCCAACTCGCTTGGTGTACAAAATGAGTACTAACGGTGAAAAATGACTACCCTTCCTGGCTCTATCAACTACTTGGACATGAAACTCATCATGCCATCGATTCTTAACTATGTAGGACAATTAATAACAAGATTAACTGAACAAATATATTACATTTCCGGAGATTATGTTGTGAGAAACATTTCGTTGTAGCTCTTCCATGCTCCGAGACGAGATGAGGCTAACAGAATAATCTTCCAGTGAAAACGTCAAATTTAATGTATCCTTTCCTATGTAACTAGGTCTTTAAATAAGTATGAGATATACGCCGCCTCCTCCTTTGTTAGCTTTGGGGAGGAGATTGGGACTATAAAATGTGAGAGCAGTCGCATTATCTTCTGATTGGTTGTTAATGTTAATTTATTTATCGAGAATGCTATTTCCAGAGCCCTTTACTTACAAGTAAACTGCAAAAAAGATTTAGAGTGGCACGTAAAGTGACACATTTATAGCAAACAGTTTAGAACGGATACATTAAAAGACTTCGATAACAATAGCTCATGGCAAACACTGGAATTCAAGACCTGTTACCACATAAAGACGACTTTTACGCATCGTTAATTTCAGGAGAGGAGGTACAGGAGATGAAAGAGCAGCACTCGCTGTGAAACACACAATGTACCGATGATATTTTAAAGGTCAGCATCGTACAAAAAATGTTAATGTATCAGTACAACATAAGAGTCATTTCGACCAATCTTGCTTGCATTATTTGTTTGGAAGCTTATTCAAATGTCATAGTAATTTATTGAATAAATCAGATAAAATTTGATAAATGACTTTCTTAGGCTTGAATAACCATGCTTTCGAAGAGTGACAGAGTAGAGAAGATTAAAAAACAAATTTAAAGATTTTTCGTACCTCATAGTAACAGTATCTATAAGTTGTCTAAACTATTTCTAAACAAACTTCTCTTTACAGTCTGTCAAGTCAATTGGGATTTAAACAGATTTCCCACAGCTCCTTAACAGCAATATACCGGGTGGTTCACCAGCCCCTTATTTATTCGGAGGTAGGTAACACAACTAACGCGTATATCATAGTCATCCCAAAAACATCAGTTCCCGCTTCTTTATGGCCTTAGTACAACGATACCGTTTATATAATGCTCGCGAATATGGTACAAATAATTAGCGGCAGTGTAATTTCTATTACTCAAACAATAATGAACATGTCATTCGATCACAGTTGCGAATTACACTATCTTACGTTTGGACACGAAGTGTCGATAATGGCTACAACGTGCTAACAATTTACCGAGGCTTGTAGTAACTTGCTCCTCACTGCTGTTGCATCAGCCAAGCTATGTGGTAGTAGGTTCGAATCACGGGCTGGTGCACTTTTTTCTTTTCGATTAACGCCGTTTACAGTGACTGTAATATGGCCGCATATCATTCTGTTCCAAAGAGTGAATTTTTATTTGGTCTTGAAAAAGACCGTTTTTATCCGATGTTACGGAACCAGGTTGGACTACGACGTGATGGTCTGTAGGTAAGGAGTATAGTACCCTGCATATTCAGAGTAACAAGTGTTCGAAATGTTGACCACTTTACAGTGTTTGGTCCACCTTGTCAATACACTTTTCATAATTGAACATTATTTAATCACGTATGCTTCTTTAAAATTTTGGGCGAAACAAAAGGTAGTGTTATATTGTTTTTATTATTTGATTAGACTTCACTGATGAAGGGAATGTGCTATGTTCCTGACAAGGTGGACCAAACACTTACTATTTTTTGTAAAAAATAATAGCTTTGGACAAGCCAGTACAGGATCAAATCAAACATTTTTGTCGTTGAAAAATTTTGCGTTATGCTGGATTCGAACCACTACGCTAGCGATACTGACACATCTGCTCCAGCCCTTGACTGATTCAGCCACGAAGTCAACATACATAATGCTTGCTAGAAGTTCTCGTAGTACATAAGTACGGCCGTTCCACCTCGAAAGTTAATATCCGCGTCAAGGTCCTCAATGAAGGTTTACAGTGCTCATTTAACTTCCTTACGTTACAGAGCACGTGGCATAATCTATTAATTCGATCGTATCACAGGTACCTATGTTATTTCAAGTCGCAATAAATCGCATGTTTGCAAAATGGTCCTTAGTATTTGGCGCGGAATTGAGAATAGTATTTTTCCTTTGCTAGGTCAGTGGATCAATTTACAGTGATGACACACAGGCAGGGGGAGCTTCATTGACCATAAGAGAAATGTAAAGTTAATTGGTGATCATAAAACTAAATTATAGCCTAAGGATCTTTAAAGTTATACGCGATGTTTGGGTTGCCTGTATCCGAAAAAGTAAGGGGCTGGTTAACCACCCGGCATGTTGGTTGCCTTGAAAGATTTCTAAACAAATATCTCCTTTCAGTCTGTCAATGCTTAAGTAAGATCCCTAACAGTTAAATAAATGGTATCTAACGAACGTGAGGATAAAACCCCTAAGGGATCGCTGTCCTAGAACAAGGGGTTACAACCAAAAAATTGCATCCATCACTGAGCAAATGCCCCTATGTACCAGGGAATTTATATGGTATAAAATACGAAACATTACAACTTCTCGTGTGTCAACCGTGTTTTCTTCACAGTAATAGCTCCTATGAGATTTACTTTATGGTCAGCATTCATGCAATTCTGGAACCTTATTTCATACCATCCATCAATTCTCTTTTGAATACTGTATATCGCCAGAATGCGGCAAGTGAAGTAAAAGCAGACTTGCAGTATCAAAGAAAGTTGACTTCAATTCTTTCATAAATGATAAAATGCTAACCTCAAACTTCATTCTTCACAGAGACCAGCGAAAAAGCAGAAATAAATGCCAGACGAAGGATATACGTTTAAACTAACACGCACCGGGAGTTTGGAGGAACTTTCACATAAACGGAAATGTAACATTCCTCTGATGATGATGATGATGATGATGATGATGATGATGCTTGTTGTTTAAACGGGACTAGCATCTAAGGTCATCGGCCCAACATTCCTTCTCTTGGGCTTAATAAAAATATACGTATTCTACTAATTAGTGAATATAAGTAAAAACATCTTCTGAACTTGAGTACTTGATTGGAACAGATCATCATTTAGACATAGTCTAATCTCCTCTCCTTCTCTCATGAACATAACATACAAACGACTTCTATATTTGCATTATCTGTGCATCGTTCATCAACATACAGCCAGCCCTTTCAAGTGTTTGGTGCAAGGCTATGGAATTCCCTTGCGATTATTGTTAGGAATTACACATCTTCAGTCATTTGTAAGCGGTCTTGTTATTTAGGCTGTTTTACATCAAGCCTAGGATGTACACTGATTCGCCAGAACATTATGACCACCTATCTAATAGCCGTTATGTCCATCTTTGGCACGGATAACAGTAGCGATGCATTTGGTATGGAAATATGAGGACTTGGTAGATCACTGGAGGGACTTGGCACCATATCTGGACACATAAGTCACCTAATTCCCGTAAATTCCGGGGAGGGGGGCGATGAGCTCTGACGCCACGTTCAATCACATCCCAGATGTGTTCGATTGGGTTACGATCTGGCGAGTTGAGGGACCAGCACATCAATTGCAACTCGCCACTGTGTTCCTCGAACCACTCCATCACACTCCTGGCCTTGTGACATGGCATATTATCTTTTCAAAAAATGCCACTGCTGCTGGGAAACATGATCGTCATGAAGGGGTGTACGCGGTCTGCAACCAGTGTACGATACCTTCTTGGCCATTATGGTGCCTTGCACGAGCTCCACTGGATCCATGGATACGCACGTGAATGTTCCCCAGAGCATAATTGAACCGCCGCAGGTTTGTCTCCGTCCCGCAGTACAGGTGTCAAGGAGCTGTTCCCCTGGAACACCCTCCCATCGGCATGATGAAGAAGGTATCGGGATTCATCAGACCATGCACCGCTCTGCCACTGCTCCAACGTCCAGTGACGATGGTCACGTGCCCATTTCAGTCGTAGTTGCTGATGTCGTGGTGTTAACATTGGCACATGCATGGGTGGTCGGCGGCGGAGGTTCATCCTTAGGAGTGTTCGGTGCATTGTGTGTTCAGACACACGTGTACTCTGCCCAGTATTAAAGCCTGATGTTACTTCCGCCACAGTTCGCCGCCTGTCTTGTTTTACCAGTCTGCCCAGTCTACGACGTCCAAATCTGTAATGAAGGGTGGCCGCCCAACCCCTGTGTACGTGGTTTCACCTTGGTTTCACCACTTGTTGAAGACACTCTCCACAGCACTCCTCGAACACCCAAGTCGTACAGTTGCCGAGCCTCCGGGCCATCAAAATCTGTCCTCGGTCAAACTTAGATCGCGCGCTTTCCACATTCTGCACACGGACAGCACGCTCACTGATACTACATGCACCGTGCGTGTGTCTGACTAGCAGTCATTCCTCGTCAGGTACGCTGCTATAGCCTGGACGGGTTTATATCGATAGTAGGTAGGTGGTCATAATCTTCTGGCTGATCAATGTATAAATGTAGAAACAAAGTGGAGACCTGACTTGAGTATTTTTAGACGTTGTTGGTGGCTTTTAGGTAAAGATTGAGTAAATTTTTTCTTGTCCAGTTTGTAGTAAGGTACATTGTTATACATAACCAGGCTGTATGAATGTTAGTATGCATGAAAGAATGAATGCAGTTAGAATTTCGATTATTTACTTACCATGTTTTCTGAAGCTTATTGTCATTATTATGTGGTTAAGGGTAAGAGAGCCGTAATCCCTAACTTAGCCACTAATCAAGGCATGAAGTAAATAAATAATAATAGACCTGGCAAAAGGAGCTAATATCCAAAAACACAATAAAACCATCAATTTTTAAAGAATCCTTAGTTAACATTCGGGACAATGTAACCCCCGTTTGGTGTGATAGTGTAAGCTGCCAGAACATTGCATCTTTCTTTTTTTTGACAGTGGTTTAACGTCGCATTGCTCGTCTCCATGGCTAAGTGGTTAGCGTGCTGGCCTTTGGTCACAGGGGTATCAGGTTCGAATTTTAACCACCTTTGGTTAATGTCTCTGGCACTGGGGCTGGGTGTATGTGTCGTCTTCATCATCATTTCATCATCATCATGACGCGAAGTTCGCCTACGGGAGTCAAATCGAAAGACCTGCAACTGGCGAGCCGAACATGTCCTCGGACACTCCCGGCACTAAAAGCCATACGCCATTTCATTTCAACGTCGCACAAATGCATCGAGGGTTTCCGGGAAAGTCGCTAGGATTCGAAAGGTAGTGGCTGTGGGCTTAATTATAGTATAGCCCCAGAATTTGTCTGGTATGAAAATGGGAAACCAGGAAGACCATCTTCAGGGTTGCTGACTGTGGGATTCGAACGTACCATCTCCCGAATGCAAGTTTACAGCTACGCGAGTATTCATTTTTTAAATATGAAACATCGTATATGCTCTGTAAGTGGTAATCAATACCTCCCGTGTGACTTGAAGGTTCATATTTATAGCTACTGTGAAGTCTTCAGTTGATTTACTATGTCCCCTCTGTGGATCAATGGTGGAGTGGCGGCCTCCGGATCGCATGTTCGTGGATTCAAACCCGGCAGAAATAGTCGCATATTTGAAAAAGAAGGAAGGAAGGAAGGAAGGAAGGAAGGAAGGAAGGAAGGAAGGAAGGAAGGAAGGAAGGAAGGAAGGAAGGAAGGAAGCCTATTCAATCACTCCTTGTCCTATGATGTCGGCGAATAAAAGTTATCTGGTGACACATTCCGTGTTATCCGACAATATTAATTAAACACTCGGCTATACATCGCCCAGGGGAGATCCGGTTTACTCTGCCATCTGGTAGAGTAAAACCGAACGTCCAAATTGACGCACAGGAATCCTAGATGGCACCAAAAATGCCTGAACATGGTAGGTTAGATCATGCGATTCTATCTATTAGTTGCTTTACTTCGATAGTGGTTCAAACCCCTCATGTCTGAGGTGGCTGATGACCAGCCTGAAACATGTATTAATGCTGGGACTGCACCTTAATTAAGGCTACGGCCGCTTCCTTCCGACTCCTAGGCCTTTCCTATCCCATCATCGCCATAAGACCTATCTGTGTCGGTGCGACTTAAAAAACAAATAGCAAAATAAATAGAAACATTTATTGTGTTGTTAGGTCATTAATAAATTCTTTACATGGCTTTGTTTCGACTGCTGTAATATTAATTTTCAGTCACATATGATACCGGCAACGACACTATCCACAGTATTCTACATATTTTACTTATATATCAGGTGTATGCATAAGTCTTTCCCGGTTTCACTAAGAGATGGTGCCAGCGAACAGTACGCAGCGTATGAATTTGACACATACGTCAGTTTGTTCGTCTGACATCAACCTACCAACACACACAAGTAGAGTCCGCCAAACACTAGCGTCTGTGTTGTATCGATCAGTGATTATGTCGACGTTTGTGCCCGAAAAAGAACATTTGCGGCACGCATTGCTTTTCTTATTTAATCAAAAGAAAAAAGGCTGTTGAAAGTCATCGTTTGCTGGTAGAAACATATGGTGAACACGTTCCATCGATTAGAACATGTGAGAAACGGTTTTGACAATTTAAGCGTGGTGATTTCAATGTGAAAGACAGTGTGCGCTCTAGTAGACCATAAAAGCGCGAAGACTCTTGAAGCCTGGCGAAACGGTTATTGCACAACGTTATCGCCAACAAATGATTAATTTAAATCACGCATTAATCGAAAGACGACCGGAATGGGCCAGAAGACATGGAAAAGTGATTTTGTTACAAGACAATGCGCCGTCTCACTCAGCAAAACTAGTGAAAGACACCTTGAAATCGCTTGGACGGGACATCCTTCCACACCCGCCGTACTGCCCCGATCTGACGCCATATGACTATCACCTCTTCGCATTAATGGGAAACGCCCTCGCAGAGCAAAACTTCAGAAATTTCGAGGAAGTTACAAAATGGCTCGACAAATGGTTTGCCGTAAGAGACAAGCATTTTTTCTGGCATGGTATCCATAACTTACGGTAAAAATTGGCGAAATGTATCGAAGCCGATGACCTATATTTTGAATAAACAAAAAATTAATTTCCCTTGAAAATTTCGTGTTTTCTTTACCACAAAACCCGGCAGAAACTTATGCATACAACTGGTATATACTGTATAAAATGCAACGTGCTTTCCTGTATAAAGACGCCATAATCTAATTGCTCAGATTATTGGGCAAGTATTATAAATGTCCATAACTCTGATAGGAAATCAAATATAAAAACAACGCAAATTGAATAAAAAGCTTCGAATAAGTTACAAGTCATAACCAATTTATAGCGTGACTCGTAGCAGTTCCACGAACTCGACCGCTAAACGAGTTGACTTATAAGTTACATCTTCAATAATATTTTGCTGTACTTGAGTTTCATAGTGATGACAGCTCCAGAGTGCATGCGTACCAAAGTACCTCACATTTATATGTCGTATAACAAGGTGAAATCGAAATTTGTTCTACAAATGAACGCATATTAAGATTTCGTAGGAGATAATATATCCACACATGCATACAATTCAGCTAAAAATTTGGTCACAGTGAGTTCTCCTCCTTGATTACAAAAGGACGAGGGGGTCTTCTTTCCTCGTTAGAATAAATATATGAGCTTTTCATGATTTATGATGATGCTCAGTTCCAAATCTTGTCAAAGCTTCAGCAATGTTAAACAATCCTTGACAAAATTTGACAACTTTTCTTGTCAAGTATTGAAATGAAAGAAAAATTTGATGATGTACAGCAGCATAAGGGGGATTACAGTTCAACGATACCCAACCGTCACTTCAAATACTTTTGCAGTCAGTGTGCGCCTCATAATTTCAACAATTAAAATTAAAATGTTAGCTCTCTTGAATGCAAGGAAACGACAATTTCGTTTAAAATATTGATAAATCGGCATTATACATCAAAATAGACTAATAAAGACGAAATTATTTTTGTTGTATGCAACCCCAACACCCAGAAATGAGCCAGGGCTTATATTAAATCGTTAAAGTTGCGACATTAACCCGGTAGCTAAGAAAAGTTGTATAAAAACCCCTTGTTTGAATACCATGTTTCTTGATCCTTCTTAAATATTCACTTAAACATAAGCATTTTGCCCAACTTTCATTCACTAGTTATTACCCTTTCCATTGCCCTAGAATTGTTGGTGGGTCGGTAATCTTGCTGCTTGTTGTTTTAAGGGGTCTAACATCGAAGGTCTTCGGCCCCAGGTCGGTAATCTAGCTACACAAGGTTTGATTCTCGAGGTTGTCCGAGATTTATGAGTAACTCTGTGGTGTTTGCACTACACCGTGAACTTTCAGATCGTTTTAATAACAACAGACTTGCCATAAAAAGAATTGCTGATTATGAGGTTGTCAGTCGCCTCGAGTATCTGGGATCTATTGTCACAAATACCGGAGACTGTGAACTTGAGATCCGTAAGCACATTGCGATTGCGAGAAACTCAACAGCAAAACTTATTCGCATCTGGAAGGACACCTCAGTCACTTCCAAGACAAAGCTCACCCTCATTCGAACTCTGATCTTTCCTATCGCGATCTATGCAGCAGAAACTTGGACGATGAAGATGGCGGATCGCGGCAGGATTGATGCTTTAGAAATGTGGTGCTATAGGAGCTTACTGCGAAAGGCGATGTACAGCACATCGTACTAATGAATAGATCCTGCAACAGCTCGGTATCATTCACGACACAGTACTGAGAATAGAATTTAAAATGGTATTGGTTCATGCTACGAACTCTTCAACGATCTACCCATAGGGACTCGATGGTAAGAATACCTGCCATCGAGTGGGTTAACAGTAACTGGTATTGCACTATTCGTATAGCTCTAAATTAGATGTATGTTTGTGTTTCATCATCAAGTACAATATATTCCCACCATAAATCATGAGTGTGAAGTTTCAGGACTATACCAAATTAACTAGTTCTAATTCCAACAAAGCAGTCGTAATTGCTGCAGGCCCCTCATTTTCGTGACTGACTGCACACGTGGGAGGTGATGTGATCAACACGATACTCCGACCGCGACCTCATTTCTCATTGCCCTAAGGCTAATGATACTCACATGCATGATCTGACTGCGCACATGGACAGAACCGCAAGGTAGATATTCATGCCGGCGGCGGGATTCAATACGTGTTCAATACATGGAATAATAAGACGATGCATTTAATTTGAACCTTCGGGTCCGCTATGCTCTAGACTCCAAAACTGTGCGGTTGGCTTTAAAAGTTCTTCACGAGACATTTTCGGCGAGATTTTGTTTCTAGTTATGAAGACAACTAACTCATACTTCTCAAGAAATGCTGTTTACAGAAGCCATTTCTAAGCATTTCAAATATTCCTTCGGATGAGCTTGAAATGCACCCAAACAAATCCAAGGAAATCAAAGTTTTTCACCTACGTTCTGAAAGAAATAAACACAGCTGTTTTATCGTGAGGTGGGAAGGAGAGATCTTGAACAATGGTCAATTTCGGAACATGGCACCGTGTCAGACTACAGATCTAAAACATATGTGACGTCATTACGATTAGTCAGTTGTGAATAAACAAAGGGGCATTGTGGATGATTATATTATAATGTAGATTTTACAGCGCGATTCCAAACATTGCGGAACTGGTAATAATAATAATAATAATAATAATAATAATAATAATAATAATAATAATAATAATAATAATAATAATAATAATAATAATAATATGCATTTTACGTTTCTTAGATTGCTAAATTTATAAGAGTATTTGGTTTTTCGCATTTTCCTATTATAAGGGGGTTTTCAGCCTGTCACTGAACAGAAAGACACGCCGTTCCCCCATTTCAGGGGCGTTCGAATGCTTAAAAATAAAAGAAATCGGTCTTGTGATTTTCATCTCACAAAATAATTTATAATTACGCGATTAAATTATTGTACTAGTTGTAAATAAACATTACCTTTTACCGACGTGGATGCATGGTTAAATAATACTCCATTTCTGACATTCTTTCCTCTGTGATTCCGACACCAAGGCTATGATTCACATTAATTTCATTCTTTACGTTGATAAGATTGTGACATAAAGAATGACAGCCTAAAGGACGGAATATTTGATTTATAATTCAGCCTTTCGTTGAGTGAGTATTAATACTGATTGTGTCTACCACTTGTCTGTGATTTAGCCCTTATTAAGGAAAAGTAATGTGAAACTTTATCAAACAAACTACTCAACCGATAATATAAAGTTGTTTAGAGACTACTAAAACTCACTGGTCAGTGCATCTGGGATTTTGAAATGCAAAGTTACGTTCGTATAGTTTGTATTTCACGTAAAACTGGATGCACCGTGGCTATGATCACGATCTTAGCGGGTATAAACATTCAAGGTACCGGTACCTTGTTTGAATGATTCTGAGAGGCTATACAACGGTCAAAGGAAGATACTAAGCTAGAGTCAAAGCAAAGACTCAATTAGAAACCTTCCCTGCGGTTTTTTCAGGAAAAGTATCCGTTATGTTTTGTCTCAAAGTCAATCTTAGACCGTGTTCCAAAAATTTAGCGTAATACCCACCCATCATTTTGCATGGCAACGCTCCAGTTCACCACGTTGCACAAGCTGTCGTTGAGTTACTCAGCAAATGGAGTTGGAAAATATTACCACCCACCTTATTTCCAATAAGATGAAGTAAAGGGCGACCGACGGGAATCTGACGTTTTTGGCATGGCTAGTACTCTCTCGGTAGGAGGAGTGGGAAGCGGAATTGTCAAGCAGGACACTCGCCATGCGTTGCCGTTTCAGTAGCTATGGAGCAGTGGTCGGTTGAACATCGTATGTTTGCAGAATGGCGGGTCTGTTATAACAGTGCAGCGACTTTTTCGTGTGCGTTTCAACCGTGGGCGTCGTGGTGCCGTTCCCAATTCTCAGTTGGGTTAATAATGTACGGACAACAGGATCTATTGTTAAAAAGACGTCACCAGGTCCGACTAAGACAGCAAGAACACCAGAAAACATCAAGCGTGTGAGAGCCGCGGTGACGCCATTCTGCACAAATGCGTTATTAGTGGTCGTATCGATAAATATTACGTTTTAGTTATGTATAATATTATATTTCGGATCATTTATGTCTTATACATTGTTTACCGGCTATGATCAGAGATATTCTTGAATTTGGATTTTTATTACCAAGTCCTTATCAGCGCCGGGTCACGAGAAAATGAGTAAACAGGATTTAATGAAAATTGGTAGGTATGTAAAGTCGGAGAATAAGGAACTACTGTCTACGCTATAAATAATTTTATAAGACGCCCTAATATCACAGAGTCGAAAGAAAACTAAATGTGAAGGCCTACAATATAGCTCATAAAATTGATCAACAATAACATTACATTGACCATTGTTTGTTGTGATGTGCTTTGTCTCCTGTTGCCACTCATCTCCGATAGATAGGATTACTGCTGCGTACCGAGCATTTCTTTTAATTTGCCTTACGTCGCACCGACACAGTTAGGTGGGCGACGGTGGGCTTGGAAAGGGCTATGAGTGTGAAGGAATCAGCCTTGGCCTTAATTAAGGTACATCCTCAGCATTTGCCTGGTGTGAAAATGGGAATCTACGGAATAACATCTTCAGGGCTGCCGATAGTGGGGTTCGATTCCACTATCTCCCGGATGCAAGCTCACAGCTGCGCGCGCACCTAACCAGTCGAATGAGTGTAACAGTCTGCATAAATATTGGCGGTAAGTAGCTGTGGAATTAGGTAACTTTCTTCTTTAGCATGTCATTCCCCTGTTTCATAAATTTTCTGATACTACTGTTACGTAACACACTGGTTCGTGTCATAGCATTCGAGCTATTCAATCCCTACTCTGAGGCACTGATCGCAATGAGCAGTGTGCATATTTAACGGAAAAATGGCAGGGAAGTGTTCACGGCTGTCTGCGGCCTGGTCATTCCAGCTCTGGAACTTTGGACTGTTGTTCGTTAACAATGAGAAAATGTGTAGTTTTTCATTTGATCGAGTATTTTCTGTGATAACATTGCTTTCAATCGCTACATTCCTACTGACGTTTTTGTAATGACCTATGTTGGCTTCAGTTAGGAAAACCACAAAGTCAGTCTTTCTGAGTATCCCGTAGCGAAGCACGGGTACATCAGCTAGTGCCTCATATGGAGCTCGGCAATTTAAGAAGAACTCTGAACCACGAATTTACCGAGTAAGAATGTTGCATGGTTCGGGTCATGAGGCTGGAGGTAGTGGATTCGAACCCCACCGTTGGTAGTCCCGAAGATGGCTTTCCATAGTTATCGATTTCCACACCCAGTAAAATACTGGGGTTGAACCTTAATTGAGGCCACGGCCCATTCAAAGCCATTTCCAAGCCCATGGTCGTCGAAAGACCTAACTGAGTCGGTGAGACGTTAACACACTTGAAAATGAACCACGAATTATCATGAACTACCTATTGCTCCCGATTTCACTCATTGTTTGTAAATAACGTCACCGCAATGGAGTGAAGCCTCTGAATGAGCTGTAACTGTACGCCTTGGCTTCGACATGGCCAGCTATACCGTAAAAACAACGCCCTTCCACCGCCATCTCCTCGTACGGCGATTTATGTAATAAATGTTTTAGAAGGTGATATCTCGAAAACTATTCTCTCTATACACTTCCCGTAAAAAGCCTTTTCAGTCCGCCTCTGTGGTGTAGTGGTTAGTGTGATTAGCTGCCACCCCCGGAGGTCCGGGTTCGATTTCCGGCTCTGCCACGAAATTTGAAAAGTGCTACGAGGGCTGGAACGGGGTCCACTCAGCCTCGGGAGGTCAACTGAGTAGAGGTGGGTTCGATTCCCACCTCAGCCATCCTGGAAGTGGTTTTCCATGGTTTCCCACTTCTCCTTCAGGCAAATGCCGGGATGGTACCTAACTTAAGGCCACGGCCGCTTCCTTCCCTCTTCCTTGCTTATCCCTTCCAATCTTCCCATCCCACTGCAAGGCCCTTGTTCAGCATAGCAGGTGAGGCCGCCTGGGCGAGGTACTTGTCATCCTCCCCAGTTGTATCCCCCGACCCAGAGTCTGAAGCTCCAGAACACTGCCCTTGAGGCGGTAGAGGTGGGATCCCTCGCTGAGTTTTAGGGAAAAGCCAACCCTGGAAGGTAAGCAGATTAAGGAAAAGGAGAAAAAGCCTTTTCATCGTCATTAAATTTACTTGCATATGGCGTGTGTCAGAACGTGTCAACGGTTGAAATTGTCACTAGATATAGATTATTACCTCCCCTTTATGCCTTTGCTGGCGAGACCTAGTGGTTACAGTGCACTGTGTTTCTTGGTATGCGCTAGAGCAATTTTGTTACTTTCATTGATCTGTCTCAGTTTTATCTTTGACTTTGACAATATGAAAGTGGCTGAGATATGAGCGATGCTAGTAATGCAATTGCTTCTGCAGCCAGTCCCTGCTATGAATGGTGTGAAAATGTTGCTCATAGGGTCGGTTAGCGCATGCATTTCAGTGGGTTTGGCAGACATATGAAGTAGCAACGTCTTGCTCAGTGACAAAAGCAACGGGAAGCTACCTCCCTCCTCATTTCCCTGGTACGCCTCTTCAGTTATGCCCAGGCAATCTGTGACAAATAATGGTGCAGCTGTTGAGGATCCAGCCAGCGTTCGGGCTGAGGACTGAACACACACATACCCTTCACAAGAAAAATACAATGACCTCTCAACACCACGATGTTTGAACTTATAAAGGAAAATATATTTCTTTCAGCGAAGTGATTCGACCTACAAATGTCTGACACGGCCAACTAAGAGTGACGCATTAAGTCGACCGGGCGTAGAGTCGTGTCGGCTTCTACAGCGATACTAAGAAAATTGCAACGTTTAGAAGTCCAAAATTACCACGAGATATACTGTAGGTTACAAGAACAATACAATTATGACTATCGTATTTGAACAGTTTAGTGAAAAATATCTCATATTGAACCCTTGAACTTACCGTTCCATCGTTGGTCATCTGCCTCAGCTGCTTCAATAGAGCAATATCGAACTCTTAGATCTTGGGATCGTAGCGGGTTTATTTCTGTCACTACATTGAGCAAACGATGGGGTTCAGAAGAGAGCCTAATTACGTAAAATGAGGAGCAAAAATGTGCTTACAAAAATTTTATTCAATTAAATCACGACAAAAAATTTATTAAAATCAGCCATAAAAATAACTTAATAATTCTATAAATTTTCACCGCAGTTACCATACATAACGTAAGTCTTAGCTTCTTATTATTGTTTAACATTATGCTTCAAAGAATGAAAATGTATTGTAAAATTCGTGGACAGCAAAACTAGAAAACGAGAATAAAACCTGAAAATTGGGCACCATTGATCCAAACGATAAGTGAGAATTAATCCACACAATTCGTGGAAAATCTGACCTTCAACAAGTAAAATTCCAGATTTACATTTAATTAAAGTTATCCACCAGTCTGGTATCCTATCGGATATTGAAACATCCCCCGAATGGACCCTTAATCGAACCAAATTGACTATCAGTTGCTTTGGATAGGTTGCGAAATATTGCTAGAAAGCATGGTGTTCATTACAAGTTAACAACCACTGTCACAATCAAAAATAAAATTCCACCATTTATTGTCATCTCATGACACCCTTAAGTTATAGACTAATCCCGATGCTGAAAAATGCATCACTCGAAACATATGTTCAGAAGGAACCAACACCAACTTGATCCGAGGGGATCTTATATTACGTCCTCCTGAAGGAACAAAACTGCGAAATGCAGGAAAACATTAATTCATTATGCATTTAGAAGAAATGCTAAGCACTGAAGTTAAAGAAAAGTGGTAAGTCACTTGAAAATATTCTTACTAAACCGACTTTCAAGTCGCAAAATAATAATGTCGTTAAGGTTGTTGAATTACGAGTCCACACTAAAAAACAAATGAAATAAATCTTTCCAATTTTCTATAACTACGACTACCATTATAAATCTGTCTACCTACATATGTCCCGTTAAACCAAACAACAAGTAATCGATAGACCAACGTCTCACCTAATTTAAAGTGAAATAACGAAAATTGAAAATAAAATATATTAACAGCTGACGAATCGAAACCGCATTCGTATCAACACATGGCACTATCAATAGATACCGGATATCCGAACAATAAATTTAAAAGTAAAGAAAGTAAATAGAAAAACGAAAGTTCATCGAACTTGAACCCGCGCGGCTAATCAGCAATGATTAATCTCCATTAGCTAGGTTTCCATGTGAGATCACTCTCACGTTCATGCCACTTCTGATGCAACTCTATTATGGGAGCACCATCTGGCTACTAAGAATCACGCCGAAACATGGCCTGAATAATACATGGTAACATCCTTCACATCCGTATTCACTGCCGCAGACACTAACATCGTTCAAGTCGATTCGTAAAAATGACTAACCTATGACTTGGCTATAAACGGACAACGCCCCAATCCTGTCGATGAGCCTACGTAGGGTCTACGCATCATTAAATTTATATAATACACGCAGCATCCGAAATCTATCGTTGAGTCAATGTTGGGATATCTACACATCATTTATACTGTCAGGCGAAATCGAAATTTCAAACACAATTCCGGATATTTAAATTAAATCCCCGTTGAAACTCTAACACAATTAAATGAAATTCGTCACAGAGTGAACTCGAACCTGGAAATATAACGATGTCCATTTCTTACAACAAAACGTGAAATCAAAATTAAACAACGTGGCCGAATAGTTTAATCCGTTCCTCAATACAATCTCAACACATGCAGTGAAGTTCGCTAAATTTAAAAAAATCAGCTCTCGTTTAATTTTACGTAATATCGCTGAAAACAGTAATCACCACCATCAAGAAAACCACGGCGTAACTCAAGCGTGAGGCTTCAAATGGCTTCTCATCTCAACGTTCCAAACATGTATTGTCGTGAACTACCCAGTGAAGTAACTTTCCATCAATCTACTCTAGACTATCATTCTAATAACATTCAATTTTCTCACCCGCAATGTTTCTAGTCAACGATAATTTCGTCTCGTAAAAATACAGAATAGAATTCAGTTTATAATAATCAAGTATTTATTACCTTGACCGTGTGTCAGAATGTATTTTGTTCGTGAGGTCGACTATAACAAAAATGCACTATGCTGGTTCTACATCGAATCGTCACTTCGACTTAATTGCCAAGACCTACGGTCTCATATAAAGTAGTAAGTATGGGAGAACATCGACTTGTAATTAAATTAGGCGTTACAACACGCTCACTTGGGTTCTGACCACTATTAAATTAGTCAACGGTTCTGGATTACTTACAGGACATCGTTATCTTACACAGACTGTCTCAGAAATATTACATCTTAACATACAGCCTGTCACAAAATTCCTCTCCGTCGACAAACAGAGCCTCTTATCCTCGGCTTCCTGTTCATTATACATCACTCATAAAATACAGACTTACTCTGCCTTTAACATCTTCCTAACTATTATCATAACATTTCATTTCCATTGCAATCCATCTATTCCTGTTCGAAACTTTCAAATTAATCCCCTGATAAACACCTTTATAAGAATCTCACAATTAACTTCTTTACGTTTTTCTGACCTCAAGAGCAAAATAACATATCGTGATTTTCTGTATCATAAATACACCGTGTCACAAAATTTAAGTTTCTTAAAAAACTGCTAACTTTACCATACTTCACTGGATTTCGGTATAAATTGCAAATCTCTTTTAACATTACTGCTGAATACATAATTTATCATCTCAAATATATCCTGGCGTGAAAATTTTATTATTATTATTATTATTATTATTATTATTATTATTAATTTGATATTTGACTTTATCACACTCTCCACGACTATTTTATCATTATTAAAATTGTAACTTATATCAGCCTGAACATATTTCATTAATTTTAGTACAATATTTAAAACTTCGCATATTACATTTTTCTAAAGAATTTTTAAACGCATTTTAAAGTTTCGCGCACTGGCATAAATAATAGACACTTCGAATAAACATTTTCCTATACATTTAGTTTACACACGACACATAGTAATTTAATGGGACAAGCATGTAAAATTCTAATTACCAGACATGAAATTCAAATTAGACAGACCTCATACTGCGTCGTAGACATAGGGCTCCTGGCTACATTTTGGTCAGCTAGTCTCATGCTCAGCCACACGTGATTGAAGAGTACATTATTTTCTTATACATTAATCATACTTACACTGATCCTACACTTTAATTGGTACAAAACACGTATTAATGGATTATTCTGGATGCCCACTATATGTACGACTTCACCGTTCCTCGGAGAAAAATCAGCTATCCATGAGAACCTCCCTCGCTCTAGCCTGTCGCCAGGTGGTCACAATATATCAGACCCGAAGCTTATCTTGGCCTGTTTATGTTTCTCTTCATTGACTGCAAAGACACACAGTAATTTAAAGAAAACTATCTATGCACCCGCGGTTTTTCATTTGCAGAAGTTCAGAAATTCTATGTCAGTTCCACTAAACATTTTAGCTCGAACCAACTCAATAACTCAATAAATGTCACAAATGTATTTGAAGAAACAGTTCAAGACCTCTACTTGATATTAACGCACGGCGGATCCACCCTCGCGACAACTGACCAAGTGAGTATGGCTACTGTCTAATGACGCTATCCTGGTCATGATGTATTGTGGTGTAATCATACAATTTGATAACCGCTGGACCGATTTCTTTGAGACTCGTCCCAAAATTCCAAGTCATGATGGTGTTGTTTACTGATATTTCCTCTGCTTTTAACGGGCGTAATTAATTTCGTGTAGGTGATTTCGCGCACTTTCTAATTGCTTGACCTTGGCACGTGCTGCTAGGCTGGCGGTATGGATGCCATAATTTCTCCAGGCTTAAATAAAGACATTTCCACCTTGTGGATTTAGCTTCATTTAATATTTCTTACAATTCTTAATTATTTATTTCTTGGTTAATGATATTGCCGTAATCTCTCGCAAAGAAGGTTTATTATATGGAAATTAATTATTTATTATTCGAAGTCGGCCGAACTGTCCCGAGATGTCTCGAATGGGTGGGCCGTTTGCCACGGTGAGTTCTCATGACACGGACGTGAGATAAGCTTGCATTAAATAATTATGTTTGCGCTTGTAGTTTCATCTTGTAGTTGTAATTTTCTAGTTGCAATATTTAGCAGGGTGGAATTATGGGTTCAGTATCAGTGAAGTGCATGAAGCTTCAGGATCCTGACGTATGTAGCGTCATTACCTCCATCTATAACCACGAGACAGAACTCTTGCCACTGGGTTTACGGAATGACATCTAAGAAATGTTGATATTTCTCGTAGGTATTTCCACGGTAGGCCTACAGATATGATTTCGGGAAGGTGGAATACCGCATATCTCTCATTTAGTGGGGTGATATTGCCATTTTGGTGCAAGTAAATCTACCTCTTGCACAGGCCAGAGCTAAATGTAGCTTCCACCGAAGTCTCAGTCTTATCCATGGTGTGGCAATATGGAAGCTGCTGGGGTATGGGTGGTGCTGAGTAATGGCACTCGGAGCACGACCAATCCTACTGAGTGTTATGAAGGATGTTGCTCATGGAGTCAGTCGTGCTGCAATAGCACTTTCTGGCCCAGTGAAGCAAGCAATGGCAAAGTACCTCACTCCTCATCTTGCCTAGTACGCCTCATTTTGGCACTGGCATGGGCTGATGTGCTTTTCCAGCAACCGTATAACCTTTGGTGGTGGTATTTGTGGATCTAACCAGCCTCTGGGCCGATGGCCTAACAGAGACAGTAACAACATTATCTAATACCGTAATTATGTCTGCCGACCGTATGTAACTTATACATTAACGTGTTCATTTCAAATGTTAATTTGCTCTTCACATAATAATTTCCGCTGTTAAAGACAGGCTTAGATAATACTCATTAAAAAAAGTTATTGTGAGCTAATTACTGGAGACAGGCATACGCTTTTGTTGACATTTTTGTACAGCGTAAAAGTCTAAGAAATATTTCCTTAGCTACTCTATGTGGAATCGCTTGGAAATATTAGAACTTATAAGGATCAACGGTCATGTGTTATTTTTCCAGCATGATGTACATGACTAGTTTGAGTTATCTTGTACAGCCTAATCTGTAGTTAATAATGCACCTGGAAGTAAACCAAATTTTATTGAAATCTCCAGCCGTTCCGAGTTACGGCGGAACAACCCTACAGACATACAACGCTTCCTCTGATAGAACATTGTATGCATTATGATTTATATTTATATTTATTTTACTTCTTTATTGCGTAATGAGCACCTGAGTCTCGCCTAGTGTTGGTGCAGTACATTCGAATTATGTAGTATAGTGGCAAAATAAATGAAGAATTGAAGGGAGTTTTACTGAATGACACATATTTTGCATAGTAGAACTAAAAGTGTATTGAAATTACAATTAAGGTTAAAACTAAGCAATATCTATATCTTCGTCTTAGACTGAGTACAGATTAAAGCCTATGGACTCTCCCTACACACTTCAGGTGATGTCATGCGCGAACACGGAGAGGTAGACAAATTCCACCCTTAGGAGAGTATGACGTGTGAGAAGATTTGTAGGATAGACGATATTTCATTCAGAGATCTACTTTGCCACGCCATGCTCTAGTGGCTTAGTTACCATAATGAGGCAAAATTAAAGGACATAAAACTTGAAGTAGTCAAATGTAATCTCACGCAGTGTACATATTTCTACTCTTAAATTGGTTTCTAACATATTCAACCAACCCTATTTCAATGTAAATTACTTCGCCATGCATTGAATAATGCATAGGGTGGTGTGTCAAACAGGGAGACAAATTTCTTCCGGTTCCTGGCCTACTTTTCTTGTGCTCTTGAATTTTCATGCTTCTTAAGAAATATAATGCTTTCAAAATTTGATTTCTTGTTTCTTTACAATATATCCAGGTGTAGATTACGTCTGATCTTACCACATTGTCTGTATTGGTATTAGGCTATACAATGATATTCATATGACCGCGATACAAATGAAATGAAATGGCGTATGGCTTTTACTGCCGGGAGTGTCCGAGGACAAGTTCGGCTCGCCAGATGCAGGTCTTTTGATTTGACTGCCGTAGGCGACCTGCACGTCGTGATGAGGATGAAATGATGATGAAGACGACACGTACACCCAGCCCTGTTTCAGAGAAATTAACCAACAATGGTTAAAATTCCCGACCCTCCCGGGAATCGAACCCGGTACCCCTGTGATCAAAGGCCAGCACATTAAACATTTAGCCATGGCACCGGACACTGCGATACAAACAGCCCATCTAGTAGTTACGTGTTTACTGATTGAAGACAGACTGCACGAAATACAAAGGGACTGCCTAGCGTGCTCGGTCACACGGAAGGACAAAGGTTCGATTCCCTTTCATGAAGTCTATAAATTCTGAAACGACATAAGGGACAACAGGCAAGGCACATGCCCTTGAGTTTCACTATCCACCCAAAAAAGAGGACCAGGTTCAGGGGCGTAACGTTAGGGCCTGCAGGGCCTGCAATGCAGGCGGGCCCGGACCTTTTAGGGGCCCCGCAGACTCCTCACAAAAGAGAAATATTACCTACTGCGCGGTCACTATCGATTTGGAGAGTTTTCGTTGCAGAGGCAGGCCCCCTTTCCTACTTTAAGACAGATTACAACTGAGGAGTTTTTATTATAATGACAGGTACCTTCCCTACTGCCAGTCAAAATCGAGTTGTGCTATTATCATTATAATGACAGGCCCCTCTTCTTAATGTCAGTCACACCGAGTTGGCGAGTTTCCATTATAATAGCAGGCCATTATGCCTAATGCCAGTCACATTATTTTTACATGGGTATTTTTTTTTACAAAGGCGGGCACTCTTGCCTACTCCTAAACACAATCTGTTAGGGGCGTTTTGAACAATATATACAGGGTGTTAGGTGTATACGTGCAGATATTTATTGTAGCAATAGAGAACGATGTGACGAACCACTATATATCAAACTTTTAGTAATCCTCGGAAGTTATTTTCGAGAGCAAAGGGGTACGATGTTTTTAGAATAGGTAGTATGCCTTGTTCTTGTGAATGAATAGCTTTCCTTTGATAACAGGCGAGTCACGCGCCATCCCTGCCAAACTGGTTTCCGTTCTGTTTATGTTTAAGAGCAAATGGACTACTGTAACAGCTGAGCGCTCCCTATTCAATGCCACGAGATGTTACGTAATATACTTGCCAAACTGGTTTTATGTTTACGAGCAACTGACCTACGGTAACAGCTGAAGGCTACCAGTCTACAACATGTTAGTTACATTATCGCCAGACTGGTTTGATGTTGTTAGTAAGTTAGTTTCCGTCTTAGGGGTTTCAGACAACACTAGTTATCGGTTTCGGACCCTGGAGATGTATTGAATTCTCAGCGTTAATACTGGTTCATTTGCTGTTACGTCCTTTAGGGGATAGGGATATCTGTGGTCGTCAGCCCTGTGGTCTAGTGAGTATGGAAATGACCTGAAAACCTGTGTCGGTGCGCGACCTGTACGAGCGTGTGATATAATTATTGGTTGGGATACGCACGCCGGGACGTGAAATGCGGTACGATCCCCGTTGTGCATTGCGTAAAGGTAGAAGAAGGAAGACAGTTCCTTGCGCCAACGAACAAATGCATGGCATAGGATATCCATATGAGTAGAATCAGAATTGAATTATCGAAGCACATCGAACGTTTTGTTTCAAACGAAAAATGGACATATTATACAACTAAGTAAATTAAACGTACCTACATTTCGTGCTTCCTGCCTGGTTGAGTGGCTAAAACGGTTGAGGTGCCAGCCTTTTGACTCCAACTTCGCATGTTCGAACCTGGCCCCGTGCAGTGGTATTTGAAGGTGCTCAAATACGTCAGCCTCGTGTCGGTACATTTACTGGTACACCGAGCTCGATAGCTGCAGTCGCTTAAGTGCTACCAGTATCCAGTATTCGGGAGATAGTGGGTTCGTACCCCACTGTCGGTAGCCCTGAAGATGGTTTTCCGTGGTTTCCCATTTTCACACGAGGCAAATGCTGGGGCTGTACCTTAATTAAGGCCATGGTTGCTTCCTTCCCACTCCTAACCCTTACCTGCCCCGTCATCGCTATAATACCTATCTGTGTCGGTGCGACGTAAAGCAACTTGTCATTCGAGCCAAGACACCACTGTGGTTCAGAATATCCTCTGGTGCTTAAACATACGTTCACGGAGGTCATCCGAAGTGGTTACCTCAGTTCGGTATACTTTGTTTCTCATGCCCCCCCAGGCATAACAATCCACTGGAATAAGGGCTGGCCAATTGATAGTTCCACATCGTCCTGTCTACCGTTGAGGAAATGTCTGCACCATCGTGTAAAATCCACGTGGTTCGGCGTAGTCGAAGCGACACGTCCTCTGAAAGCTCCAGTAACGTACTGTATCTAGTGTACAGGAGCAAGATAACATTAATAAAAAGATGTAACCGACCTCCAACTACACCCATCCTGATATTAATTAGAACCGGTGCTGGGAACTGCCTTGTCCTATTGAATGGGGATATTCCAGGATATTCCACAGCTCATGAGTGGGATATAGTGGGTTCCAACCCCTCTGTCGGCAGCCCTAAAGGTGGTTTACCGTGGTTTTCCATGTTCACACCAGGCAAATGCTGGGGCTGTAACGTCATGAATGCCACGATCGCTTCCTTTCCCGTCCCATCGTCACCATAAGGATAGCTACACCGATCAAATTTATCCAAGTAAGGTGATTGGTACCGGTCTGAGTGTCTGAGACCGTTGAGGTCCTTATCTTCCGACCTCCAACTTGGCAGGTTCAATCTTGGCTCAGTCCGATGATATTTGATGGGGCACACATACGTCAGTCTCGTGTCGTAGAAATACTGGCACGTAAATGAACTCCTGCGATATGAAATTTCGTCACCTCAGCGTCTCAGAAAACGGTATAAATAGTATGTGGGACGTAAAGCAAAATAACGCTAATAAAAAGACGATTGATCAAAGAGACAGACTTCTCACTGCATCCATCCAGATATTAATTGAGAGCCGGTGCTAGAGGTTGCCTTGGTATACTAAATATTAAACACTCCTTCTATAAAAATTGCCTTATGTGTCACTAATACACTTGACAGAAATTCTGGATTGAGTGCTTGATCAATTAACCAGCGGCAGAAATCCACTCTTAAATCATCACCGAGCTTGATAGTAGCAGTCGCTAAAGTTCGAACAGTATCCAATATTCGGGATGTATTGGCTTCGAATCCCTCTGTTGGCAGCTTTAAAGATGATTTTCCGTGGTTTTTCATGTTCACACCAGGCAAATGCTAGGGCTGTACCTTAATTAAGACCACGGTTGCTTCCTTCCCGATCCTAGTCCTTAGTTATATCTGTCGCCATAAAACCTATCTGTGTCGGTGCGACGCACCGATACAGATAGGTCTTATAGGACGATGGGATAGCAAAGGCCTAGGAGTTGGAAGGAGGCGGCCGTGGCCTTAATTTAGGTACAGCCCTAGCATTTGCCTGGTGTGAAAATGGGAAACCACGGAAAACCATCTTCTGGGCTGCCGACAGTGGGATTCGAACCCATTATCTCCGGGATGCAAGCTCTCAGCCAAGCGTCTCGAACCGCACGGCCAACTCGCCCGGTAATAATAATAATAATAATAATAATAATAATAATAATAATAATAATAATAATAATAATAATTTTTGCTGCCGGGCAGAGTGGCTCAGACGGTTGAGGCGCTGGCCTTCTGACCCCAACTTGGCAGGCTCGATCTTGGCTCAGTCCGATGGTATTCGAAGATGCTCAAATAAGTCAGCCTCGTGTCGGTAGATTTACTGGCGCATAAAAAGAACTCCTGCGAGACTAAATTACAGCACCTCAGCGCCTCCAGAAACAGTAAGAGTAGTTAGTGGGACGTAAAGCAAATAACATTACCGGTGTTATCAGGTCATTAGGAGCTGAAAGGCAGGGAAGAAAATAGTAAAATATGCGTGGTGTAGGAGGAAACAAGATGAAATGTACTTCACCCGTGCCTACATCGCTCGCAGTAGTTTACTACAGGATAGTATGCGTAAGACCAGAACCAGGTCTCTTTGCGATGAGTCTGGTGTATCTTCGTATTGTGGTTAGCACTAGAGGACAAAGTGTGACAAACAGGTTTTGTGTATAAACATCAAACATGCACACCAACAGACACACACACGCAATGTACCCAAACCAGTACAGTGTAGAATGAAGAACTGCCATGCTGTGTTCAAGGTCAATATCTAGCGTTTTAACAAGCACGTCTTCCGTGTGTTGTGTTCAGCTTGCGCCACGTACAAGGCAATCGCGAACTGAAACTCTAGATTTATAATTTTTGTTACCGATACTTCAATTTTTCTGCTCGGATTTATGAGAATATCGAACTATCGAGACTCAAAATACTACATCGATTGAGAACTGAACTCCCAACTCAATACGCTGCAGAAATGGTGTAACATCTGACATACCAATGTGAAACACGTAGCAATTGTTCAAGTGACCTCCCTGGACTACTCTGCAGGCTTCACTTCTCCGTACCCGGCGAGTTGGCCATGCGGTTAGGAGCGCACAGCTGTGAGCTCGCATCAGGGAGATTGGGGCTTCGAACCCCAATGTCGGCAGCCCTGAAGATGGTCTTCCGTGGTTTCCCAAGTTCACACCAGGCATTGCGGGGGTTGAACCTTCATTAAGGCCACGACCACTTTCTTACCATTCCTAGGCCTTTCTTGTCCGATTGTCGCCATAAGACCTCTCTGTGTTGGTGCGACGTAAAGCAACTAACAAAAGAAAATCACTTCTCCGAATCCAGTCTTCCGTAATATCCATTGGAGATCTGGCGGGCCAATTGATGGGTCCATGTCGTCCTATTCGCCATAGACCAAAGGACTGATCCAAATGATCACGCAGTAAGCGGCTTATATCAGGTGGTGGACCATCGTGTAAAAACCACATGTTTCGGCGTAGTCGAAACGGAGCGTCCTCTGAAAGCTCTAATAACGTACCTATGAGGAACTCCAGGTAAGATACCCCTATGAACTGTGCAGGTAAGATGATGATAATAATGTCATTGGCTTTACGTCCCACTAACTACTTTTCACGGTTTTCGGGGACGCGGATTTGCAGGAATTTAGTACGATAGGAGTTCTTCACGTACCAGTAAATCTACTGACACAAGGCTGACGTATTTGAGCACCTTGTCAAGACTGGACTCAGAAGGCCAGTGCCTCAACCATCTGAGCCACTCAGCCCGGCAAGATGATTGGTGCAGCACTGCGTAAAGTGCTGGCCTTCTGAACCCAACTTGGGAGGCTTGGTCTTGGCTCAGTCCGGTGGTATTTGAAGGTGCTCAAATACGTCAGTCTCGTATCTGTAGATTTATTTGCATTAAAAAATACTGCGATAAAAAATTCTGGCATTTCAGCGTCTCCGATAACCGTAAAAATTAGGTAGTGGAACGTAAAGATATTATTATTATTATTATTATTATTATTATTATTAGTAGTAGTAGTAGTAGTAGTAGTAGTAGTAGTAATATTATTTTTACGGAAGTTCTAATTAAACGGGTCCATTACAGTCATCATTTTACCTATCGGTACTTACTGTTCAGTAATAAGCCTTCCGTCCGCCTCTGTGGTGCAGTGGTTAGTGTGATTAGCTGCCACCCCCGAAGCTCGGGTTCGATTTCCAGCTCTGACAAGAGGGCTGGAACGGGGTCCACTTAGCCTCGGGAGGTCAAATGAGTAGAGGTGGTCCGATTCCCACCTCAGCCATCCTGAACGTTGTTTCCCGTAGTTCCCCCTTCTCCAGGCAAATGCCGGGATTGTACCTAACTTAAGGCCACGGCCGCTTCCTTCCCTCTTCCTTGTCTATCCTTTCCATTCCCATACCCCCGCAAGGCCCCTGTTCAGCATAGCAGGTGAGGCCGCCTGGGTGAAGTACTGGTAATTCTCCCCAGTTGTATCCCCGATCCAATGTCTCACGCTCCAGGACACTACCCTTGAGGCGGTAGAGGTGGGATCCCTTGCTGAGTCCCATGAAAAACCAACCCTGGAGGGTAAACAGATTAGGAAAAAGAAGAATAAGCCTTCTGTTAGAAATGCCCGGCGGCAATTCCACAGTAGGTCTTTTTCCTTCGAGCAATGTTCACGATGGATGCAACTACGGTTTTTGAAATTTGTCTCATTAATAACAATTTCACTGAATACTTATAGCCTTTTCTTTCAGTGTCCACCGTCCTTTCAATGACCTAAAATGTTTATGAATAAGCATAGACAACCCGCATTGTCTATTGTCAGAAATTCATCGTAGACTGTCGCAATAACAGCACAGAAATGTTGCGCCCATATTTCATTTAATTATTAACCATTTCCTTTCATTTTGTCAGCTTGGATCACTGAGTAATGCCATTGACGTCTTAAAATTCGCACACAAATACACAACACTTGATTCGCACGTATGTGCTTGTACGGATCTTCGACGTCACTGTAAGGATTCTGTGTACTTTTCACACAGAGTACCCTACACCGGTTTTCGAGTACAGCAAGTGACCTGGCACGTGAGTCATCCTCTTCTACTTGCCAAGCCTTTAGGGGAAGTGCACAACAACATGTGTTGGCCTGCGATAAGAAACAGGTTCAACAAGCCCTATACTCGGCTACTGTACTTCCGCTACGCGTGGACAGAATGACATCACCGGCGTATCCTGCTACGGCCGTTCAAAACGCATTAGGTCCTGAAATATTTGGCTCAGTTATGGGCAAACTAATAGTACAAGGTAAAAATTACATAGCATATATTATGAGATGTATTTTTCTTAGCCGACTAGCTTAATATCTGCACGTATACACCTAACACCCTGTATATTGCACCCACCCCATTGTCCCTGTCGGGTAAAATATATATGTCACTCTGGACGTACATGGTCCGGGCAGTTTTGTAGAATCAGTCTAAATAGTTCGTTTTACAATTTTTAAGTAGAGGAATTACCATTTGGTTGCATCCAGCAGCAGTTATTATAGCACAGCTGTTCAGCAGCCGTCTCTCGCAACACCACGACATGCTTCTCACAAAAGTCCTGTACCAAATCATTTTAAAATAATTCCTACAGCAACGAAGACTGATACCAAAATATCACATATTAGTTAGAATGATACTTTCTTGATATGTAGTGCATTTGAGATCGTATTATGCACAATGAATATTTAACTTTTAACACACACTAGTAAACGTACCCGTGCTTCGCAACGGTATTCTACATTGTACACGGATATCGAAGTAAATTACTGTACATGCAGTGAATAAGATTTTTTTTAAACTGTATGTAACTTAGCTTTATCCATAAACTGCGGTTCCCATACATTGTTTACAATATAAAGTGCCAGTTGCGAAGTTGTGATGATAACGGCAGGCTCACTTGCCTATTGCCAATCATAATCGCGTAGGGAAAGATGGATTGTAATGGCAGGCCCCATTACCTACTGCGCGGTCACAATCGATTTGGAGAGATTTCATTGCAGTGGCAGGCCCCTTTTCCTACTTCAAGACAGATTACAGTTGAGGAGTTTTTATCATAATGACAGGCACCTTCCCTACTGCTAGTCAAAATTGAGTTGTGCTGTCACCATTATGCCAGGCACACCTTCTTAATGTCAGTCACACAGAGTTGGCGAGTTTCCATTATAATAGCAGGCCGCTACGCCTAATGCCAGTAATAATTTAGATGGGTAAATTTGTTTACAATGGCGGATACACTTGCCTACCCCTAAACACAATCTGTTGGGGAAGTTTTGAACGAAACTGCATGCTCCCTTGACCTCTGCGAGTAAAATCAAGACGTGAATTATTCATTACAAGGGTAGTCCCTCCTTACTAATGCCACTTATACAGGAGTTGGAGAAGGATCCCATTCCTACTGCCAGTCAAAGTCGATGTGGAGAGTCATGATTACAATAGCAGACACCCTCCTACTTGAGAGTCACTGTCGGTTTCTAAAATATTAATTATAATGGCAGCCACACCCTTTCTATATCGTTACAAATCGACCTCAGTGAATATATATAGATGGACATACGAAGTATATGCATGTTTACAATATTGCAAAGCTTCATTCACAGATTAACTGCTGCTAAACGATACGTCATGTAGATAAACGGATTGTACCATAAGACGCCTCATTTAACGGTCTAAATGGCTGGTATTATGATATTTTCTCCTATCCCATCTGTTTATGGGTAAGATTGAGTTAGAAATGTTGAATAGGGTAAATTTGGATAAGGTCTCTCACAGTGCATTACTTTTGGATACTCATGTGACAGCTACAAACATAGAATTTGGCTCACGTATGGATACTGTGTGGACCAATGTTTGGGTAGTATTAAATGATTCTATCTTTCGTATAAGTTATTCAAACTATGAATTATACTTGTGCAATGTGCAAAATGTACGAACAATCGAGAAATAGAGACAAATCTAACGCATAAGTAATAGAGATACGACAAAACGTCATTGGACCGAAGTTCTAGATCATTGCAAATTGAACCGAGACTGTCCCATCTCTTTTGTGATACGACTGACATCGGGCGAGTTGGCCGTGCGCGTAGAGGCGCGCGGCTGTAAGCTTGCATCCGGGAGATAGTAGGTTCAAATCCCACTATCGGCAGCCCTGAAAATGGTTTTCCGTGGTTTCCCATTTTTACACTAGGCAAATGCTGGGGCTGTACCTTAATTAAGGCCACGGCCGCTTCCTTCCAACTCCTAAGCCTTTCCTATCCCATCGTCGCCATAAGACCTATCTGCGTCGGTGCGACGTAAAGCCCCTAGCAAAAAAAATATACGACTGACCGTTTAGCCACAAAATACCTCGAAACGAAGGTATGCACAGACATTAAAATTGCCTCAATATTTCGATATATTTCGGGGGTAAAATGAGAAATATTTAAAGATCTTGGAAGATTTCCGTCGGTTACAGGCTAATACATATAATTTTGCCAAATTTCATTATTTTACCTCGTCTGGCAGATTGTATGGCAATCCTGCTTCGGGGGTGGGGGTAAAAAAATGAGAACTTTGAGGACACAAAAGCTAAGAAATATGCAGATGGTCATTATTACTCCTGAAACGGATAACTGTACGAAAATTTCGCCAAAATAGTCAATGTACAGTTACATGGTCGTTACGATTTTATTTACAGGCCTATACATAAGGAATCTCCTCCATGTACGACCTTTTGGGCTATGTTGGCTGGACTTCACCTGCAAAAACGACCGTTTGTGATATCTCCCTTATTAATCGTCCTATCGAAAAAATACTCATGAGAAACATGTTTTAGAAATGAATTTCCATCAAGGGTGATCGATTTCTAGTCAGGTTGGTCTTGTATATATTGTGGGAGAATAAAATCACTGTTACAGTTCCCTATAAATCCCCAGTCCATTCCGGGAATTTGACACGGTGTGGACCTAAAACATTTTGACAGGTGGATGCTAAATATGAAGTTTGGTTGAAATATCTCCAGTAGTTTTGAAGTTATAAGAAATACCCTTTACACGCACCCGCTCTTGAGTTAAGTCCACCGGGTGAGTTGGCCGTGGGGTTAGGGTCGCGCAGCTGTGAGCTTGCATCCGGGAGATAGTGGTTCGAACCCCACTGTCGGCAGCCCTGAAGATGATTTCCCATGGTTTCCCATTTTCACACCAGGCAAATCCTGGGGCTGTACCTTAATTAAGGCCACGGCTGCTTCCTTCCCACTCCTAGCCCTTTCCTATCCCATCGTCGCCATACGAACTATCTGTGTCGGTGGGACGTAAAGCAAATAGCAAAGAAAAAAAACAAGTCCGGTGGAACTTATACCGAAAAACGGTCCATTAATGATATCTCCCTTATTAATCTTCGTATCGAAATGATGCACATGAGAAAAATGTTCAGAAATTGATTTCCATTAAGTTTGGTGTGGATATTTTGTGGGAGTGCAAAATCACGGTTTCGGTTTCGTACAAACCCCCAGTCAGTTCAGAGATTTAGAAATATTATTGGCCCTAAAATCTACCCAAGGACAGGTGGATTCTAAATATGAAGTTTGGTAGAAATATATCCAGTCTTTTTCAAGTTATAGACAAACAGACTAACACACAGACAAAAAGACACCAAAGGTAAAAAATATGTGGATGGTCATTATTACACGTGGAACGGATAACTGTACGGAAATTACGCAAAATAGCCAATGTACAGACACGCGGTCGTTTGGATTTTATTTATATAGAATTATTCAACGATGTATGATGCCAATACGAAGTAGATATAGAAACACTCTGTCAAGTCAGTTTCGAACCAGCTCTCTTGGCGCGAATACTATCAGTTGTGCTGTTTGGTATTTTTCAATCTTTATGGAAAGATTTTGATTGAATTTTGTTCGTATGTTTCCTGTGTTCTAATCGAATAAATTATTACAACAGAGACTTTGGTAGCGGTTACAGAGAAGAGTTCCATAGTTACTGTAAAATAAAAACAATTTTAAGTGCGAAAAACTATGTATGGTTTAGCAGCTTGGCCTTTAAACCACGGACGCAGCCAAATAAAACATATTAAAATTATATTTGAATAATCTTACAATACTGAATAATCCATTTGTTTATATAATTTTACAATATATTGCATATTATCTACCTGCCAGCTAGATTACAAGGACTGCTTAAGATCCATAAAAAAGATGTTCCCCTCAGACCTATTGTTAGTGCGATAGGTTCTCCTACGCATGCTTTGGCTAAATACCTAAGCAAATTCCTTCAGCCACACATAGGACGTACTGAATTATACATCACGGACTCTCGGTGTTTCGTCAACAAGCTGTCAACTGTAAGCCTTCAACCTAATGCACTTTGGTGAGTTTCGATGTGGAGTCCTTGTTCACTAAAGTGCCGATTGATTCGGTCATATCTCTCATTGAACACCTGTTCCCTGAGGACATTACTAAGCTATTTTACCACTGCATGACTTCCAGCTATTTCTTGCGGGGTGAGAACTTTTACGAACAGACAGACGGCTATGGGAAGTCCTACGGGTGAAAACCCGTAGTGGCTAATTTCTTTATGGAGCGTTTTGAGGAGGAGGCTGTTGCTTCGGCGTCCGTCAAACCTATGATATGGTGGAGGTATGTTGATGATGCATTTGTGGTCTGGACAGAAGGTCCTGAGAAACTTCATCTATTTCTAAACAACCTAAATCAGCAACATCCTTCAATTAAATTCACAATGGAGGTGGAGTCGGAAGGATGACTTCCTTTCTTGGATGTTCCAGTAAGAAAGAAATCGGACGGCTCTTTAGGACATACCGTCTATCGTAAACCTACCCACACAAATCGCTATCTTCATGCAGATTCTCACCACCATCCAGCAAAAAAACAAGGCATTCTCACGACACTCTCCAAGAGTACGAGACGAATTTGTGAGTCATAAAATATCCAGGTGGAGATAGACACGCTCAAAGTTACGTTCAAAGGTAATGGTTACAGCGATTTGCAGATTCATAGAGCCCTGCATCCCAGAGAAACGACCAAGCAAAGCTCACAGAAGGAAGAAGTGAAGGGAACTGCCTACTTGCCTTACATTCATAACACCACAGATCGAATTGCCAAGGTCCTCCGCAAACACAATATAAAAATCGTGTTTGGCACCGCCACTAAAATTGCTCACAGTCTGAGTAAAACCAAGCACAAATTGTCCACACTTTTACATCTTGGGGTACACGAAATTCCCTGTACATGCGGTAAGGTATACATCGGCCAACCATGCCGGTCCATTGGTACCCGTATCAAGGAACATGAACGTAATATTCCTCTCAACCAGCCAGACAAATCAGCAATAGCTGAGCACGCTCTATCGTCGGGTCATTATGTCATGTTCCAAGAGAGTCGAGCTCTTACCCACACTAGACACTACAGGTCCAGGGTTATACGGGAAGCTGTGTAAATACGTAGAAATCCTAACAATTTCAACAGGGACACTGGCTGTCAATCAAGTAATACCTGGTTGCCAGCCATTAAGGATTTACGTAGGTAGTTCCCTTCCCCGTCCCTTCACTATTGTTACTTCGTCTCGGTGTTTTCCAAATTCGTACGTTCCTCATCGCCAGATGTTTCATTTCAGGCTTATGTCAAAGTCATACACCTGTCAATGACAGATGTTCCGTACACATATTATGTGACTCTCTTAGACTGATTCTGATGTTTCCGTTAGCTTCCACTTCGAACGCTAGAGCTGTACCGCGTCCGGGGAGCCATCTGATGACTAATGAACGTACCATTTCCACTTCTATTATAACGTCTAAATTCAAAAGCTCATTGTTTGAGAAGCCTTTCTCGTGGACAGTCGAGGTTTTCTTCTGATGACGCAGAGCACAGTTCTCTGCGAAATGGAAAGAATTTCCCTTATTTTCTTGACACGGCATAAGTCCAAAAGCCTATATCATGTCTATACGTAGAGGCCGTGAAATCATCAATGTCAACACTTAGTTGTTCTCTTGAATACCTGCCACATCAATCAATCAATCAATCAATCAATCAATCAATCAATCAATCAATCAATCAATCAATCAATCAATCAATCAATCAATCAATCAATCAATCAATCAATCAATCAATCAATCAATCAATCAATCAATCAATCAATCAATCAATCAATCAATCAATCAATCAATCAATCAATCACCACTTATCTGCATTTAGGGCAGTCGCCCTAGTGGCAGATTCCCTATCTGTTAAGTACCTAGGTTTTCTTAAATAAATGCAAAGAATTAGGAAATTAATTGAACATCTCTCTTGGTAAATTATTCCAGTACCTAACTCCTCTTCCTACAAACGAATATTTGTCCTAATTTGTCCTTTTGAATTCCACATAAATCTTTATATTGTGATCTTTCCAACTTTTAAAAGCACCACTCGAAGTTATTCGTCCACTAATGTCATTCCACGCGATCCCTCCACCGACAGCTCGGAACATACCACTTAGCCGAGCAGCTCGTCTGCTTTCTCCGAAGTCTTTCCAGTCCGAACTTCGCAACATTTTCGTAGCGCTACTCTTCCGTCGCAAATCACACAGAACAAATCGAGCTGCTTTTCTTTGGACCTTTTCCAGTTCTCGAATCAAGTAATCATGGTAACGGTTCCATACACCGGAACCATACTCTAGTTGGGGTCTTACCAGATAAATGATATACCCTGTCCTTTACATCCATACTACAATCCCTAAATACCCTCAAAACCATGTGCAGAGGTCTGTATCCTTTATTTACATTCATATTTATATGATTACCCCAATGAAGATTGTTCCTTAACACCGAGGTAGTTACAGTGATCCCGAAAAGGAAATTTTCACCCTATCATCGTAGTAATTAAAACTGAGAGGACTTTTTCTATTAGTGAAACTCACAAACTGACTTTTAACCCCGTTTATCATCACACCATTGACTGTTGTCCATCTCACAACATTGTCGAAATCCCTTTGCAGGTGCTCACAATCATCCGCACAGGATATTCCCAGCAGTGACAATTGTGTAGAAGTGTATCAATTTCTAGCCCTAACATAAAAAATATGAAACCGAGCTCGATAGCTGCAGTCGCTTAAGTGCGGCCAGTATCCAGTAATCGGGAGATAGTGGGTTCGAGCCCCACTGTCGGCAGCCCTGAAGATGTTTTTCCGTGGTTTCCCATTTTCACACCAGGCAAATGCCGGGGCTGTACCTTAATTAAGGCCACGGCCGCTTCCTTCCACTTCCTAGGCATTTCCTATCCCATAATCGCCATAAGACCTATCTGTGTCAGTGCGACGTTAAGCAAATAGCAACAAAAAAAAAAATTAAATCTTTTCTTATAAATAAAGTTGTTCGTGTTTGTTTGTCTGTTTGTTTGTTTGTTCCATCATCACGTCGAAACGGCTGGATAGATCTCAACCAAACTTCATATTTAGAGTATACTCACCCCGGGGAAGGTTTCGATATGCATATCATTTTAAAATCTTTGAAAAGACGGGGGTTTTATAGGAAAAATATAAAAATAATAGGCTAATATAGGCAAAATATCGAATTTGTCGTATAAGGACGAGACAAAGCTCAATTTAATCCTCTTAACGCAAAGAACAAAACTCGGTGAGCCCTACGGGCCCGAAAACCATGTTTTAAGGCCCTAAAACCAACCGTTACGGAGATATTGGCACCACACTACCCCTGCTCTAGGAATCGGATAAAGAAATGAACTGCCGTAACCATGGCAACGTCAGCTCCAGGATTCTAAAGCAGTGAGATTATGTATGTACGTTTGGGCATAGCTGCCAATCAAAATCGGTACAAATAAGACTTAATATCTGGAAAAAATATACTGTTGTGTAAGGCACTCATAGGACTCCTTTGGGCGGGGATGGAAAGGGAGTGAAGTACGAGTATAAAAATCTTACTATATATAGAAATGGAAGTGTGTGTGTAAATGACCCATCTCCTCCTAAACAACTGGAGCAATTTCAACCAAACTTGGTACACGTATTACTTACTATAGGGAGACGATCACTGTGGGGGGTAAGCCATCCCTAGCGCCCTTAAGGGAGAGGGTCAGGTGGGGGGGGGAGTAGTTACAATAATAATCGAGAATAGTGTCGAATTCATAGTTTTCGGGGTCACTGAGTTGAAAAGTAATACTCTATAATTTTTTAAAGTCCAGCCCTCTTTTAGGTGGGGAGCAAAGGGGGGGGGGGTGAGATATAGAAATAATTAAAAACAGTTTCGAATCAGTAGATTTCAGGGTCTCTGAGATGAATAGTATTACTCCGGATTTTTTGCAAGTCCAAGTGGGGAGCGAAGGGGGTGAGATATAAAATTAATCGAAAAACTACATATAAAAATATTATCTTCTTCTTACTATATACAAAAATTGATGTATGTGTGTGCGTGAGTGTGTGGGTGTGTAAATGACACATCTCCTCCTAAACGACTGGAGCAATTTCACCAAACTTGGTACACTTATCAATTAGTATCAGGAGACAAACCGCGTGAGGGTAAGACACCCCTAGCACCCTTATGGCAGGGGGCGAAGGGGGTGGTATAAAAATAATCTAGAATATTATCGAATCCATAGTTTTCGTGGTAGCTGAAATAATTAGTGACACTCCGAATTTTTTTAAATTCATGTTCAGCCCCCTTTGGGGTGTGGGTGAGGGGGAGTGAGATATAAAAATAATCGAAAACAGTGCCGAATCTACAGTTTTCTGGGTCACTGAGATGAATGGTGACAATCCAGATTGTATATCTCTTAGTGGTGGAGGGCGGGAGGGGGGCAGTCTCATTGACAGTTGAAATCCTGTACATCGTATCTATAGTGCGACGGCTAAATACATATAGTTATCACTTATTAATTTTTGACAGGATCAAATACTTCCCAGTCGATTCGAGCTTCCATAAGGACGAAGTTTTACTCGAAAACTAAATAATCTAAAACTTGAAATCAAACACATCTAAATAATTTTAAAACTACATAATAGATCATAACATATCAATCTGCAAGTCAAAAAGGAATTCTATAAAAATTCACATCACACATAACTAACTGGTAATGCAAATCTTAAAGGTAAATATTCAGAAACTATCCGGGCAACGCCGCGTACTACAGCTAGTAAATAAATAAATAAATAAATAAATATGAAAAGGTGTTTGTGAAACTACCACATCTGAGCGACTCAATGCATCTGGATTATTTGATTTCATACATAATAAGGTCTGGGATTACATACAGACTACTTACTATCACACTGTCTCTTTAAGGGGATGGTGCAGCGAAATAAAATATGTAGCAAGTCACAGAAAAGTATACGCCTGGAACACTTAAAAGTGAATACGCTGCCTAAACGGTGAGTCCTAATAAAAAGTGGAACTAACCAAGGATTTTTAATAATTAATTTTTTTGCAAATAATAATAATAATAATAATAATAATAATAATAATAATAATAATAATAATGTATTAAATATAAAAGGGTAACTTAAAGAAATTGAGAAGGAAAGAAAAATTCTGAGGAAAATTCTTGGACCTCAGAAAACGACGGATGGTACGTGGAGGAAAATGAGAAATCTCTACAAGTATTCCGAAAAGATCACGGACACAATGCGAACACGAAGACTGAAATTTTACGGACATCTCGTCAGAATGAATGACAACCGCCTGACTAAAAGGATATTTAAATATATTATTGGATTGAGGAGGACAACGAAATGGGTGGAGGAGGTTAAGAAGGACGCAGAAGAAATTAAAAGAACATCAGAATTGATCTTCAACAGAAAGAAGTTCAGAACTCGAGTAGATGACCACAAATTCCATGAAGAGCAGCGGAAGAACAGGCCCAAATTTGTAATATCTGAGGAGCAGAGAAAAATAAGGAGTGAACGAATGAAGAAGTTCTGGGAAGAGAAAAGAAGAAGACTGGCCAGAAAGCATTAAGTTTCACGCGGTCCACAGTTGGCCAAATTCGGAAGCAAGAAGCAAGAATAATAATAATAATAATAATAATAATAATAATAATAATAATAATAATAATAATAATGTTATTGATTTTGCGTACCACTAAGTAGTTTTACGGTTTTCAGAGATGCCGACTTGCCGGAATTTTCTTCCGCATGAGTTCTTTTACCAGCCAGTAACACTGCAGAAACGAGGTGGTTGTATTTGAGCAGCTCAGTGGACTAAAGTAGGAACGAACCTGCCAACTTCAGCTCAGACGACCAGCGCTCTACCGTCTGAGCTAATCAGCCCGATTCTAAGAATACCATTGACTCTGTAGATACAGTTCATTCAGTTCTAATAAAGCAATTTAACTTTCCTGGCCACGTTCTCTGGAAATAACAGACAAAGGAGTTAAGAATGCTCTCGCCAGATGAACAAAGCACATTGACACGGTGTAAGTACATCAGTCAAGATAAAGTTAAGGATACTATCGCGGCACCGAACAATGCCATGCATTTGGGACTAAAACGGAGGAATAGAACCTCAAAGTGTGGCGCAGCTGAATCTGAGAGGCAAACTAGTATGCATTACCTAACCTGTCGAGAACAGAGATATTGGATACACAGAAACAACGTAATCCTATTTAAGTTTAACAAATCTTTCTTTGTGAGTCACGAAGATCTTCAATAGCTTCAATGTCGATTTGTACAAAATATTATATTGTAAGTCGCTTAAGTAGTAAAAAAAATCTTTATGCGTAGTTTTTAAAGCAACTGCCCCTTTCAAAGAGGGATTCTAACCGAACGTCCCAGAGACCGCTTGTGTCTGTCATAAATTGTAGCATTTGTCTTTCTTCTTCTTCTTCTTCTTCTTCTTCTTCTTCTTCTTCGCCTTTCTCCAATTACCTCAGGTCGGAACTTGATTGGATTTATCTAATTTTTACGTCGTGATGGCTTTATGGCATCAACTCTATGTTGAGGGGTGTACAGTATTTACAATTGCATGTTTATCTGGTGGTTGGTTCCTGGAACGAGCTGGTACTCTTCCCAAATATTCTGTGTCCGCAATCGAGAGTATTAATCGGGATTACATCGGCATATACTACACCACACTACCAACGCAATATTACTTTCTCGTCCAGTACGGAAAGCAATGGGACACTGTTTCTCTCCTCATCTTGCCGAAAGTCGCGACCACCAAATTAGGCGGGTCAGAGAAATTACGCTGTTTCCACGGCCTGTCTGAACACATCATTTCGGAGCGCGAGGCAGTTTGTTCTCTCCCTAGTTACTGATGTTACCTCCCACAATGTTGCAAAACAATTATACCACAAACTTCAGGACAGACTGCTAATTTCAGCGGTAGAACTATTTTCCATATAGAATATTTAAAATAGTTATTGAGAATAAAAACCTCAATAGGAAAATTTAAGTCTGTAAAATCATGCACAGAAATTTTCAGTAAGCGGCCACATTTTTGTTTCTTCAATCAATAAAAAGTTGTCTGCGGGGAAAATGTAGAAACTCGTCTAACTAATTTAAAAAAATCTGAAACATGTTTCGATGGGTCTTTCAGTATTCTTGGATTAATGACCCGGATAGTGGCCATATAAATGTTGCTAGCTAACGTCGTTTAGGTCGCGCGCGCCAGCGCAGGATACAGTAAGTACTTTCAGATTACGCATTAATCTCTATCAGCTTTATTAAAATATTTTTATTACAAAAATTAAGTTCCCAAAAGAAAACCATAATTTGTGTAATATGGAAAAGAATACATGGATCTGGAGAGGGCCGGCTTCTAATAGACAGCACTGCACGGTCAGCGTTGCCAATCCGTGCGCAAGGTAGTTAGTGCGCAGAGGTAAGCGACTCTCGACCATCTGTCGCTTCGCCATTCCCATATATGACGACAGCGCAGTTTCCCTCACCACGGACGACTGGATCCCTCGCTGCGAGCTAGCTAGAGCGACGCATCAAGTCGGCCGTGCCATCGACGGCCTAATTCAGTGGCCGTAGGTATAGTACGCGTCATTTTGGCGCCACCATTGTTTTTTGTGGTTACCGTTACCCTATAATCGCACAAACTTTAGTGGAGATATTTGAAGATCTAACTAGCCCTCGGGGTGATGACCTAACAAACTGTCTGAAGTTAAGCCTTCTGGAACGTGACGTGGTCTGAACAATCTATACCGCTCGGAGCTTGCCAGTGTCCATGAACATTTCTAGTCGTTACCATTGTGTGTATGTACTTGTGTGGTCTGCATACAGACCTGTTGCAGGTCTTTCGAGTCGACGCCCTATAGGTAGATTGCACTTCTGTGAGGATGGAGCCCTACCTAAGAGAAATTCTAATGTTGAAGACGGCACAAACAGAGAAATTAGCCATGAATTCGGACTAAGTAAACTCATGTCTTCGTCCTGAGGTGGTGCAGCTCTCTTGCGGGCACACCCCCATGATTTTAACAACATACCGGCTCTCCTGCCATTCTTAATTCTCTGGCAGAACCTCGAATCGAACCCGCGCCCCCCAAGTATGGCAGCTAGTAGCGCAAACCCTTACGCTATGAAAGCGGAAGATACCAAGGTTAACGACCTTTGCTGTTTACCTTTCGCTGTTCTTACTGGAAGAGGCCGAGACAAGGCTACTCAGAACAGAGATCCAATATACAGTAGATAGGAGAATTCCAGAGATATTGCGCATACAGTTGTTGAACTGAACTTAATTCCTCATCCATAAGAAAGTACCGGACCTTGTACCGCCCTTAGCACAGCAACTTTTTTTTTTTTTTGCTAGTGGCTTTACGTCGCACCGACACAGATAGGTCTTATGGCGACGATGGGATAGGGAAGGCCTAGAGTTGGAAGGAAGCGGCCGTGACCTTAAGTAAGGTACAGTCCCAGCATTTGCCTGGTGTGAAACCTGGTGTGAAAATGGGATACCACGGAAAACCATCTGCAGGGCTGCCGACAGTGGGGTTCGAACCCACTATCTCCCGGATGCAAGCTCATAGCCGCGCGCCTCTACCCACACGGCCAACTCTCCCGGTAGCACAGCTATTGAAGTCCTCTAGTGTACTAGGACACTGATGGCTCTAACACACAAGTTCACTAGACACTGGTGTCGCCACAAAAAATCATGTATAGATTCATTTTACAAGATGTCGTCAACAAGTAAGGACCTACTTTCGCTAGTTCTGATTATGAAAAAGAAAAAGGAATGTTTTACATTATTTTCGGCGAACATTGTTTAATTACATTCGTATGTCAAAATCGTCTCTTTAGCTTTTAAGCTATATCAACGAGGACTTAACAGGTGTTGATACAGGAATTAAGAACAGTGTACCGAGTGAGTTGGCCGTGTAGTTAGGGGCGCGCAGCTGCGAGCTTGCATTCGGGTGATAGTGGGTTCGAACCCCTCTGTCGGCAGCCCTGGAGATGGTTTTCAGTGGTTTCCCATTTTCACACCAGGCTGTACCTTAACTAAGGCTACGACAGCTTTTTTCCCAATCCTATCCCTTTACTGTCCCATTGTCGCCATGGAACCTAGAGTATTTGTGTCGGTGCGATGTAAACCCAATTGTATAAGAAAAGTGTTTCTCCAGAGGAGAAATTGGTCGTCACATCAACACAATTCAAAACAAATAAAAATCTATTTTGAGAAAAGCAAGAGTGGACCTGATTGAGGAATAAGCGGGTAGGGAGGGTGTCTGTCGCCACCAGTGTCCTAGTATGATGGGGACCTAGCTCGTCCCACACTGAGCTGCGCACCTCTGACAGTCGTGGGGACAAGGATTTCACCAACTTTTCAGTCGTGGCTCTTGTGATATTCTTCCACTCGCCCAACAATGCTGCCTGCAACTCATTCTTGTTGGAAATAGGACTTGTTCGTATGTTTCATTCCAAAACATCCCACAAATGCTCAACAGGACTGAGGTCGGGTGACTGAGGTGGGGTCTGCATATCACGTGGTGTGTTATAAAGCAGCCATAGCCTGGTATTAAGGGTCGTGTGCTTAGGGTCGTTGTCCTGAGTGAAAACGTAGTCCCTTATCAGGCCCATATCTTCTACACTTTTGACAAGATGGTCTTTCAGAATCTGATTATATCCACGGTGGTGCAAGATGCCTTCAATTGGATGTACGTCCCCAACACCACTCGCACTCACGCACCCTCATACATGTTTGCGTTTGACAGTAGCAGCTAAGTTCCGTTCTCCCATCTCCCTTTTCTTTTGTCTCCAAATCGTCACTCTCCCCATTCGACTTGAACATATTAAATTTACTTTCGTCTGTGAAGACGACCCTTTTCCAGAATTCGAAGTCCTTATTTATGTTGGTTTCTGCAAATGTACATCTCTTCTTTCTATTTAGTTTGTTAATGTATGGCTTTCTACGGGCCGTTGGTGTCCATAAAAGCCAGCTGCGTACAGAACATTCCTTACAGTATTCTCTGAAACAGTCTTTCCTAATTCATTTGCGACCTGAACTTCTAGTTTTGGGGCACTCAAATTTGGATCCTTTTTAACTTGACGGACCTCTAGCCGCTTTTCCTTCTCATTTTTCAAGATAGGTAGACGGCCTTTTAGGAGAACATTTTGATATTTTTGTGTTTTAGTAAACATGTACAATATGTTATGCTTCTTACTGTTGTAATTGGTCTGCAGAGAAGTTCGCTAATGCATTTATAATATTTACCTGCTTTAAACTGACGTACAGCAATCCGGCATTCCTCTTCTGTTGTTTCCTTGTTTTTCCGTCCCATTCTTCCCTACGCTTTGCAGAAACAATAACACACTGCCTGCACCATATAACGTCGGTGTCTGCGTTGGATGGACTGCGGGCTAGCCTGTGATATTTGAATTAGTGCATGCGGACGAATACATTTTGGAGGGTAAAGTCGCTGATATTTGTTTTTAAGGCGAATAACGATTATTGCTGACCATTGTCTTGTTCTTAACGAATATGAAAGCCGTACATTCTCAACTGTGAAATTATATTTACGTTGGTAAGGCATTATGTATTTGGACGTCATAATTAAACTCATAACATTACGTAGGTTAACAGACGAATACTTATTTTAGCCACTGTCCAACGCTTGAAATACAGTATATTTGAAATGAGCATGAAATGTGATAGGTAAACGAGTTCGAGTCTCATATATTGCACTGGGTGGATGTGTTGCTGAGTGTTGTTTGGAATTTTTTTTTCGGACAGACTTGTGTTTACTCGTTTCGACTGTGGAATGACCGGAGCAGTACTCGCTCGATATTTGGTGGACAGCTGTCATGGCGACACTGCTATGTCGGCCAAGGACGAAAGCTTTAAGTGAAGAAACGTGCCTCATCAATCGATAAACAAGAGGTGGCTTACCTGTATGAGAGCCCACAGGGCCATGCTAAGTATGGGTGATACGCAGAAGAGATGTTTAATAATACTGTTTTGTTTTTATAGAATCCTTCAGTTCCCGGCCGGATCGGAGATTTTACTTTCATTGGTTAATTCGTCTGGCTCAGGGGCTGTGTATTATGTATGTGCGCTGTGTTCAGCATTAGAATTCATCATAGGTAGGGCCCCATTCTCACAGACGCGCAGGTTGCCTATAGGTGTCAACTCAAAAGACCTGCACCAGGCCGCTCCGGAGACCACACGCCATTATTTTTGGTGGAAGTGATTGCAATATCAGGACAAAAGGATAGTTAACTGCGGAAAAGTGAACACTTGAAGGGAGTTGATCCACCTCTAGCTTTGATTCTTGATGTCATACGAGCAGGCACGGAGGCATACAAGTTTCTCATTTTATCCTGCGGCATGTTTGCTGCAACTGGTTTTTTAGATCGTGTAAACTCTTGGGCTGCTGATCTTGGCCCTCCAATTGGTCCAAGACATGTTCGATAGGTGACAAATCTGACGACAAGGCACGTCACGGAAGCGTGGCATTTTTGCGGAGGCATTCCTGTAACCGAATATTACCCTGCTGAAAAATACTTTTTAGAAGTCCTGCCACTGCCATGAAGGGCGATATATGGGAGCACAGGATATACACATATCACTGTGTGGTTAATAACCCTCGTGTCACTACTAGGGGTGACCGGCTGTCGTCTGCGATGGCCTCCCAGACCAGCACACCAACAGTGAGGGTGGTGTGTCGCGCCACAGGCCTCCGGACACGAACACCGCCGTCATCAGTGCACAGAGATGACCTCGATTCCTCACTAAAGACAACTCAGCTGGAGTCCGTACCAGTTCAGGTTTGTCGTTCACGACCATTGTAAATGGAGGCGACGATATGTGGGTATCCAAAGAGCCGGGAAATGGTTCGGGTAGACACAGGAGCCTGTACCGATGGTGCTACATGTGCCTGAATGGCGGACACCGTAACAGTTGGATCTGCTAGCGCTTGTCGGAGGATCAGACGATCCTGTTTCCTGGTGGTCAATCGAATGCGTTTTGAGACCAGTTGCTGTGCGTGCCCTCACACATCTGTTGGTCCAAACACGCCCTAACAGTCTGGTCAAAACAGCCTAGACTTAACTAAAGTTGGCGTCTGACAGGTAAGGTTGGAGGGAGGAGCACTGCACGTGCCATTTCACGATGTTGCCACATTCCACCATTCCTTTCTACATGCTCTTACCCCTCGCTTCCGGCTCACTTGTTCCCTCCTTCATTCTGACCGCTGTGATCTGTTGTAGACTACCTGGCCACGGGGTGTCGTCCCATTTACGATCACTCTTATACAAACAGTCAGGTTCTTATCAGTGACATACAAACAGTCAGGTTGCTGTGAGGGAATTCCTTACCGAAGGATTGGTACAGGAAGACATCCCTCAAGTAACTGGCGAAACTGGGAATCTTACGAATCGAATGTTGAAAGTCATTAAATTACAATTAGAAACTTACTAACGGCCACTCACACTGAACTGCTTGCGACATGATCTAGTTCACAAGTGAAGTGAGAGGTTTGGCAACTCCCAGCAATACGAGCTGCCCTGAAGTTTTATCTCCATGGCAACCGCAGTCGCCCCACCCTCGTTTCCATGGCAACCACACAGCCACTCCTTTTATCCTGCCTCGGCAGGCAGTAAACGGACCTCCCTCTAAGAAATGTCAGACACCAACTCTTATTATTAGCAGTATAGGTGATGAAAGATTTCTTCACGCAATCCAATAGTGGCCCCCTCTCGAACTCTGATAACAAGGTGATATCTCTTCGATTGCGTTGAAGATGCGTATCGACTGGTGGTCGACGAGCTTTGCACAACTGCAAGCAGCGTTGTGTGTCATACGAGTAGCCTCTGAGAGGCTTTACGTAGATCACGGATGGCAACACGTTCATGGCCCATGACGGCAGGATCGTTCAACTAATCTCGTATCTGCGCTAATCATTTTACTATCTGCTTGAAATGTAATTGTTTGTCGAGTTTTGCAGCAAAACGAAAACTCCTTGATGAGCATTTCCTTTTTTTTCTTACAATGACTGTCTGTCGTATAGGCTACACTTATATCAATACAAGTAATGTGGAATATATCCAGTGCACACCATTCTCGAGCTTTTCAAATTCTGAGTCAAATTCTTTAGTGATCCAATACACCAAGTATTGGAACTCTCCTTTTCCGATACGCTAGACATTTACACTAATGTTAGCGTGTTTATTGGCCTTATCATCGCCATCATTTTACATTTTCGTATGCTTATGCCTGGTCAGTTCATATTTCATGAAGTTGGTAATAGGTTAAAGAAGGCTTGTTTACATCTTTCGTAAGAGGGATTATGATGTCCATTATCGGATTAGCTTGCATAAAACTTTCATATACGATGACATGAGACCAAAGGGGAGGGGGGCTGAATAAAATGAAAGTAACTGCATGGCAAATGATTCAAAGACAGAAATATTGTAATAATTTAAGTACCTTAGTTGGCCAAAACGGAGATAATGGATTATTTCTATAATATGTTTTCTATGCTCATCCTGCTACAGGCTATCACGTTCTGAAAATAACTCCCCGTTTCCTCCGACCATTCCCTATGTAGGTTGATCAATGCACTACAAAGTAGACTACGGGCAAGAGCGAATAATATTCATTACAGTACAACACATGATTAATAGTATAAGTAAGCCTTAATGGAAGTTGTGAAAAGAGGGTGGAGTTACGGATACTTGACAAGTACGAGACCACTCCCTGGTGTGAAACAGATGTACTCACGTGATGTGCCAAATGACAAAGTAACATGAAGTCAGGTAGTTTACTTACCTGAAAAAAAAAAAGAGAGAACACATTGTATTATTCGTTCCATAAAAATACAAATTAACACAAATGAAAATATGCGGATAAAAAGTAAAAATGAAGCCATTTTAATAGTTATTTCAGAAGGATATTCACTAATGTTACATGACAGGCAATATAAATTCCAGTCGTTTTAAGTGATCTGTAAAAGGACCAATTCTAGTTCATTTAAATTCTGGTACGGATACACTGCACGATAGTACAAAGAAGAAAAACATTGCATGCAAGAAGAAAGGAGTTTGAAATTCATTAGGTATTGTTTACATGACTTCTGAAGTGGCATATGACACGGAGCTTCACTCAGCCTACACTAAAAACGAGTACCAAGTTAATACGTGCGGACGAAGGTTCTGTGGCTCGGTAGTAATAAACAGAATAAGAAACTACTAGGTACTACACCACTACTACAACAACTACTAATAATAATATTTATTTATTTGTTTATTTATTTATTTATTTATTTATTTATTTATTTATTTATTTATTTATTTATTTATTTATTTAGAGTATGATGAATACAATATTATATACGACATGTACAACAACGATCTCAAATTCATAACTAAAGTTTATTTATTTATTTATTTATTTATTTATTGGTGACAAAAGGTCCCATGAGCCTCTGGCTCGTGATAGGGACAATACAGTACATACTTTTTTAAGGCAACACAATAATTACATTTCATATACAATGGCTTTTCTGTAAAGTGACAAGTACTTTTTTTTTTTTTTTTACATGTTTAGGATTATAATTTTTCAGAAGTATATTCAGATATTGCATGGCTGTAATATACTAAATATGGACAATATATATATTATTGTATTAATTAAAGCAAGTTATATAGAGATTATATTAAGATATCTGTAAAAGAGTAATATTCCTTCAGTTTTTTCTTAAAACATATAACCGATTTAGAGTTCTTTATAACAGGAGGCAACACATTATATTCCCTAAACATTGATGATTCTATGCCTTTCACTCCGTACTTTACTGAATTAGAATGAGAGGGATATATCCTTAATGATCCTCTAGTTTCATATCCATGAATTTCACTAAAATGGGAGAAGTTAATAGTAGAATGGGTTAATTTCCTGTCTAGCTTATACATAAAGACTGCTGATGAAAATGCAATTTGTTTATGGAATGGCAGAATATTTGACTCTGAAAAAACTTCATGTAATGGTTTGAGGAAGGGGAATCCATACATGATTTTGATGGCTCTTTTTTGTAGGATTTCCAAATTATTAATGTAATCTTTCCTACATCTTCCCCAAATAAAGCTTGCGTATGTTAGATGTGGGTGGATCATTGCATAATATATACACTTCAATTGTTGATGAGAAAAATTACTGTATCTTAATCTGTGCATTATTCCTATCAAAGGGGTAATTTTGCTGATTACATAATCAATATGGCTTTTCCAGGAAAGTGTTGAGTCTAATATTGTACCAAGATACTTAGCTGAGTTGACTCGCTCTATTACTTGGTCCTTTAGGATAACAGTGTTAGCCGCTGTTATCTTATGGGCTGTTTTATGAAAGATTAGGTATTTTGTTTTAGTCACATTTATGATCATTTTTTTAGATAAAGCCCAGTCCGATAACTTGTCCAAGTCACAATTTATGTCTTCCATAATTCGCGTTTCACATGGTCCTTTGTAAGTTATTAAGATATCATCAGCAAATACTTTACATTTCCCCTTTAGTGTTAGAGATTGTATGTCATTAATATAAATCAGAAATAGAATTGGACCTAGTACTGAGCCCTGCGGTATTCCCGTTTTTGTCTGCTGCTTAAAACTTTTAGTATCGTTAATCATCACATATTGTGTTCGATTTGATAAATAATTTTGGAACCATTTGTGTGCTAAACCTCTAATTCCTGCTAATTTTAATTTGTTCAGAAGTATTTTGTGGTCAACCAGGTCAAATGCTTTTTTAAGATCTATGAGTAGCCCTGCTGCTAATTTATTTTCATCTAAGGTCTTTTGAACATCTATTACTGTATCAAATACAGCATTATCAGTTCCTCTATTTGGGAGAAACGCATATTGATTATTGGAAAAGTAATTAGTTTTACACAGAAAATTTACCAATCTAATTTTTACTACCATTTCTATGAGTTTTCCAATTGCAGATAATATACTAATTGGTCTGTAATTGGATGGATCTGTGTTATCTCCTGATTTAAAGATAGGTACAATTCTGGCACATTTGAGTAATTGGGGTATTTCTCCACTGAGAATTGAACGGTTAATAATTTCCAAAATATATGGCACTAAACTTTCAACACATGTTTTTAACATGACATTGGTTATTTTATCTTCAGTTAAATTATTTTTATTTTTTAGAGAAGTGATAATTTTGAGCACTTCACATTCATCAGTAGGAGACATGAAAATACTATTAGTTTGACTTTCAGCTGTTGTGCTGCCATGAACTTGCTCATCTTCAGAAAGACCTTTTCTTATATTTTCAGCTACATTAACGTATAGTTCATTTAGGTTATTGCATATGTCCTCTGTGTTTGTAATGCTGACATCATTTACCACCAGATGGCTGATTTCATGTTTATGTCCAGGCTTCCTATTTAACACTTCATTGACTACATACCATGTTTCTTTTTGGTTTTTGCAATTCTGTAATTTGTGTTCATAATACCTTTTTTGTAACTCTCTCTTCAATTTGGTTATTTTATTACTGATTCTTTTGTATTCTTCAATTACTTCTGCAGAGGGGTTTTTAACTTTAGTTTTTGAAAACAGTGAGTCTTTGATGTGAATCAGTGTTAGTAATTCTTGGGTAACCCAAGGTTTTAGGGGAATGTCTTTGGGGTTCTTTCTTTTTATTGAAATTGAGCTGGTTTCAATTCCTGTGCTAATATACTCAATAAATTTATTATAATAAGTGTTTATATCCATTTCCTCACATTTAAATTTATTTTGTAGGATATACTGATTTAATTTGTTGTAATTTACAAATTGCTTACCACTATCTTTGATTATTGGTACTACTGGAACTGCCTTTTCACTAGAAATTTCACATACCAGTAGGTAGTGATCACTTAAGTTATTTGTTATATTGAATACATGACATTTTTTACTATTATTTGTGACAAGTATGTGATCAATTAATGTGGAGGTTGTTTTTGTTACTCTAGTTGGGTATTTGTTATTACATGTTATATAGCCGTAAGTTGTTATTAAATTGTCATACAAAGTTCTGTTTCTGGAGGTAGAAAGCAAGTCTATATTTGTATCTCCAAGTATTATTGAAGTATGCCCTGAACTGCTATTTAGGATATTTTCTAGATCAAACAAAAAACTTGGTGAGTTACTATCCTGTGGGTTATAAATGGTAATGATTTCATATCTTTGATTTCCTTTTGTAATCATGACTTGCAGTATGCTATGAGATTTATTTATTTCATTTATGACATTGCTTTTCCATTTGTTTGAAACATAAAGCGAAACACCCCCACCTATCTGCTCTCTTACCACATGATAAGAAGTGTAGTTTTTTATTTCAAAAGCGTGGGTTAGTTTGTTGGTTAACCAATTTTCGGAGATTGCAAGAATATCTACTTCTTTAATCTGATCTAAGATAATTTGTATATTATCAAATTTATTTTTCATGCTTTGTGCATTTATGTGTAGGCCTTTCAATTCACATGATCTACTTTCTGAAACTCTATCTTTAATATAATTATATAGGGTTTCACATTTAAATTCGTGTACTTCAAGAAATTTGTTTTCAGGATCCAGGTTTGGTTATGTAAGGACAAAAATTTGAAATTAAGAAAAGAAAGCTTGGAATTGAAGCGGGCACAACACAAGGAAAGGTTACCTCGTTGTTTCCAGATCAGCTGGAGTGAGCAAGTTCATGCAGAACTTCAGGGTTTGCCACTAGCCTCGAAGGACCGTCCTGGAACTTACGGATATACACTTTACAGTCCCTGACCCATGTGCCAAATATTTTCCCCTGTTGCCGTAGCTCGCGGCATTTTTTGGCGAGGGTCTCATTCCTAGGCGTTAAGTGCTCGTTGATATAGATGTTATTTACCGAGCTATATCCGATTTCGTTCGTTTTTAGTGTCTTTTTTTGTCGTCTGCTACTGAGGATTTCTTCTTTCTTCCATCGATTAACAAACTTCACGATGATAGGTTGTGGTCCAGGTTTCGTGGATGGAAGTCTGTGTGCAGCGTCAATATCTTCGGGCTTTATATCGACTCCCAGCGCCTTGCCAACTTCAGTTACTTTCTGGAACACTTTTTCATCCTTTTCAGCAGGAACTCCATACACTAGTAAATTGTTTTTGCGTTGATACTGCTTCAAGTCTTCTAGCTCGTTCACGGCTGCCGTTGTCGCAATTTCCGCATTTTTCTTATCTTTCCTCAAAGTGTCTAGTTCTTTCTTGAGGTCGTCATATTTTTCGGAAAGAAAGGTCGCTAATTTCCGTAATTCTTTGTTTTCTTCCGTTAGTACTTTGAGGGACTCTTCCAGTTGTTAAAAGTTGAGAGCCAGAAAAGACCTTCGGTTGAGACACAGTGTAAGTCCTCTATAGAGCCTCTATAAGCATACAAAGGACACTCAAATGCAATGCGATCAACTGTCTGCTCCTCTTCTCCGCAGTCACATTGCAGTGATGTTTTCCATCCCTATTTGAAGAGAGTTGCTCCACATCAACTTTGGTCGGTCCTAATTCGGTTTAGCGTCCTCCACTGCCGTCTGGGAAGGAAAAATCCACCTTGGCACTTGCAGGGGTTCTTAATGATCTGATGATGTGGTAACGAGGATTGCTGTTGCCATTGTTCTTTCCAGGCGTCCGATGTATTAAAGGAGGTGTCCTGTAGATCTATTGCAGTACGCCAAGAAGGGTGTCTGGATTACAGTCGTTTAGCCGCAGAAGCTGCTATGTCAGAATGAATAGGGAGGTGAGGATTATTTTCTATTTTCTTTTTTCTTCCATAAGTTAAGCAGTGACTGTGATCTTCTTAGGGATGGACATGGTACGAGGCTTAGGGTGGGAAGCCAGTGTGTGTTAGTTGCTCGAATGCAATCTGTGATGAAACGCATTGCTTGGTTCAGCTAGGTGTCTACTAGTCCAGTGTGAGCACTATTAAGCCAGGTTGAGCAACAATATTCAGCGACGGAATAGAAAGTGCAAGAGCAGTGGATCTCAGTATTTGAGCATTAGCCCCCCAGGATGTACCCTCCAGCTTTTGAAGGATGTTATTCGTGGTCTTTATCTTGGCTGACACATTACAGAGGTGATTCTTGTAGGTCTTTTTTTTTTTTTTGCTTTACGTCGCACCGACACAGATAGGTCTTATGGCGACGATGGGATAGGAAAAGGCTAGGAGTGGGAAGGAAGCGGCCGTGGCCTTGAGTAAGGTACAGCTCCAGCATTTGCCTGGTGTGAAAATGGGAAACCACGGAAAACCATTTTCAGGGCTGCCGACAGTGGGGTTCGAACCTACTCTCTCCCGAATACTGGATAATGGCCGCACTTAAGCGACTGCAGCTATCGAACTCGGTCTCTTGTAGGTCTATGGTAACTCCCAGGTATTTTGGGTTGCTACAGTACTGTAGATTATGGTTGGTTTGTATCCAGCACTTCTATTCCGCAAGTGGAAGGTAGACACAACATTTTTACGGTTTTCGTGGACGACGAAGTGTCGTTTATTTTGTCGGGCAGGTGAGTTTTTACGCACCGGTAAGTCTGCCGACAAGAGTATAAAAGCCTTCAAATATCATCGGGCTGAGCCGGGAAAGAACCTGTCACCTCGGATTCAGAAAGTCAGAACTCTGTCATACGAGCCACTCGACCTGGCTAAGAAAGTTAGAAAATCTGCATGAACTGCATAAATAGTTCGCGATGGACTGCTGTAACATAGATAAAGCATGCCTATAGGGGCAATCAGCATCTGTTTCACTGAAACTAGTAACGCGGTACGTAACGAATATAGGTTTAATATTAAGGAATATAACAATATTTTTTAATGCAACAGATCTATGAACAAGCTTTTTGATGTAATTGATCTGTGATTTTTCAGGGTATACTGCGTTATACTGGCAATTATGATGACTAAGCCCCGGATATTTATGACATGTCATATTTTTCTTTATATTCCTTCCATAGAAAAAAAACAACTTAAGCATGATTTTATCTACGGAGAGTAAAATTATGTAATTTTCACTGGTCATATAAAGTCATATTTTGGCTTTTTAATTTTAGTGTCATTTACCGGTAATTTTTCCTAATATGGTCATATTTCCCCGCGAATTTTCGTATTATTTGTCATATTCCTTTCTTTATTCCATTTTCGCATAACTGCTTGCAGTCGTCTCAACGACGGATTTTTCACATCCCTTAATTGTTATCTGTAATTTCTTACAATTATCTTTCTTAGAAATATGTAAGTATGTGAATTAGGAGGGTAAGCTGTATATAAAGAGACAGATGCGCAGAAAGCGACGGAAAGGTGAGCCTCAAATGAACTCTTAATGATTTGACGTATTTCAAATATGCCCCAACGGTCTTTTCCCCGTTACAAGTCAATGTGAAATAGAAGTTCGTTCCTATTTGAAAACTTTAAACCGATCTCGATAGCTGCAGTCGCTTAAGTGCGGCCAGTATCCAGTATTCGGGAGATATTAGGTTCGAACCCCACTGCCGGCAGCCCTGAAGATGGTTTTCCGTGGTTTTCCATTTTCACACCAGGCAAATGCTGGGGCTGTACCTTAAATTAAGGCCACGGACGCTTCCTTCCCACATCTAGCCATTCCCTGTCCCATCGTCGCCATAAGACCTATCTGTGTCGGTGCGACGTAAAGCAACTAGCAAAAAAAAAAAAAAAAAAAAAAAAAAACATGAAATATGTAATTTGACCTCTGGATTCAGTACTATAATTAAATAAATTCAAAATGAATATTATTACCTATTTATTATTATTATTCATTATGCTAGATTTTAAGAGAATATTTTCAATATAATGGTAATTTAAACAGCGGCAAGATTTTGAAGGTTTCGAAAATGTTACCAAAACAATTTTGAAGTCATATTCATTGCCATACTTTAATACCTTTCTAGGTCATAAATGCTTACATATTAATAACATTTTTAGATCATAGATATCCGGGCCCTAGTGATGACTATTACTATTTTAATGAGCGAGCTCCTCGAACATTGAATGGAGGAGGAGGGAGA